>NW_023270415.1:46748479-46868209 GCF_011800145.1 Mirounga leonina
TAAAATAAAATAAAATAAAATAAAATAAAATAAAATAAAATAAAATAAAATAGGAGAAAGGAAACTAGCCAGAAATCAGGTTTCTAGCATCAAACCAGGCAAGGCTGCTCAAACAACCTGGGATTTATGTACCCCATCTCTGTTAATTCCATGAACTAGGAGCAGAAAATTGTCTTCTTTGCATGTGACTATTTCTTGATTAATGGATTAAGCGATCTTTAAAATGCAATTGTCTTCCTAGGCATGCGTTCATAAATGTCGAAGATGCTCCCAAATTGGTTTGAATCACAGCATCCTTAAGCCATCTGGGTTTTCCGTGGGCAGGAGAGCATTTTGGGGAAGCCCCTACCATAAGGCCAAGAGCTGGGGGGAAAAGTCACCAAGGCTTAAGGTTCTATTACCCAACACAGCCCAAACTCTCCCAGCAGGTTTTACAACCTGAGCTGACTTCTCAAGGAATATTTCCCCTCCCCTCTCTAATACTGGTTTAAGCGGGAAGATAAACATATAATAAACTGAGTAGTTAGGTCTGCCAAACATCAATCATTGACTCCCCAAGTTCTTCAACTCATCAAAATATAACCTTTGTTACTGGTCTCAGCAACACAGTTTAGCTATTAAAACCAACAGCATAGTAAGAATTACCTGGTATTAGAGTTTAGCCCAAAGACTTCCAAAAAATTGTTCAAAGTTCTCCAAAGGAAAACATACCTCTTTTGTTTATTATGAGATGTTTTGTTTGGGGTTTTGGTTGGTTTTTGAAAGACCCTGTTTAGATAATACATGTTTTTAATCCCAGCACAATCCCCTGCACTGATTTCTCCATCATAGAGTTCTGCCTTTTAACATGAAGAGAACTTCACTGGCCAATGGAAAATATCATCTCCTTCCCCGCCTTATGCCCTCCCGGCCCCCCATACTTATCCCAAAGTGGTGGCCCAGGACAAGTGGAATTACAGACACAAATGGTGTCCTTTCTAATGTTGACTTATCCATTCCACCTCTCCAAGGCCCCTTCGAATCAAAACCCCAGATATACCAGATAAAGGGCCACAGCTCAAAGCAATCCAGACTGTGGCATCTGGCACCAAATAACATTAGCCTGGAGCTTGTATATTATTCTGTTTGTTCCTCAAAATAGCCCTGTGAGGTAGATGATCATCATCACCATTAACATGTCATCCTGCCACCTTCACATCAAAGTTACACGATAATCACAGTAACCTGAAGCTCGGGGAGATGAAGTGACTTTAACCAAGGTCCCATAAGCTAATAAGTGGCAGATTTTCATTACTTTCCCCTTCTCTCCCTCATTTCCCTTCCTTCTCCTCCACCAAATCTCTATTGAGCATCTACTAAAGAAGGATTCCATGCTGGGTATATTATGCCTACAGCTTTCATTCATTCCTTCATTTAAATATTTGGCTTGTGTAACTAAATGACCAAGGGAAAGAAAATATATACACAAAAGGAGGAACATGACAAGGTCTAAACACGAAGTGACACAGGAATCAGAGAAAGGCATCTCATGCAATCAGGGAGGACTTCCCAGAGGAGGTGAGGCTTGAGATGGGTCTTGAGAAAGGGCTGGTCCCTGACCAGTGGGCCAGAAAGCAGGGGTCTTCCCAGGAGAGGGAAGTGAGGTAGACAGAGGTAATGAATGGGCCAGTCTAATACAGAGAATCTGAGGTAGGGAAAGAGGGGAAGGAGCTAGGCTGGGTTAGCATCTGCAGTGGCGAAGACTAAACCAGCACATATGGGCTCACACAGCATTTCCATCACCATGGAAGGATCCTTCGCAAGATTCTATGGCTTGCGCCCATTGCCATATCTGATACTGGCAGAATGTTTGCAAAGGGGCGGGCATCCTTTTCATAGAGTCCAGTGTCGCTTACACAGGATGGCCTCATCTTTAACACTTGGTCAAAATGAGCTAGTTAAATGTTTCCTTCGAAGGTCTCTTTAAATCCCTTAGAGGAAGGTGGTGTAGGCAAGAGTGGAGCATAAATCAAACTGGTTTTATTTAGCCAAAGGCGCAGAGAGAAGTCAGGTCAGGCAGTTCACATGGCAGAGAGATGAACAGCCCTCAACAGCAGAGGGGCAAGCTGCCAGACCTGGAAGGAATCTCACCATGGGACAGGGCTGCAGGTGATGACTTCAGAGGGCACAAGTCACAACGGACATCTTGAAAAACAGCCAGGTTCAGTTCCCCAGGGGCAGTCTTAGATGCATTAGCCTCCACGCAGCTGGGCAGAGAAAGAGTAGGGGCCACCTCGCCTGGGCAGGTGCCCTTCCTCAATCTCAAAGTTATCCAATATACAAAATAGAAATCCAATACTTAAAAGTCAAAAATCGTATGTGCTGAGGCGACTGGGTGGCTCAGTCGTTAAGCGTCTGCCTTCGGCTCAGGTCATGATCTCAGGGTCCTGGGACCGAGTCCCGCCATCGGGCTCCCTGCTCAGCGGGAAGCCTGCTTCTCCCTCTGCCGCTGCCCCCTGCTTGTGCTCTCTCACACACACACACTCTCTCTCTCAAATAAAATTAAAAAAAAAAAATCACATGTGCTGAAGTGCCATCTGCACAGAATATACCACAGTGCATACCATCTAATAGGAATTTAGTAAATATTTCTTAAGTAAATAAAGCAGTTAATTCTATAAGACGACATTTTTATTCTATCAGGATGCAGAACTTCCTAGGAAATATACTCAAATGCACACACAGATGGGGCCTTTTATTGTTTCCCTTTTTATAGTGCTTTGTATTAAATCAGATTAAGAATTCTGAGCCATTTTCAGATCTTCAGTGGAAGAGGAAGAATAAGATCTAGCTGAGAAGTGCCTGAAAGACATCCCCCAAACTTTCTCAGACTCAGGGTTGCCAGACAAAATAAAGGATGCCTGGTTAAGTATGTCCCAAATACTGCATGGAACTACTTATCTAAAAATTTCTTTGTTGTTGATCAGAAATTCACATTTAACTGCGGAGCGTGTGTTTTTATTTGCTAAATCTGGCAACCTTACTCAGACTACATACAAAACGGGAGTCATGATGATGAGTGTATTGCTGACCCCACAGAGGCTTGCTGGGCAGTCTGAATTAAATCCTGTGCTTGGAACTCAGACAGAAAGCAGATCTTGGTTGCCTGGGGTGAGAAGTGGAGGGAGAGGATCAAGGGCAAAGGGGACAAGGGAATTTTAGAGTGCAAAACTTTTCTTTATCTTGATTATGGTGGTAGTATTGTATACATTTACCAAAATTCACCACATTGAACACCTAAAATTGGGAATTTTCATGTTATTCCAAAATAGAGTAAAACCTTGTTATTTCAGGACCCAATTGTCTTACTGATACAATTTATTTTGTTGACTTTAGTAAGAAACCACAAAATGTAATGGGTCACAGCAGTTTCTGGAGATCAAATCTTGGCTCCAATACTTACCAGCAGTTTGATTATGAGCAAGCTGTGCCTCAGTTTTCTCATCTGTTAAATGGGGCTAATTATAATCCTAGCTCATAGAACTGCTGTAAAAACTAAACATGCTATTACATGTAAAGCTCTTGGCACCAACCTTAAGGCACAGTAACTGCTTGTTGTTGTTTTAAATTAATAATGCAAATAGCCACCTAAGTTCTAAATAGTTTCTTTAAAATGAAGTTGTTCCTACTGAAAGAGGAAAAATGCTAAGTGCAAGGTGTAAGGTAGTTGGAAACTGGATAAAGAAATCTCCACTTTTGGATTTTGAAAAACTTGGGACAAATATGAAGTATTAATTAATATCTACTCTCTACCCCACATTGGGCACCAGGCTGTGGCAATTCAATATTTAAGAGTCCACTGCAGTGGGGTGTCTGGGTGGCTCAGTCAGTTAATCATTGACTCTTGGTTTCGGCTCAGGTCATGCTCTCATGGGTCCTGAGATTGAGCCCCATGTTAGGCTTCACGTTCAGTGGGGAGTCTGCTTGAGATTCTCTCCCTCTGCCCCTCCCATCATGGGCGCACCTTTCTCCCTCAAATAAATAAATCTTAAAAAAAAGGCGGGGGGGGAACGCCTGGCTGGCTCAGTTGGTTAAGTATCTGCCTTCGGCTCAGGTCATGATCCTGGGGTCCTGGGATGGAGCCGTGTATTGGGCTCCTTGCTCAGCTGGAGGCTGAGCTTAGGTGGCTATTTGCATTATTAATTTAAATAATTGCATAATTAATTTAAAATAAATCAGGCTGCCTCCCAAAGAAATGCTTCCCCTCTGCCTGCAGCTCCCCCTGCTTGTGCGTGCACGCTCTCTCTCTGACAAATAAATAAAAATCTTAAATCAGTCAGCAAAGGTTTACTGAGCATGTACCACGTCCGAGGTTCTGGCGGAAACTGGCCCCTACTCTTCCCAAGTACCCTGGAAAGTGGACACCTATAACCACCTATTTATTATTTTTGATGAAAAAATTGAAGGTCAGAGAAGAGGTAAGGTGACCAGCCAGGAAGTGGTTAGTCAATTCCACACCCCCCTGCTCCCCACTGCTGTCTCCTGCTTTTCATGTTGTGAATGGCAACCTCCCCAATTCCACCTCACGTTAGAGAAGACAGATTAGTGGGGGAGATGATACTTCAACTTCCTCCTCCAAATACCTAATACACCTATACTTTCTCTTCCCTTAAGATCTCCATCTGCCAACCTCAGCAGTCCTCTCAAATCCCCAGACAGGTTTTGGTCACAAGTAGCTTCTCATCTTGCACAAGTCTGAATCCATGCCTTCCTCACTGAGTCTGCCCACCATCATTCCCGAGAACCTTCTGGGACAACTGCAGCAGGTGCTAGCAATTCAGAGAGGACCACACAAATTACAAGCATATTACAAGATAACAAGCACATTACACCTGTTTTTTGTTGACTCCAAAGAAACGTAATCATATCTTGAAAATGGACTTTTCCAATGCCCCCTGATACGAGCAAGAAGGCTCACTGTAATGTTTGCAATAGTAGAAAAAAAAAAAAATGAAATTAAGAGCTGTCCTTCAACAGAAGGTATATCTACTCACTAGAAACCCAGATTGCCTGGAAGGATTCTCCTAAAAATGTTAATAGCTGTTGCCTGGGCAAGTTTGTCTGTTTCTTGGTTTTGTTTTGAGTTTTATTTATTTAAGTAATCTCTGCACCCAACCTGGGGCTCAAACTCAGAACCCTGAGATCGAGAGTCACATGCTCTTCCCACTGAGCCAACCAGGCTCCCCTTTCTTTCTAATTTTAGGTATATTCTCTTTAAAATCAGGGTATATAATCTAAAAAAAAAAAATTTAATTAAAAAGAAAACACTATGCGTGGAGGTAGAGGGAGGGTGAAGTTTATTTCCAAACTTTCTTTTACTTCTCCAACCCAATTTGAAGACCTGCAACACTTCCTTATTAGGACAATAAAGCCCATTAGAGCAGGTTAATAAATCAGGCTGCCTCCCAAAGAAAATGCTACCACGACATCAGAGTGAGAAACTATAGTGGGAAATGGCCTCCTGTCCTGATAAGTCATCTGCTTCCTGGGTTTCCAGCCTGCCAGTACTTGAAGCCTATAAATACACGAATTTGAAAACAAAAATAAACACACCTTTTTTAAAAAGTCAGCCTAAGAAACTCTGGGAGAGAGGAGATTAAACACCTGCGTACAAGATTCCTAAGGCACCTTGGTCTAGACTGAGTATGCTCATTTTGAATGGGGGCATTGTCCTGGGGGACGGCTGAAACTGAAATGGAGCACCCTGCCAGGTGGGGCTGCTGGGCGGGGTGGGGGGGATCACTGGGCTGGAAAGGGGTTGGGAGAACGACCTGAGCCTATCCCCTCATCTCCCAGCTGTAGATGGTTAGGAGCGGCAACCTATATACAAGGAGCGGTATGCCAAGCAATACCAAATTGCCGATTAGGAGCTTGGAGTCCTCAAAAAGTCCGGTGTCTTGGGGCGCACTCACGTGCCTCGAACCTGCTCACCTGTTCGTTCCAACGATGCAGTCGGCTGTAGCGCACCCTGCAGAAGAGGTAGCCGTCCAGGTACACGGAGTACAGCTGCAACACAGAGAAAGACCGTCCCCGATTAGCTGAGCGAGCAGGTGAGCCCCCGCCCCGCCAGGTCACCGACCTTCCCCCAGCCCAGTCGGACCCCGGCCCCCGGCGCACCACGTAGCGGCCCCCCAGCGGGTCCAGCCGCTGCTGGGACACCGGGATACAGAAGTGCATCTTCATGGCTCCAGCGGCGGCCCGGGAACAGCGCTTGGCAAGCCGAGCCGCCAGTCCGCGAGTCCCGGCTCTGCAGCAGCGCGGGCCCGGTCTCGGGGCCCCGGGGCGGTGGCGGCGGGGGGTGGGGGGGCTGGCGACGCCGCCCCGGGCGTCGAAGGGGGGGCCGGCCCCGGGCCACGCCGCCCCCGAGCCCCGCCCAGCTCTGGCCGAGCGGCGGGGTGCCGGCGCCTGCGGGGAGCCGGGCTCCCAGGGGCCGGGCGGGGGTTTCACCCTGGGTGTGGACTTCTCCCGGCTCCTTGGCGGGAAAGTCGTGCGTGCGTAGGTGCGGGGGAGATAGAATTCTGGGGAGACGGTCCTAGGTCTTCTCCGGATTTTCATCAGAATCCCCCAAAGTTTAAAATGGTTGCTCCAGCCACATAAATGTCCTGCCCACGTGCCACGCAAGGAGCTACTTCCCACCCCGCCCCAACATTTCAGGGTGGGGCTACGTGCCGGGGGGTTTGGAGGGGGGATGCCCTGCCCTGCCCTGCCCTGGAGAAACCCGCTTTCTCCAAGCGTCGGCTCCAAGGCTCCATTCTGACTCCGTGGCTGGTGGAATGTCCGGCCCCCCTTCCAACGGGCCTGTCGCGTGAGGGGGAGACAGGGAGAGACGCAGCGAGAGACCGATCCCATGCAGATGCGCCCTCAAGCTCAAAAAGTTGACCTTTTCTCCAGGTGGGTGCCCCGACAGGATTGAAAAAAGTTTGGGTCCCGTTACCTGTGGACAAAGCCCGCATGCAGCGCACTGCGAATTAAGATTTTCAAGAACTACATAAATCTAGTAGTTGTCCTAGGACTAGCGCAATTATATTAGCTTTAGTTTTGTGTGGTAACCTTTGTTAAATCTAACACTGAAGGTATGCCATAATATTTATAACCCCGATTGAGTATTTTTTTAATACTAAATATTTTCCTTAAAAAAAACTTTCCCAATAATATACCGCAAACCTCAACAATTTTTTTCCCTTAATATACCAGAAACCTTATCAGATGAAAGTGGGTTGGGCCTCTGTTGATCCCCAGGAAGCCTCGTTTTAAATAGGTGCCGGCATCCAGTTAGCTGGGTTTGTATAAACCCTGTGTTCTTCGGGCTAACCAGCCCAAGTTCTTTCAACAGTCTTTGATCTTTAGCTGTGTAAAGTAATCCTCCTAATTCCCTTATTCTAGTGAAATCAAAGTAGAATTCCTGCCCCTCTGGCCGTGGCCACTGGGGTAAGGGGATTCTGCTGTTACCTGTGCGCCTGTCACTAGGCAGGTGCTGGGCTGCCTCCATACTTCCTCCTGTTCCTTAATCTCCTAACTCTTGCCGGCAAACATCAAGGGCAACATCCTGCCACTGACCGAACAGGCCCAGAGTGGAGGGACTTTTCCAAGGTCACATGTGATTTCCCTTCCTCCCCTCCCCCCCCATTGGTCTGAGTGGTTTACTCTAGGATTCAGTGATAACACTGAAAGTCCTTTTTTTTTTTTTTTTAGGTTTTTATTTAAATTCTAGTTAACGTATATGGTAAAATCGGTTTCAGGTGTAGAATTTAGTGATTTGTCACTTACATATAACACCCAGTGCTCCTCCCAACAAGTGCCCTCCTGCATCCCCATCACCCACCTAGCCCCTCCCCCGCCCACCTCCCTCCATCATCTCTCAGTTGGTTCTGTAATGCAAGCCCTCACCAGGTGACAGCTGAGTGCCTGAAGGGGGATCTGGAACTAGGGAAGGAGAACCAACATTTGCCGAACACCCGTTATTTCCTGCATGCCTACTGCATGTCAGGCTCTCGTGTTCATTTTACCGCTTAATTTCCCCAGGTATTGTGAGCTAGGAACCATTGATGGTTCTGGTATTCTGGAAAAGGAAATGAAGACTTAGGACCATTAAGTTAGGGAGGCGGTATAGTGTAGAGACTAAGAATGGCAAGAGGAATTTCTATTCCAGTGGCTTTTAGTTGCGGGGCCTTGAGCAAGTTAGTGGACTCTTACATTGAATTTTCTTCCTTTATGAAATCATGTTAATACCTGTATTCCAGGGTGCGCCTGGGTGGCTCAGTCGGTTCAAATGTCTGCCTTCGGCACAGGTCATGATCCCGGGGTCCTGGGATGGAGCCCCGCATCCAACTCTCTGCTCAGTACGGGAGCCTGCTTCTCCCTCTCCCTCTGCTTGTGCACGCTCTGTCAAATTAAACAAAACAAACAAACAAAAACCTGTACTCTGGTATTTTCAGTCCAGGGTAGATGGGACTTAGGGTTTTTCCTCTGCCAGTGGGCCATCTCTGAACTGGAAGGCTGTCCTACACCAAGACCAGGTGTATCCCTGAGTGTCCCCTGGGGTAGAGGCTTATGTAGGCTCTGGGATCTGGCCCAGTCTTCAGGGCAGCAAAGCAGAGCCCATCCTCCTGGGAACTTTCTTCCACCTGTTTGGGGCTGGCCTCTGCCTCGTAGCATTGATCAAATGGCCATTCATCATTTCGCCAAGCCAACCCTGCAGCTGGCTTGGACCAGGACTAGCCTCTGCTCTTGAGAGTCCCCTCTCCTTCACTCATTCAATGAACGTTATTTTTTTTGCCAGAGTATTTTGTATCTTATTTTTTCCAGCTTTATGGAGATAGGATTGACCTATTATGTTGTGTGAGTTTGAGGGTACAATATGATAATTTGATACACATGTATATTGAGAAATATGGTAATACGTTTATCACCTCACAGAGTTACCATTTGTATTTTTGTATTTGGGTGTTTTGGGGTCTTTTTTTGTGTTTTTTTTTTTTTTTTTTTGTAGTGAGAACATTTAAAATCAACTCCTAGCAACTTTCAAATATACAATATAGTATTGACTATAGTCACCATGCTGGACATTAGATCCCCAGACTTTATTCATCTCCTAGCTGGAAGTTGTTACCCGTTGTCCATCATTCCTCTACCCCTCACCCCTGGCAACCACCACTCTGTGCTTTCTATGAATTCAGTTATTTTAGATCCCACATATGAGTGAGATCATCTGTTATTTGTCCTTCTCTGACTTCACTTTTCATGTCCTCAAGGTCCATCTGTATTATTGCAAATGTCAGGACTTCCTTCTTTATTGTGGCCAATTAATATTGCTGTGTGTGTGTGTCACATTTTCTTTTTCAATTCATCCACTTGTGGACACTTAGGTTGTTTCCATGTCTTGACTATTATAAATAATGCTGCAATGAACATGGAGGTGCAAATCTCTCTTTTTAACTTGTCAGAGAGTACAAGAGAGGGAGGGAGATGAGAAGGAGAGGGGAGGGGGGGAAGTGAGGGGGGAGGGGGGAAGAGAGAGGGGGAGAGCGCGCAAGAGAAAACAAGCAGGGGGAGCTGCGGGCAGAGGGAGAAGCAGGCTCCCTGCTGAGCAGGGAGCCTGATGTAGGACTCAGTCCCAGGATCCTGCGATCATGATCTGAGCCAAAGGCAGATGCTTAACGGAACCACCCAGTCACCCCCCCAAATATCTCTTTGAGATGTGATTTCATTTCCTTACGCCCAGGAGAGAGATTGCTGGATCACGTGGTAGTTCCATTTTTAATATTTTGAGGAACCTCCATGCTGTTTTCCATGGTGGCTGCACCAACTTACAGTCCCACCAGCAGTGCGTGCACAAGGGTTCCCTTTTCTCCACACTTCGGCCAATACTTCTTATCTCTTTTGTTTTTAATAACCGCCATTCTAACAGTGTGAGGTGATATCTCGTTGCGGTTTTGATTTGTACTTACCTGATGATTAGTGATGTTGAGTACTTTTTTATGTACCTGTTGGCCATTTGTAAACCTTTAGAAAAATATCTATTCAGGCCCTTTGCCCATTTTTTTTTTTTTAAATTGAGCTATAATTGACGTATGTTAGTTTCAGGTGTATAATGTAATGATTCAATATTTGTAAATATTGTGAAATGATCACAATAAGCCTAGTTAACATCCATCACCACATATACTTAGAAAATTTTTTCCTTGTGATAAGAAATTTTAGGACCCACTCTTACCTTTCAAATATGCAATACAGTATTAATATAGTCACCATCTGTGCATTGTATCCTCAGATTTTGTTTTATAATTGGAAATTTGTACTTTTTTGACTACCTTCTCACATTACATTCCCCCCACCTAACTTTCCCCCAGTCCCAGCTCTGGCAACCACTCTTTTCTCTCTCTCTGAGTTTAGGGTTTTTCTTGTTTTTTTTTTTAGATCCCACACAGTAAGTGAGATGCTATGGTATTTGCCTTTCTCTGACTTATTTCACTTAACCTAATGCCCTCAAGGTCTACTCATATTGTCTCATGACAAGATTTCCTTCTTTTTTATGGCTAAATATTCCATTGTATAATACACATATATATATCACATTTTCTTTTAAGATTTTTATTCTATTTATTAGAGCGTGCACAAGTGGGGGGAGGGGGAGAGGGAGAAGCAGGCTCCCCGCGGAGCAGGGAGCCCACACGGGGCTCCGTCCCAGGATCCTGGGATCATGACCTGAGCCAAAGGCAGATGCTTAACGACTGAGCCGCCCAGGTGCCCCCATTTTTATTAATTCACCCAACACTTATGTTGCTTCAATGTCTTGGCTATTGTAAGGCTGCAATGACTGTGGGGGAGTATATATCTTTTTGAATTAGTATTTTCTTTTCCTTCTGATAAATACACAGAAGTGGAATTGTTAGATTCTAAAGTAGTTCTATTTTTAATATTTTAAAGAAACTCCATACTGTTTATAGTGGCTGTACCAATTCACCCTCTCACCAACAGTGTGTGAGGGGTTCTGTCCCTTTTCTCTACATCCTTGCCAACATTTGTTACTGTCTTTTTGATGGTCATTCTGATAGGTGTGAGGTGACCTCTCCTTGTGGTTTTGATTTGCATTTTCCTGATAAGTGATGTTGAACATCTCTTCATGTACTTGTTAGCCATCTCTGTCATCTTTGAAAAAATGTTCAGATCCTCTGCACATTTTTGGATTGTTTTCTTGCTATTGAGTTGTAGGAATTCTTTATATAGTTTGTGTAGTAACCCTTTATCGATACATGACTTGTAAAGATTTTTGTCCATTCAGTAGGTTGCCTTTTCTTTTTTTTTGCCATTTAATCTTTTTTAATTGAAGGATAATCAACATACAGTGTTCTTAGTTTCAGGTGTATAATATGCTGCATTTCCATATATTACTCAGTGCTCATCATAAGTGTACTGTTAATCGCCTTCATCTATTTCACCCATCCTCTCATCCACCGTCTCTCTGGCAAGGTTTCTTTGTATTTGAGAAACTGGTTTTTTGTTTCCTTTTTCTTTCTTTGTTTTATTTCTTAAATTCCACATATGAGTGAAATCATATGGTATTTGTCTTTCTCTGACTTTACTAGGTGCATCCATGTTGTTGGAAATGGCACAATCTCATTCTTTTTATGGCTCTATGATATTCCATTATATGTGTGTGTATATATATATGTATGTGTTTATATATATTATATATAAATTTATATATTTTTATATAAGTATATATTTATAAATATATATAAAATATGTATATAAACACATCTTTTTTTTATCCATTCATCTATGGATAGACACTTGGGTTGCTTCCATATCTTGGCTATTGTAAATAATGCTGTAATACACATAAGGATGCATATATCTTTTCCAATTAGTGTTTTTGTTTTCTTTAGGCAAATACCCAGTAATGGAATTACTGGATCATATGCTAATTCTATTTTTAATTCTTTAAGGAACTTCCATACTTTTTTCCACAGTGACTATACCAATTTGCATTCTCATGAACAGGGCATGAGGGTTCCTTTTTATTCCCCATCCTCACCAATGCTTATTATTTCTTGTCTTTTTTATTTTAGCCATTCTAACAGATGTGAGATGGTATCTCATTGTGGTTTTGGTTTGCATTTCCCTGATGATGTGTGATGTTGAGCATCTTTTCATGTGTCTGTTGGACATCTGTAGGTCTTCTCTGGAAAAATGTCAGTTCAGGTCCTCTGCCCATTTTAATTGGATTATTTGGTTTTGGGGTGTTGAGTTCTAGAAGTTCTTTACAGATTTTGGATATTAGCCCCTTATTGGATAGTGTAGTCCCAATAGTTTATTCTTGCTTTTGTTTCCTTTGCCTGAGACCTCTAGAAAAATGCTTCTGTGGCTGGTGTCAAAGAAATTACTGCCTATTTTCTTCTAGTTTTTTGGTTTCAAGTCTCACATTTAGGTTTTTAATCCATTCTGAGTTTATTTTGTTTATGACGTAAGAAAGTGGTCCAGTTCCATTCTTTTTCATGTAGCTGTCCAGTTTTCCCAGCAGCATTTGTTAAAGATACGGTCTTTTACCCATGATATATTCTTTTCTCCTTTGTCACAGGTTGATTAGCCATATAAGTGTGGGTTTATTTTCTGGGTACTCTATTGTTGGTCTATGTGCCATACTGTTTTGATGACTACAGCTTTGTAGTATCTTGAACTCTCAGACTGTGATGCCTCCAGCTTTGTTTTTCTTTCTCTAGATTGTTTGGCTATCCAGGGTCTCTGGTGGTTCCACATAAATTTTTGTATTCTAGTTCTGTGATAAATGTTGTTGGTATTTTGATAGGGGTTGCATTAAATCTGTAGAATGCTTTGGGTAGTATGGCTATTTTAACTATATAGGTTCTTCTAATCTATAAGCATGGAATGTCTTTTCATTTGTGTCCTATTTATCCTATTCTTTCACCAATGTTTTATAGTTTTCAGAGTACAGGTCTCTCACTTCCTTGGTTAAGTTTATTCCTAGGTATTTTATTTTTTTGGTGCAATTTTAAGTGGGATTGTTTTCTTCATTTCTTTCTGCTACTTCATTATTAGTGTATAGAAATGCAACAGATTTGTGTATTCATTTTGAATTCTGCAAACTTATTGAATTAATTTGTGAATTCTAATAGCTTTTTGGTGGAGTCTTTAGGGCTTTTTAAATACAGTATCATGTCATCTGCAAATAGTGAAAGTTTGACTTCTTCCTTATCAATTTAGATGCATTCTATTCTTGCCTGATTGCTGCAGCTAGGACTTTCTGTACTATGTTGAATAGAAGTGGTGAGAGTGGACATCCTTGTCTTGTTCCTAATCTTAAAGGAAAACCTCCCCCATTTTTCACCATTAAGTATGACATTAACTGGGTTTATATATATATATGTATATATAGCCTTTATTATGTTGAGGTAGATTCCATCTAAGCCTACCTTATTGAGTTATTTATCATGAATGGATGTTGTACTTTGTAAAATGCTTTTTCCTCACCTATTAAGATTGTACGGTTTTTATCCTTTCTCTCGTTGATGTCCTGTATCATGTTGATTTTTGTACGTATTGAACTATCCTTGTATCCCTGGAATAAATCTCATTTGATTGTGGTGAATGACTTTTTAATGTATTATTGGATTCAGTTTGCCAATATTTCACTGATGCCTTGTCATTTTATTGATGGTTTCCTTTGTTGTACAGAGCTTTTTAGTATAATGTAGTCCCACTTGTTTATTTTTGCTTATGTTGTATTATTAGTTTTTGGTGTCAAATCCAAAAAACCATCCCCAAGACTGATGTCAAGGAGCTTACTGCCAAGCTTTCTTCGAGGATTTTTATGGTTTCAGGTCTTACATTCAAGTCTTTAATCCATTTTGAGTTAATTTTTGTGTATGGTATAAGGTAGTGCTCCAGTTTCATTCTTTTGCATGTGGCTGTCCAGTTTTTCCAACACCATTTTTTGAAGAGCGTGTCCTTTCCTTACTGTACATTCTTGCCTCATAGGTTCACTTCTGGGCAATTTTGTTCCATTGATCGATGTGTCTGTTTTATGCCAATAATATACCATTTTGATTATTATATCTTTGTAATATAGCTTGAAATCAGGGCTCATGAGGCTCAGATTGCTTTGGCTACTTAGGGTCTTGTATGGTTCCATACAAGTTTTAGGATTGTTCTAATTCTGTGGAAAAATTCCATTGGAATTTTTATAGAGATTGCATTTAATCTGTAGATTGCTTTAGATAGTTTGGACATTTTAACAACGTTAATTCTTCCAATCCATGAGCACAGGATATCTTTCCATTTATTTGTATTGTCTTCAATTTCTTTCATTAGTGTCTGATACTGTCTAATGTACTAGTCTTTCACCTTGGTTGAACATATTCCTACATATTTTATTTATGATACAATTTATGATTTTTCTGATAACTGAAATACAACAGATTTTCATACTGATTTTATATCCTGCAATTTTACTGGATTTGTTTAACAGTTTTTTATGGAATCGTTAGGGTTTTCTATATATAATGTCATCTGCAAATAGTGACTATTTTACTTCTTCCTTTCCAATTTGGATACTTTTTATTTTTCTTGCCTAATTGCTCTGTCTAGGACTTCCAATATTATGTTGAATAAAAGTGGGGAGAGTAGGCATCCTTGTCTTATTCCTGTTCTGAAAAGCTAAAAGCTTTTCACTGCTGCATATATTAATTGTGGACTTCTCTTATATAGCCTTTACTATGTTTATGTATATCACCCTATATCCATTTTGTTGAGATTCTTTTCTCTTTATCCTAAATGGATGTTGAATTTCATTAAATGCTTTTTCTGCATTTGAGATCATATGATTTTTATCCTTTATTTGTTAATGTGTATTGATTAATTTGTGGATATTGAATCATCCTTGCATCCCTGGAATAGATCTCACTTGATCATGGTGTGATCCTTTTAATATATTGTTAAATTCGGTTTGCTAATATTTTGTTGAGGTTTTTTGCATCTGTGTTCATCAGGGATATTGGCCTATAGTTCTTTCTTTGTGGTGTCCTTGTCTGATTTTGATATCAGGATAATGCTAAACTCATAAAGTGAGTTTAGAAGTATTCCCTCTTTTTCTATTTTTGGAACAATTTTAGAAGGCTTGGTATTAATTCTTCCTTAAATGTTTTATAGAATTCACCAGCAAAGCCATCTGGTCCTGGACTTTTGCTTGTTGGGAGGTTTTTGTCTACTGATTCAATCTCCTTACTAGTACTTACTAGTCTTTTCAGATTTTCTATTTCTTCATGCTTAAGTATGTCCATGGTAGGTTGTATGGTTCTAGCAATTTACCCATTTCTTCTACATTGTCTGATTTGTTGTTGTATAATTGGGATAGTACTCTCTTATGATCCTTTGAATTTCTGTATTATCAGCTGTAATGTCTCCTCCTTCATTTCTGATATTATTTTCTCTTTTTGTGGTGTGTCTAGCGAAAGGTTTGTGGATTTTGTTCAAAAAAAAAAAATCCCAGATCTTAGTCATTTGATTTTTTTTTTTCCCTATTGCCTTTTCTGTTTATTTTCTCCTGATCTTTGTTATTTCCTTCCATTTTACTAACTTTGGGCTTTGTTCTTTTTCTCATTTGAGGTGTCAAGTTACGTTGTTTGAGATTTTCCTTATTTTTTGATGTAGGCATTATCGTTATAAACTTACCTCTTAGAACTGTTTTTGCTGCATTCCATAAGTTTTGGTATATTGTATTTCCATTTTCAGTTGTCTTAAAGATATTTTTTTATTCCTCTTTTGATCCCCTGGTTGTTCAGTAGCATGTTGTTTAATCCCCACATAATTGTGAATTTTCCACATTTCCTCTTGTAATTGATTTCAAGTTTTATACTGCTATGATTAGAAATGATGCTCAATATGATTTCAATCTTCTAAAAAAAAAAAAGACTTGTTTTGTCTTTGCCCATTTAGTCGGATCATTTCCTTTTTAGCTGAGCTACATGATTATCATGTATTTTGCGTATTAACCCTTTCCCATATATGTGGCTTTCAAATATTTTCTCACATTTCATAAGCTGTTTTTCATTTTCTTTTGCTGTGCAGACGAATTTTAGTTTGATGTAGGCCTACTTGTTTTTGGTGTCCTATGTATAAAATTAATTGCCAAGACCAATGTCAAGGAGCTTTTTCTGTGTGTGTTCACTGTGTGTTTTGTAGTTTCAGGTCTTACATTTAAGTCTTTCATCCATTTTTGAGTTAATTTTTGTGAGGGGTATATAATAGGGGTCCAGTTTCATTCTTTTGCATGTGAATATCCAGTTTTCCCACCACAATTTATTGGAGACCCTATTTTCTAATTGAGTATTATTAGCTCCCTTGTCAAATATTAGTGACCGTATATACAGAAGTTTATTTCTAGGATCTCAATTCTGTTCCACTAATCTATAGGTCTGTTTTTATGCCAATACCATGCTATTTTGATTACTATACCTTTGTAATATAGTTTGAATCAGGACGTGTCAGACCTCCAGCTTTGTTCTTTTTCAGAGTCTTTTGTAGTTTCATTTAAATTTTAGGATTGTTTTCTCTATGAAAAATGCCACTGGAATTTTGATAGTCATCTCACTGAATCTATAGATGGCTTTGGGAGAATGGACATTTCAACAATATTCTTCCAGTCCGTGAACATGGGATAACATTCCACTTATTTGTGTCTTCTTCAAATTTCTTTTATCAATGTTTTATGGTTTTTCAGTGCACAGATCTTTCACTTCCTTGGTTAAATTTATTCCTAAGTATTTTATTCCTTCTGTTGCTATTGCAAATGGGATTGTTTTCTTTATTCAATTGTTTCATTGCTAGTGTATAGAAATGCAACAGATTCTTGTACATTGATTTGGAACCATTCCACTTTACTGAATTCACTTATTCTAATAGTATTTTTATAAAGTCTTTAGAATTTTCTATAAACTATGTCCTGTCATCTGCAAATAGTGACAGCTTTACTTCTTCCTTCCTGACTTGAATGCCCTTCATTTCTTTCTCTGTCCTAATTGCTCTGGCTAGGACTTCCAGTACTATATTGAATTGCAGTGGTGAGAGTGGGCATCCTTGTCTAGTTCCTGATCTTAGAGGAAAATTTTTAACCTTTCACTTTTTTTTTAAGATTTTATTTTTATTTATTTGACAGAGAGTGAGACAGCTAGAGAGGGAACACAAGCAGGGGGAGTGGGAGAGGGAGAAGCAGGCTTCCTGCTGAGCAGGGAACCCCATATGGAGTTTGATCCTAGGACCCTGGGATCATGACCTGAGCTGAAGGCAGACGCTTAACGACTGAGCCACCCAGGCGCCCCTAACCTTTCACTCTTGAGTATGATGTGAGCTGTGGGCCTATCATGTATGTCATTTTTTTGTGTGAAGTAAGTTCCTTCTATATCTGTTGAAAGTTCTTATGAATGAATGTTGAATTTTGTCAAATGCTTTTTCTCCATCTACTAAGATTTTATTTTTCATTCAACTAATATACTGTATCACCTATATTGATTTTTGTATGTTGAGCCATCCTTACATTTCTGGGATGTATCTTGTTTGGTCCTTGTGCATGATCACTGTAATGTATTGTCAAATCCAGCTAATATTGAGAATTTTTGCATCTATGGTCATCAGGGATATTGGCCTATAGTTTCCTTTTCTTGTAGTGTCTTTATCTGACTTTGGTGTCATTGTAATACTGGTCTTTTAAAATTAGTTTCAGAGTGCCTTTTCAATATTTTGGAAGAGTTTATGAAGTATTGGTGTTAGTTTTTCTCTAAATGTTTTGTAGAATTCACCAATGAAGCCATCTGGTCCTGAAATTTGTTTGTTGGGAGGTTTTGTTTGTTTTTAATGCTTCATCTCCTTATTCATCATTGGTTTGTATAGGGTTTCTATTTCTTCATTATTCTGTTTGTTCTATGTTTGTAGGAATTTATCCATTTCTTCTAGGCTGTCCAGTTTTTGGGTGTATAATTGTTCATAGTGATCTCTGATCCTTTGTCCTTATTTCTATGGTATCAGTTGTATTGTAATGGCTCCTTTTTCTGATTTTTGAGTCCTTTTTTTTTCCCGCTTGGGGAGTCTAGCTAAAGGTTTGTCGATTTTTTTCCTTAATATTTTTAAAGGAGTTCTTATTTTGTTAATCTTGTCTATTTTTGTCCTATTCTCTATTTCATTTCTTTAATTTTACTTCCTTCAGCTAACTTTGGGCCTAGTTTGTTCTTTTTCTAGTTCCTTGAGGTGTACTATTAGGTTGTTTATTTGAGATTTTTTTTTTTTCCTTAAGGTAGGTTGTCATAGTTATTTCCTCTTAGAACTGCTTTTGCTGCATCCTTTGTTTTGGTATGTTGTGTTTCAATTTTCATTTGTCTCAAGATATTTTTTGATGTCCCATTTGATTTCTTCTTTGATATACTGGTTGGTCAAGAGTGTGTTGAGGGTGTCTGGGTGGCTCAGTTGGTTAAGCGTCTGCCTTCGGCTCAGGTCATGATCCCGAGTCCTGGGGCCTAAGCCTGCGTTGGGCTCCCTGCTCAGTGACGAGCCTGCTTCTCCCTTTCCCTCTGCTGCTCCCTCTGCTGCTCCCTCTGCTTGCGCTTTCTCTGTCAAATAAGTAAGATCTTTAAAAGAATGTGTGTTGGATTTCCATGTGTTTGCGAATTTTGTTACTGATTTCTAGTTTCATACCATTGTCAGAAAAAATACTTGATGTAATTTCTATCTTCTTGAATTTGTTGAGACTTATAGTCTAACATGTCCCTCTTTAAGATCGTTCCACTTCTACTTGAAAAGAATGTGTATTTTGCTGTTGGGTAGAATGTTCTGTAGGTCTATTAAGTCCATTTAGTCTATAGTGTTGTTGAAATCCACTGTGTCCTTATAGATTCTCTGCCTGGGATTAGATCTGGTTGAGATTGTGTTATTTAAGTTATTTAAGTTCCCTACCATTATTGTATTGCTGTTGATGTCTTTTTTTTTTTTAAAGATTTTACTTATTTGACAGAACACAAGCAGGGGGAGCAGCAGAGGGAGAGGGAGAAGCAGGCTTCCCGCTGAGCAGGGAGCCTGATGCAGGGTTCGGTCCCAGGACTCGGGATCATGACCTGAGCCAAAGGCAGACTCTTAATCAATTGAGCCACCCAGGCACCCCTGTTGATGTCTTTAGTTCTCTCAGTATTTGCTTTATATATTTCAGTGCTCTGATGTTGGATGCATAAAATTTACAATTATGATACTTTCTTGATGAATTGATTCCTTTATCATTATATAATGAACTTCCTTGTCACCTGTGACCATTTGTAGCACAAAGTATTTTTTTTTTTTAATTAAAACTACCCTGCTCTTTGATTTATTATTTACTTGGAATATCTTTTTTTTTTTTTCATACCCTTCACTTTTAGCCTGTGTGATCTTTAAGTGAAAGGGAGTCTCTTTATCATTGGATCTAGTGTTTTGGGGGCTTTTTTTTTTTTTTCTTTCAACCATTCTGTCTTTTGGATAATTCACATTTATAGTAATTATTGATAGGTAAAGACTTGTTAATTTGTTCGTTGTTTTCAGGTTGTTTTATGATGCCTTTGTCCCTTTCTTTCTCCTTGGCAGTCTTTGTAATTTGATTACTTTTTGTGGTAGTAAGTTTTGATACCATTATCATAATCTTGTGTGTATCTACTATAGGTTGTTCCTTTGTGGTTACTGTGGGGCTTACATAAAATGTCTTAGTTATAACATCCTATTTTGAGCTGGTAGGTTAACTTGGATAGCATGTGAAAATTCTTTCACTTCTACCCCCACCTCACATTTTAGTTTACTGATGTTATAATTTATCAGCAAACTTTATTGAGCTCCTTCCATGTACTCTATGCTGTGCAAGGTATAGTGCTCAAACATGCCCACGAGAGATGTATAATAGCTAACACTCTACGAGAACTTATTCTCTGCCAGGTGGTGTTCTGAGCACTTTACATGAATAAACTCATTCTCACAACCACCACCTGAAGTAGGTACTGACCTTATTCTCCTATGCAGTTGGAAACTGAGGCACAAAAGTTAAGAAACTTGCTTCAGTTGACAGAATTTGTAAGTGGTAAAGCTGGGGTATAAAACAGGCAGGCAGTCTGCATCTACCTCCCATGCTTTACTCAGTTGCTTTCCAAGGATGGCTTGTGAAATCTGTACCATGACTTTTCAGTCATGCCACTTATGGGTCTTAACTCTTAACACAGTTTTAAGTAAATTTTTATGGTGTTCCATTTCTGAATCAATTCTATATTATTTCCAGGGATTATTTTAATGTACTCTGTGCCTAACACATGGTGGCCATATAAAATAAAAGCTTAACATTTCCTCATCCAAGGACTATTTATTGAGTGCCTCTTATGGTGTGACAGATACAGTCTCCTAACCTCACAGAATCTGCAGCCTAGATTATAGATAAGAAAAGAAGCAATTTCTGTAGCGTAATCCATAGTTAGTAATACTATAACCAAGAACAGTACTGCTTTTTAAGCCTTTTAAATGTTATTTGCATGTAGCCTATCTACTTCATATAATCTTTTTGGTCTTTTCATATTGGTACCCACACTCTTTGGGGGTGTGAATGATGAGGTATGGCTCTGTCTTAACTGTGGAGCTTTCCACTTCCCCTGAGTCCTTCACACTCTTGGGTCCCTGGGATGGACAGGGTAGTAGGTCTGCTACAGAGCCAGCAAGGTGGTTCCTAATGGCTGGTGCTCTTATACGTACACTGCAGGGGCCCATCCTGTGCCCATGGGTGCCTTTTGCTCCTCTTATAGCCCAGGCTTTGGGAACCAATAGTCAAACCTCTAGACTATATGAACAAAGAGACTTGAGCAAACATGTGAGAGTTTCCTGTCAATGGGCAGGTTTTTTGAGCAAACACACAAAAGGTGTGAGAGTGGCAAGAGGTATGGAGTTAAATCCTCCCACCTCATCTTTCTTGCTTCATTTGTCAGCATCCTCTTTATTCTCTGGAGGTTCAGAAGAAAGAGTCAGAAAGGTAAGGCTAGAGAGTTTGGGCTGTGTCTCTGTCTTGACTCTACCTGTGTTGGGCTATGTTGAATGCTTTAGAGTCCTTTGGAACTTGACACACAAGAGTATAGGAAATGTGAGAGCACTGCAAAATTACAGCAGTAATAGGTAGTTCTGTAACGTCTGGAGTTCCTGGGTAATTATCTGGTCTGGAACACCTAAACCCAGAGACTGACTAGAGTCCGTTGGATAGTGTCCTCCAAAAATTCAGGTACACCTGGAAGCTCTGAATGAAGCCTTAACTGGAAATAGGGACTTTGCCAGAGCACAGAGGGTTATGCCCCCAGGCCACGCGTGTGCCTCTGAGGAAATGAAACAGGTGAGAGCAGCCAAGAGGAAAGGCGACCTGTGATCTGAGTGACAGTGTTCTGGAAATAATCCCAGGACTGGCTAACTCTCATGCAGTGCTCACTATGGGCCAGACTGTGTTCATATATACAAACTCTTTGAGCCCTCGGAACAATCATAGGAGCTCGACACAACGGTCCTCCTTGTTTATGGGAGACAGAACTGAGGCAGATCAATACTTGTTCAAAGTCACACAGCTTATATGATGGGAGTCAGGATTCAAATCCAGGCACTCCGATTCCAGATTCCTTATCTCTTCTTCAAACAAAAATAACCTTTCAGTTTGCACCTGCTAATGGGAAGAACCCTCAAAAATCAAGGGCCCCAGATCTGGGCACTGACGTCAGGAGGGGCTGACGCTATGGAAGTGACACTGGGAATCAGGTGTTAGAGAAGCCACCCCCTTAGAGGAGGATGTAAATGTGCTGCTGGGAGGCTCCCTTTTCTGCAGGTACCACATTAGCATTAGGGGTGGGAGTTGAAAGCTAGACGGCCTCACTGCCTACTGGGGCCAGACAGACACAGCTAGACCCCACTGTGGTGAGTTCCGGGGCGCTGTGCTGTGCTGGCCAGAATGGGGGGCGGGTAGGCAGAGAAGCTTTCTGGAGAAGGTGAGCTTTGGCAGGAATCTTTCTAGATGAGTAGAGGTAGGCTGGTAAGAGCATTCCTGAAACATAGGCCAGCAAGGGCCTAGGATGATTTAAAAAAAAAAAAAATTGTTATAGGGAAATAAAAGTGAGGCCAGAAGAGGTGCATGGTGGGGCTGCAGACCGAGGTGGCAGAGACTCTGAAGCCTGTAGCCAATGGGCCAGGGAGCTTTGGAGTTCACGGAGGTGACCCTGCTCTGTCCCAGTCTGGCAGCTAGGTGTTATACGGAAAAAGTAAACAGGGATTGAATTTTGAAGAAATAAAGGAGCAAGGGCAAACATTCAACAGTTGCTTTCCTCACTAACCAAGCTCACATGGACAGAAGGATGGCATGTCACTGTATATCCTACCTTGCAATAAATCAATGTTCTCTTAAATTGTTTAAAAAAAATTTAGAAGAAGTTATGCAGGACTTGGATTGATGAGGCCTGGGAGTGAAGAAAGGTAAGCGAGACCCAAGGCTGCTTCAGGGTTTGGGCTGGAAAGTCTGGATGGACAATAGGGTGACCATGTGGGGAAGTAGCAGGGAGGGGGTAGGGGAGCCCACACTGAGTTTGGATGTGCTAGAGAGGGAGCCAGTTGGAGGGTCCAGATATCCAGGCTGGGCTGGAAGATGAAACCATGACTGGGAATCAGGGGGATACAGGTGGAGGTCACAGTCACAGGGGAGGATGCAGTCACCCGGCAAAGGCACAGAAGGTAAGGAGAGAAGTGGGCTCACACTGTGGTACCCTAGTAAAAACCTGTCAGGTGTGCTCAAGGTGACTAGAAGACATTCTCTGGAATGAAGGAAATCAGAGCTGTAACCTAGCCAATTCTGTATATTGAGTGTCTAAAAAAAGGATGTGGAACCCTAATGGCTTCTCACTGGTGGAATACCTGGGAGAGGGCCAAGAAGCCCAGGCTTCTCCTCCTGATCCTCCACCAAGCTCTGCCCAGGAGAAGTGATATATGCACCTCATAGCTTTGGAGATTCTAATCGCTAGAGTTGTAGGGCAGGGAACACTCGGGCTTTTGTACAGTTGGAATGAGCTACCACTCCTGACCATCTAATTTCCTCTGCTTGGACTTGAGGCTCCCTAACAGCCCTCTCTTAGTAATTTGGGTTTGGGGGATGCCAGTAAGGGAGTGGTGCTCCAGAGAGCCCAGACAGCCGTGTCCTGTCACCAAGAAGTGCCTTCCCCCCGGTAATTCAATAAATCAGAGCCTGGCCAGTACATTGGTGTCCCGTGAGCTTGGTTCTTCTGTCCTTTCTGAGCCTGACCACTTCTAGGTACCCTGGCGGGTCCGTGGTGGCCACAGGAGGCACTTGTTAGGACTCTGTGTGAGGCCCAGAGTGCTCCTTTGGCAATTATCCCAAAGAGCAGCACAACTTTTTTTTGGAAAAAGATAGTTGGTTTTAATGAGAAGCACAAACGACCTAGAGAAATGGGATATAAAGTGCAAACACGCTATTATAACACACAGACCTTGAATATCAGAATTTGAAGGACTACCCAAAGCATTACCCAAAAGCTACCATGAAGAGGGGTTTGCTGCCTCTCAAAGGTGATGGGAATATTATCAAGGAAAATTTCATCCGGGTTCTAGAAGAGTCTGAATAACCATTGCTGCTCAATAATGTTGACAGCAATGATAATGATGAGCTCAGCTAATCTTGTGAGAGTTTTCTCAGTGCCCAGCACTACCTTCTTTACATATACTATACTAACTCAACCTTCACAGTGACTGTGAGGTAGGTACTATTGTCCCCATTTGACGTTTGAAGAATCTGAAGCACAGTGTAGTTAGAGATCCTTCCCAAGGACATACCTGTCCTCTCTCCCTAGTGCACCCCCGCCTCCCCCCCCAGCTGCCCCTAGCCTCTTCAGAAATTCTGCATAGTCCCCTTCCCTAGGCTTCAAGGCATAGCTTCCTGTCCCACCTTCAGCATGTACTCTAGGGTTGGCTCTGTTCCTCTCACTGAGAGACTGAATGCCTCCAGGTCAGGGCCACTTCAGAGCTGTGAGGAGGCTGGGATCTGCCTTTGCCCAGCCCTGCCTTGGGACTCAGGCAGGGAGCTCTAATTGAGAGCAGGGGTGGTGGAATCACAAAAGGAGCTCTTCCCCCCAGAACTCTAAATAACAAGACCTAAACGATACTACCTGGGGAGTCCCTCAAACTAAGTCTTCCAAAAAGGTGAGAAAATACCCTGGAGCTTTGATATACTATGGACCCCATTTCTGAGCCCCCAGTCTTGTCAGTTTCTTAACCTCTGCTTGTATCTTTAAATATGACCATAGGCTAACCACCACCTGTGATCCATGACTCCTGTGAAAACCTTCACAGCATGGCCTTTGGTTTTGGTGGAAGCAGCAGAGCTCAGCCTTGACCACATACTGGTATCACCTGGGGAGGTTTTAAAGAAATACCAGGGGCGCCTGGGTGGCTCAGTCGGTTAAGTGTCTGACTCTTGATTTCGACTCAGGTCATGATCTCAGGGTTGTGAGATCAAGCCCCACATCAGGCTTTATTTTGGACATGAAGCCTGCTTAATATTCTCTCTATCCTTCTGCCCCCCCCCCCCCAAATCCTTGCAGGCATTCACTCTCTCTTAAAAAAAAAAATAATGCCTGGGTCGCCCCTTCAGCTATCCCTATTTAGTTGGGGAGCCCAGACTAAACCCTAAACCATGTATGAAAGCTACTGGAGAGTGAATAAACTCCTCGTGGCCAGAGCCCCTCCCAGCTCTTAGAATTCTGAAGGTTGACTTTGGCTCCAGCTCGCTCTATAAGAGAGGAGATCTAGTCTTGGAAAAATGCCTCCCTGGAAAGCTGCATTAAGAATTTCATCCAAGCAGCCCACTGGGACAAAGCTGAAGCCTAGGGTTTTATTCAAAGTCTTTTTCATCCATTGGTAGAATGAAGATTCTTTCACATGCTGCCAGGAACCTGCAGAGAGAGAGTGAGTGGGTTCTCGAAAACTGTAGAGGCGTTGGCCAAGAGTAGCAATACCAGTAAACGTGTAGGGAGTGCTTACTGTGTGCCAGGCACATCTCAGGGCACCTTGCAATATTCGTTTAATCCTCACAAACCCCCTAGGAAATAGGTAGTACTGTGCCCATCTGACTGAAAAGGAAACTGATGCAGAGCAGTGTCTCGCCCGAGAATACACAGCTGGTAATCCTTACAGCAGGATTTGAAATCCAACTGGGCTCTATGGAGAAATGTAGGGCAAAAGGACACTGCTGGCTCCATGAGGGAGACCATGGGACGGTGGTGGCCAGAGTGAACTTTGTGAGACACACACGAGGTGCTTCTGGGGATCCTATATCATGAAGAGGTTCTTTGTGGTGGGTCCAGGGCTTGGTTGACGGTGAAGGCCGTGAACCGGTGAGCACCATTTCATCACTCTTGGCTGGACCTGCTCTAGACCCACTGGCTGATAGGCCTGGGGGAATTCGGGGTACAATACGATTAACTTCAAGCTGAGTCCTACAGGCAGAAAACCTGTTGATTCAAGAATTTAGATTTACGTATAGACTACAGAGCAAGATCTAGCGTTAAAGGACATAAGGAGGCTTGGGGGACATCCCTGTCCTTCTCATTTGGGTGTCAAGGGGCACAGAAGGACTTTCCAGAAACTACCATGTGGTACAGATGTCAGGGTCAGATGCCTGAGCTGGCCAGAACATGCATAGGCTTGAGGCATTTAAATTATTTGCGTGTGTTTATGGCTGATGGCTATCTCTATTGATTAGAGGTAACTAGAATGTTTCTTGCTCTTCTGAACAAAGGTAGCAGCAATTCCATACCAGAAATACGTTGTGACCTTTTTTTTTTTTCCTCTTTTTGGTCTTATTGCAGGAAGTGATAGCCACTCACTGTAGAAAACACAGATAAAGTGAAAACTTCTCAGATCCCAAGACTAAAAGTAACTACTGTTAGTGTTTTGATTTGTATCTCTTGGCATGCATTTGGTACAATTTTAGTTTGTATCTTTCCAGTCTTTTTTTTACTCTGGGTTTATTCCTTCCCATCCCCCCAAATGTGGTCTTTTAACATTTGCTGTTTCCTGCAAACACCCCTTTGGGCTCTGTAGAGTGACATAAACGATTGCTTTTACACAAGGGATCAAGCCAGGCCCGGCTATGCCAATCAGCACCAGGCTTTAATTCATCAAAGGGCATGGGCCCCTGGGCAGAAGGAAGAAACTTCTCTACGTGGCAGACTCTCCACCCAGGAAGGTCTCTATACGACAGTTCCTGCCAGTGTTGGCTGGGCCTCTCTAAGCAGCCTGGCCAGAGTCCCTCAGACTCTCCTCCCTGAGGAGGACACAGATCCTGATGGCTAACCATGAAAACGTGCTGTTCTTACATTGGAATAATATTTGCTAAAGGGCTGCTTTAAAAGATGCATCAAGTTCTACTGGCCAACTAAGTCCTGGCAAACCCATGAACTGTGAAAATGTATACGGCCTGTATCATCCCCTCACGTTTGCCTAACACTGTGCAGTGTTCCGGAGTAGTCTGATGAGCATTTCTACATCCAGCCGTCACAACAGTCCAGAAAGGCAGGTAGCTACTGCAATTTCCATATTACTGATGAACACTCAGTGACTTGTCTAAGGTCCAAGGACTAGTAAGTTCTAGAATCCTACATTCTCGTAAGTGGGAGAGAATAAAAAAGTTCAGCTAAGCCAAGGATAGCCAGTAAGACTCAAATTGAATGTTGACCCTGACCCAGTAGTGGCCATCAGGGATGGGGTCAGTGGGAAATAATAATGGCTGATATTTTTCCTTAAACAACTTGAGTAAGAGAGAATTGGCCTACAACATCACACATTTCAAGTGTACAATTTGACTTTTGACATATATACACATTTACGAAACCATCATCACAACCAGCCTGGTGAACATATCCACCACCCACAACAGTTTCTTCCTGACCCTTTGTGATCCTTCCCTCCCACCTTTCCCTGCCTTGCCATTCCCTGGCAACCATGGATACACTTTCCATCACTGTAGATTGGTTTGCATTTTCAGGAGTTCTGTGTAAATGGAATCCTACTATATATACCTTTTTGGTGTATTTTCGTTCAGCATAATTATTCTGAGATCCAACCAAGTTGTTGTGCGTGTTAATAAGTTTTTTTTTTACACTTCATTGCTGAGTAGTATTCCACTGTATGTGTATATCACAATTTATTGGCTTGTTGATGAGCACTTGGGTTATGTCTAGTTTTTGGCATAGGGACTTAAGATTTCTTGAGTGCTTGCGTTGGGTTATTCTTCTAAGTGTTTTATATGTAGGAAATCATTTGGTCACTCAGTCAACCCCAGGACATGAGGTAGGTACGCTTCTGCTCCCACTTGATCAGTGAGCTAAGTGAGGCCCTGCATGATTGACTAACCTGCCCAAGGTCACGCAGCTGTTAAATGGATTCAAACCCAGTGTGATTCCGGAGCCTACATTCTCAACTGTTGTGCTACACTGCCACGGTCCCTTAGCAGCGCTTGTCATTGGCTGGGGATGGCAGTGGGGGATGGCGGTTGTACCTTGTATTTGCAATACCCAAGCTCTTAATAACTACCATCATTTCCCATCTGCACTGTCCTGCCACATGTTTAAGTCCCCTTAGAACCTCTGTTTCTGCTTTTCATTGAATGGAGACCATTTCTAGGTATGAATTTGTTCAGCACTAGACCTCTCTGTTCCAACAATAGAGTATCACGACACCGATGGCCTAGTTTTTAAAAATATTTTGCTTTTAAAAACAAATGAGTAGAAATCATAAATATACGATAGTCTTGGAGTAGTATCTTCATAGTTAAGAGTTACAGAGAAATAGCTTTTTTCTCGACAGCACCACTGGAAACAACCCAACCAGCCCATTTCTGTGTGCACGGGGCTTTCGCAGAATGCCTTTGCAGAAAAGTGGTTTTGTTTTTGCTTTTGATTCTTTTTGGCTCCTCTTCCTCAGTTGCGAGGATACTGTGTGAATTACGGCAATGCCCCACAGCTCCAAGACCGTCGGAATGGGGTTCTCTCTACCATTTGAAACCCTATTGTCTGAGGGTTCGTATAAAGAAGATTCTGTTTCTTCAACAGAAATGAGAGGCACAGCTTCATGGCTGGGGATAAAGGAAGGGCATTACCAGCCATGCCAGGACGTACTGCTGGGGTGTGTCCCGCCTGCTGAGCCTTACTATTCAGCTATCAGACTTTGATTTTGGTTAAGTAAACATGAACTTGGGGACAACCAGCTTTTCTGCATCTCTGGTCAGGGGGTTGTAGGGGCAAGGTTGAGCTGGTGGTTCCAGCAGTGAGCCGGTCAAGCAAGGTGGACTGGTATTTAGTCAAGAGGGAAGAGCATGTTTAGTGGATATTTGCGGTGCATCTGGCCCAGTGCCTGGGCTCTGCCTACCTCGGTGGACATACCAGATGTAGTCCCTGTGCTCATACACATATATTCCAGGTGTGATCCATTCTATGAAGCCTAGAGCATGGTGCATGAACAGGGTTGGGAGTGTGGGGAGCAGCCCTGAGTCAGAGGCACGTGGAAGGCCTATCTGAGACCTGAGATGTGAGTTGGGTTAGATGAAGAGCCTGTGTAGAGGGTTAGAAAGAGGATTGTTTAAGGCAGGAAAACAGCAAATGTGCAAAAGCCTCTGGTTCTCTTGGAGAAACAGAAACCAGGCCATCAAGCTGGAGTGGAAGAGCCAGGAGCTCAGGCAGGGAACTAACGAGAAAGATGAGGCTCTGAGAAGGGAGCTAATGTGTCGAAGCTTTTGTAGCTGGAACTGACCATTGAGTTTGCTTCTTGCTGAATGTTTGGCTTTTCCATGAGATGATGAGCGTTTGACCATGTTGTCCTGCTTGATTCCTGTAAGCCCTTAAAAACGTGCCCATTTTAGAGCTAAACTGAGGCTCAGAAAACAACTCCAGGGATGAGGGTCAGAGCCTGGGTTTGAATACAAAAAAAGTGTGTGGTTGTTTCTTGTGTTGACCTTTGATTAAAGCCAAAGAAAACCTATTACCTACCCATGTACCACCTACCCGCCCCCCCGGCCCCACTCCCCGCCCCCCCAGCCAGGTGGTTCTGCAGTGGATGACCCACCCCATACCCTCACTGTGTGGTGTGGCTTCCTGGTGATCTGGTTTGGGGTGAAGAGAGAACTTAAAATACCTATGGGAATAAGGTATTAGCTTAGAATTCTTTAGAGGCAAGTGAAGAAGCCCCCTGGAGATATAACCAAAAAGGAGGATTTACAAGGGCAGGATATAGCTGGATCTCGGGAACGGATGGGGCTTGGAACTGAAACATTTCTGAAACTTGTCCTTCACATTTGCTAATCCATTTTTGCTGTTTCTCTAAGTCACCTGGTAGACCATTGCTACCTTACAGCTCTCCCCTTCCCCTACCCTAATGTTCATGTTACCTATAACCGTTCCAGACCTGGAGAGAGTGATTCAGTCCACTGGGACCTGGGTTGAAATTCCTGGGAAGGGGAATTTGATTGGTTCATCCCTGGACCAATCAGCTATGCCCAGGGAATGTGGCCATAGTATAGGAATATGTCTGCCAGGGCTGTGGTTGTGTGTATGTATGTATGTGTAGATCAGTTCCATGATAAAAAGAAAAGGTCATTTGCTCAAGACCTTACTAAGTCTGGGGCATTAAAGAGGGCACATGATGTGATGAGTACTGGATGTTACATGCAACTGATGAATTATTGAATTCTGCCTCAGAAACTAATGATGTACTGTATGTTGGCTAATTGAATCTAAGTAAAATGTAAAAAAGACCTTACTGGGCGCCTGGGTGGCTCAGTTGGTTAAGCGACTGCCTTCGGCTCAGGTCATGATCCTGGAGTCCCTGGATCGAGTCCCACATCGGGCTCCCTGCTCGGCAGGGAGTCTGCTTCTCCCTCTGACCCTCCTCCCTCTCATGCTCTCTGTCTCTCATTCTCTCTGTCTCAAATAAATAAATAAAATCTTTAAAAAAACCTTACTAAGTCTGACCTACTAAGACATAATACTCTGGAGCTCACTTTGCCCTTTCTATTTATACTTTGCAGAAGAAAAAAGTCAATAGTAATGATAAAGTATCATCAAACAAGCCCCCCAAAAAGGATAATTATATCTACAACTGCCTTTAGAACCATGTCTTAGCCTAAATTTTTGGGTGGGTTGCATGCATCAGAAACCAAAAGGAAATCTGATGCTCAGGTAAGGTGGAAAATACACGTTTTCTGACTTCAGGCACACATGGATCCAGGAGCTCGAATAATGTCTTTAGAACTCTCTCTCGTGCCACCTCTCAGTTCTACCTTCCTCTGCACATTGGCTTCATTCGCATGTTCTACTGATGGCTGTTTCCAGGAAGCTGGGAGAGGACTACAAGCAGCTCTAGCTTAGAACTTATGATCCCAGCACAGTGCCTCTCAAGGTATGGAGTTGAATGGCAACAGTGCCTCCTAGAGAGTATCTCAGAAACTTGTGGGAAAGATTGGGTTGTCACAACGAGGGTCGGGAGCTACTCCTTGACTTTAATGCTTAGATATCCTGCAAAGCAAGGGACACTCTTAGACAAGAATTACCTCCTGGGCCATACATATTTCTACTGTCCCAATGGACATTAATGTAGGTGCAGAGCCTACTTATAATTAACCAAGCCTAGACTTAACCCTATTTTATATACAAACATAAAGTCCTCACAGGTTTTTTTTTTTTTTACACAGAGATAAAATTTACATAAAATATTATTAGTTTCAGGTGTACAAACAGGGATCCATGCTTTTATGTATTGTGAAATGATCAACCACAGTAAGTCTAGTTAACATCCATCACAACACATAGTTCTAAATTTTTTTCCTTATGATGAGTACTTTTGAAATGTACATTCTTAGCAACTTTCAAATTCACGATATGGTGTTATTAATTCTAGTCCCCATGCGGCATGTTACATCCCCAGGACTTATTTTATAACTGGAATACTGTGATTTGAGGCCCTTCAATATTTCAACCACCCTCATCCCCTGCCTCTGGCAACCACCATTCTGTTCCTTCTGTCTAGGAGTTTTGGTTTTTGTTTGTTTAGATTCCACTTATAAATGAGATCATATGGTATTTGCCTTTCTCTGTCTGACTTATCTCACATGGCATACCGTACCAACATCCAACTGTTGTTGCCGCAAATGGCAAGAATTCTTTCTTTTTTTATGGCTGAATTGTATTCCATCGTGTATGTGTGTATCATCATATGTATATATATGTATATACACACACACATATATATATCATCATATATATATATATATATGCCACATCGTCTTTATCCATTTATCCATCATGGGCACTTTGATTACTTCTATGGCTATTGTAAATAATGTTGCACTGAACATGGGTGTGAGTGTATCTTTCTGAGTTAGTGTTTTTCCTTTGGATAAATACCCAGAAATGGAATTGCTAGATCATAGTGTAGTTTTAGTTTTTGAGGAAACTCCATACTGTTTTCCGTAGGGACTACCCCAATTTACATTCCCACCAATAGTTCACGAGGGTTCCCTTTTCTCCAACACTTGTTATTTCTTGCCTTTTTGAGAATAACCATTCTAACAGGTGTGAGGTGATATCTCCTTGTGGTTTTGATTTTCATTTCCCTGAGGATTAGTGATGTTGAAAACATTTCACGTACCTGTTGGCCATGTGTATGTCGTCTTTGGAAAAAAAGATCCTCTGTCCATTTTCTAATCAGATGGTTTGGGGGTTTCTTTGTTTTTGTTTTTGCTGTTGAGTTATGTGAATCATTTATATATTTTAGATATTAACCCCTTATCAGATACATGATTTGCAAGTATTTTCCCCCATTTGGTAAGGTTGCCTTTTTGTTTTGTTGATGGTTTCCTTTGCTGTGCAGAGTTATTTAGTTTGGTATAATCCCACTTTTTTATTTTTGCTTTTGTTGCCTTTGCTTATGGTATCAAATCCAAAAAACTCTCACCAAGACCAACGAACTTACTGCCTATGTTTTCTTCTAAGAGTTTTATGATTTCAGGTTTTATATTCAAGTCTTTAATCTATTTTGAATTGATTTTTGTGTATGGTACAAGTTAGAGGTCCAGCATGATTCTTTTGCATGTGGCTGTCCAATTTTCCCAAAACCATTTATTAAAGAAACTGTCCTTTCTGCATTGTATGTGCTTGGCTCCTGTTCTCATAAATTAATTGACCATGTGTGTGGTTATATTTCTGGGCCCTCTAGTCTGTTCTACTGATTTCCATGTCTGTTTTTGATTACTCTGATACTGTTTTGATTACTATAGCTTTGTAATGTAGTTTGAAATCCAGGCATGTGATCCCTCCAGCTTTGTTCTTCTTTCTCAGGATTGTTTTGGTTATTCAGGGTCTTTTGGGATTCCATACAAATTTTGGGATTTTTTTTTTCTATTTCTGTGAAAAATGGCATTGGAATTTTGATAGGAATCACACTGAATCTGTAGACTGCTTTGAGTACTATGGACATTTTAACAATATTAATTTTTCTAATCCATAAGCACAGAATATCTTTGCATTTATTTGTGTTTTTTCAGTTTCTTTCATCAGTGTCTGATAGTTTTCAGTTTACAGGTCTTTCACCTCCTAAGCTAAATTTATTCATAAATATTTTATTCTTTATGATGCAATTGTAAATAGGACTGTTTCCTTAATCTCTGATAGTTTGCTATTAGTGTATAGAAATATAACAAATTTTTGTATGCTGATTTTTGTATTCTGCAACTTTACTGAATTTGTTTATTCTAACAGTGTTTGGAATCTTCAGGATTTTCTATATATAATACTATGTCATCTGCAAATAGTGACAGTTTTACTACTTCCTTTCTGATTTGGATGTTCTTTATTTCTTTTTCTTGCCTAATTGTTATGTTGAATTGTTATGTTGAATAAAAGTGGGGAGAGTGGCCATCCTTGTTTGTTCCTGATCTTAGAGAAAATCTTTTAGCTTTTCACTATTAGTATGATGTTAGCTGTGGCCCTTATTAAGTTGAGGTATGTTTCCCCTATACCCACTTTTTTTCTTAGAGTTATTTTTAATCATAAACAGATGTTATATTTTTCAAGTGTGTTTTCTGCATTTATTGAGGCAATCATATGATTTTTATTCCTTATTTTGTGATTATGTGATATCACATTGATTTTGTGGATATTGAAGCATCCTTGCATCCCTGGAGTAAATCCCATTTGGTCATGGTATATGATCCTTTTAATATATTGTTTAATTCAATTTGCTAATATCTTGTTGAGGGTTTCACATCTATGTTCATCCGGGATATTGGCCTGTAATTTTCTTTTCATGTGGCATCCTTGTCTGGTTTGTTACCAGAGTAATGCTGGCCTCATGAAATGTGTTTGAAAGTATTCCCTGCTTCTCTATTTTTGGAAGAGTTTGAGAAGGCTTGGTATTAATTCTTCTTTAAATGTGTTTTGTAGAATCCACTAGTGAAGCCATCTAGTCCTAGACTTTTGTTTGTTGGGAGGTTTTTGATTACGGATTTAATATTCTTACTACCATTTGTCTTTTCAGATTTACTGATTTAGTCTTGGTAGGTTGTATGTTACTAGGAATTTATCCATTTTTTTCTATGTTGTCCAATTTGTTGGCATATAATTTTTCATAATAGTCTCTTATGAGCCCTTTGCAGTTCTATGGTATTGGCAGAACCATCTCCTCTATCATTTCTGATTTTATTTACACAAGTCCTCTTTTATTTATTTTTATTTTTTTGATGAGTCTAGTTAAAGATTTGTTACTTTTTTCTTTCAAAAAATCAGTTCCTAGTTTCACTGATCTTTTCTGTTGTCCTTTTTGTCTATATTTAATTTATTTCTGCTCTGATCTTTGTTGTTTCCTTCTTTCTACTAACTTTGGGCTTTGTTCTTTTTCTGATTCCTTGAAATGTAAGTTTAGTTTGAGATTTTCCTTGTTTCTTGATGTAGATCTTTATCACTATGAACTTCCCTCTTAGAACTGCTTTTGCTGCATCCCATAAGTTTTGGAATATTGTATTTCCATTTTCATTTGTCTCAACATTTTTATTCCTTCTTTGATCTATTGCTCGTTCAGTGACATGTTGGTTAACGTCCACATATTTGTGGATTTTCCAGTTTTCTTCTAGTAATTGATTTTGAGTTTTCATACCATTGTGGTTGGAAAAGATGGTTGAAATGATTTCAGTCTTTTTAAATTTATTAAGACTTGTTTTGTGGCCTAATATATGATCTGTCCTGGAGGATGTTCCATGTGCACATGAGAAGAATGTGTATTCTGTTGTTTTTGGATGGAATGTTCTGCTTATGTCTTTTAAGTCCATTTGTTCTAACGTGACATTTATGGCCATTTTGATATTCTGTCTGATCTATCCATTGATGAATGTGGGGTATTAAAGTCCCCTATTATTAGTGTATTTCTTCTTTCGGGTTGCTTAAAATTTGTTGTATATATTGAGGTGCTTCTATTTTGGGTGCATATATATTTACAAATATTATATCCTCTTGTTGGATTGACCCTTTTATCATTATGTAAACATTTTCTTAAAGTCTATTTTCTGTGATAGAAGTGTAGCTCTCACAAGTTTCTTTGGGTTTCCATTTGCTTGGAATATCTTCCTCAATCTCTTCATTTTCAGTCTGTGTATGTCCTTATATCTGAAGTGAGTTTCTTGTATTCTGCATATAGTGTGTCTTGTTTTTGTTTTAATCTATTCAGTGCTCTAGAGACTAAGTGGAGAATTTATTTATTTATTTATTTGAAGATTTTATTTATTTATTTGACAGAGACACAGCGAGAGAGGGAACACAAGCAGGGGGAGTGGGAGAGGGAGATGCACGCTCTCCACTGAGCAGGGAGCCTGATGCAGGGCTCAATCCCAGGACCCTGGGATCAGGACCTAAGCCAAAGGCAGACGCTTAATGACTGAGCCACCCAGGTGTCCCTAAGTGGAGAATTTAGACCATTTACGTTTAAAGTACTTATTGATAGGTATGTACTACTGACTTATTGTTAACTGTTTTCCAGCTGTTCTGTAAGACTTGTGTTCCTTCTCTTTCTTCCTTTGTGATTTCATGACTTTTCTGTAGTGGTATGCTTACATTCCTTTCTCCTTATCTTTTGTGTATTTACTATAGGTTTTTGCTTTATGGTTACCATGATGCTTACATAAAACAACTTATATTTATAAGAATCTATTTTAAATTGATAGCAACATAAGTATGAACACCTTCTAACACTCCAGTTTTATTCCCACCAACAATGTTTTATGTTTTGATGTCACAATTTAAATTTTTTTATCTTGTATATCCCTTAACAAATTGTTATATATAGTTTTTTTACTACTTCTCTCTTTTAACCTTCATACTAGCTATTTAAACAGTTAACCCACCACCTTTACAACATTATTCTGAATTTTATTATATATTTACCTTTACCAGTGAGATTTATGTTTCATATGTTTTTTTGTGTTTTGTGTTTGTTTGTTTTACTAATTAGCATCCTTTGGTTTTAGCTTAAAGAAGTCTCTTAAACATATCTTGTAAAGCTAGTCTAGTGATGATGAACTCCTTTAACTTCTGCTTTTCTGGAGAACACTTTGTATATCTCCTTCAATTCTGACAACTGTTGAATGACAACTCTGACGATAGAATATTCTTGGTTGGCAGGTTTTCTTTTTTTTAAGGTTGGTTTGTTTATTTAAGAGAGAGAGAGAGGGTGCCCAAGCAGGGGCAGAGGCAGGGGGAGAAGCAGACTCCTTGCTGAGCAGGGAGCCCGAGGTGGGACTCGATCCCAGGACCCTGAGATCATGACCTGAGCCGAAGGCAGATGCTTAACCAACTGAGCCACCCAGGCACCCTGGAAGGTTTTTTTTCTTTAAGCACTTTGAATGTATGGTGCCACTCCCTTTGGTACACAAAGCTTCTGCTGAAAAACCTGATAGTCTTATGGGCGTTCCCTTGTATGTAACAAGTTGTTTTTCTCTTCCTGCTTTTAAGATTCTCTCCTGGCCTTTAACTTTAATTGAATTGAATTGATACTTCAATTATAATGTGTCTTGATGTTGGTCTCTTTGGGTTCATCATCTTTGGAACTCTGAGCTTCCTGGATCTGGATGTCTGTTTCCTTTCCCAAGTGTGAGATGTTTTCAGCCATTATCTTAAAATAAGTTTTCTGCCCCCTTTATCTCTCTTCCTCTTTGTAACCCCCTATAATATGAATCTTGGTCTGATTGATGTTGTCCTACAAGTCCCCTGAGCTATCTTACCATTTTCTCATCTTTTTTTCTTTTTGCTGCTCTGACTGAATGAGTCCCACTGCCCTGTCTTTCAGTTTACTGATCCTTTCTTCTATTTTATATTGCTGTTGAATCCCTCTAGTGTATTTTTCAGTTCATGTATTGTATTCTTTAGCTTTATGAGTTCAGTTTGGTACTTTGTTATGTTTTTCATCTTTTTGTTGAAATTCTCCTTTTGTTCATCCATTCTTTGCTGAGTTTGGTGAGTACCTGTATGAACATTATTTTGACCTTTTTATCAGGTAAGTCACTTCTCTCCATTAATGTCTTTTTCTAAGGTTTTATCTTATTCTTTCTTTTGGAACATATTTCTATTTCATTTTCTTTGACTCTTTGTTGGTTTTTATGCATTAGATAAAACAGCCACCTCTCCCTTTCTTGAAGGTGTAGCCTCATGTTGAAGATGAGCCTTATGTTCAACCCTGCCCTAGTTCTTGGTTGTCTCTTAAACCTTTGTAATTGCCCAAGCAGCCTAACTTATTTTTAGTGGCTCTCCATAGCTGAGGGTATGCCAAGACCTAGCAGTGTGCCAAAGGGGAAGATTTTATTCAGCACCTGGATTCAGGCTGATTGGAACCCAGACCTTCAGGCAGCAGCTTTTAAAGTATACAGATATTTCTTGGGGATGCCTGGGTGGCTCGGTCCTTAAACGTCTGCCTTCGGCTCAGGTCATGATCCCAGGGTCCTGGGACTGAGTCCTGCATCAGGCTCCTTGCTCAGCAGGGAGCCTGCTTCTGCTTGCCACTTCCCCCTGCTTGTGAGCACGCTCTCTCTGACAAAATCTTTTAAAGTATACAGATCTATCTCTTCCAGGGGAAGACTAGGAGTTAGGCATTTCTGACTGTTCCCTCTCTGCTGAGCCCTGTGGTGATAGCCAGTTAAGAGCTCTTTCTTTCTCAGCTACCACCCCCTTGGACTTGTGAACATAAGCCCCGCTGCCCACCAGAGACAGACAATCAAGGGGTATTCCCTGGGTGGCAGCCACAAAGAGCATCAGCTATAAAAAATGGGGCACCAGGGCGCCTGGGTGGCTCAGTTGGTTAAGCGACTGCCTTCAGCTCAGGTCATGATCCTGGAGTCCCGGGATCGAGTCCCGCATCGGGCTCCCTGCTCGGCGGGGAGTCTGCTTCTCCCTCTCCCACTCCCCGTTTGTGTTCCCTCTCTCGTTGTGTCTTTCTCTGTCAAATAAATAAATAAAATCTTTAAAAAAAAAAAAATGGGGCACCAGAGGCATGTACAAGCTCCACTCTAGGGAGAAAGCCATGATCTAAAGCATGACACAGAAAGCAGGAAGATGGCCCCTACCCTTGGAAGCCCTTGGAAAGAATTACACATGGCCTTAGATGTGTGTTTAGTTATAAGCCTGCCCCTCAGGTCACAGCTGTAGGGACAAGCTAGAAGTTCTCTTTCAGAGAAAGACTGGCTCCTCAGTCTGTTGCCTCGCTGCTGCTCTTATCTCCCTGGGGCAGCAGCAGGTTAAGAATCCTTTCTTCATTTGTTACAGTCCTGGACACCTGCAAGCATAAGCCCCACCGACCACCAGAGCCAGGTGGTGTAGGTGTCCTTTGGTCGCAGCTGCAAAAACCAGGGTGCCACCTGAGTATACAAGCTCCTTTTTGGGAGATCCTGGTGACCTGGAGTGAGGCAGAGGAGGGGAGCCCAAAGATGACATCCACTGGCCTCTGTCCCCAGGGAGCATCTCAGTGGGGCAGTACATGGGTTACATGGGACACACTGAATTGTCCATGAATACTACCATGTGTACAGTGAGGGGCAAACTGTACTTCTTTTGTTTGAAATTTTACCAAGTAATGCTCACTATTTTGCTATTTCAGATATCACCAATGGTTATGACGCTAGTGGTATTGGAGGTACTACACAGGTCACCTGCACACATCTCCATCTGTCACTGTCACACTCATGGTGATTCTGTTTGTGGCAAGCATCTGCTTCTCCTATTTTGTCTTCTAGTGTAGGCATGTCCTTGAGTTTACATATTTATGTTTTATTTTATGATAAGCTATTTTTTATGTTTTATGTTACTTTTATTTCTCTCTTGTATTAGGAAGTCATTGATTTTTCTAAATGACATTGGTATTATCTATGAATTTTCTTTTGGTATATTAAAGGAATAATAACAAAATACTTGTTTATAAAAAGGATGTTGGTTTTAAGAACCACTATCCAGAGGAAGAGGGCAGCCTGCTCTCCCCCCTAAGGAGCATTGATTTGCCAATGGATAGTAAGGACCCTAATGGTTTAATATGGGTCAGGACCCACCCCTGAACTCGGGGCTCACTGTGACTAGTGGAAGGAAGTGCTCATCTTGGTTAGCCAGGTAAGGTGAGCAACCTTGGGGCAGGGACAAGGAGGGAGGGAGGCAGGGGAGGCAAGACTCCAAGTTAAACAACCCTACTAGGGCCAGTGCAGTTGGGGAAGGAGTCACCAAGCTAAAAGTGCGATGCCATTACTAAATGAAAGTGGAGGGGTGCCTGGGTGGCTCAGTCAGTTAAGCGTCTGCCTTCTGCACGGGGCATGATCTCAGGGTCCTGGGATTGAGCCCTGTGTCAGGCTCCCTGCTCAGCCGGAAGTCTTCCTACCCCCTCCCTGCCCAGACCCCCCTCCCCACCTGCTCATGCTCTCTCTCTTGCTCTCACTCTCTCAAATAAATAAAATCTTTAAAAAAAAAAAAAAAGTGGAAGGAAAGCTGGACAGGCTAAAGCAACAAAAACACAACCTAACCACTTAAACACACAATTAAATACACAACTTAAAACCTAAGTAATGGAAAAATGTTGATGAACCAATTTATACTACAGCCTGCAGGGCTCACAAAACAAATCTGCATCACACTGAGAAGGTTGGAGAGACACAGGAAGTTATTAAAAGGTGAGAAAACCTGGAAGAAAGAAACACGATCAACTCTAAACAACATTGATGACGCAATAACAAAGCTTCCACTTAAAATTGGCAGGAATTCCAGCAATGCTGAGCACACAAACAGTGGGAGGGCCAACACCCAAGAGCAGGGCTTGGCAGCCAGGCTCATCAGTTGAATGTTAAATCAGTCCCTAGGAAACACTAGCAAAGCACTAATTTTGGTAACCCTTGACTGCATATAAGCAGTTATACATAATAATGGTACCCTAGGGAATTGTATCCACTCACTTATGAGAACCAAGGAAAGGACTTGCATTGTTCTTATCAACTGGTGGCCCATCTGATGTTCCTTCTCCTGGGCTGCTGACCATATTTTTTATAAAACAAAGCCTTAGGAGATCACCATCCATGTAACATCTTCTAGATGGGTTTTGCGTGGAACTAGGGAGTGAAAAATTGGGCCTAGAGTCCTGATCTTCTAATTTGCTGATGGAGGGGCTATACATGGTTAATAATGAATGTCTTTATTCAGTAAACATTCATAGAACCTATTCCATGGCCCAGGATGGTACAAGGACACAAAGACTTGCAACTCATAGTCTAGTGAGAGATCTCAGTCTACAGATGTGCTGAGTGACACAATGGGCTATTTTTCCCCGTTCACTCCATGCATCCCAGTCCTTTTCTTTTTCCCAGACCTCCACAGCAGTTTTCTGCCACAGGACCTTGTTTTTTGCTGTTCTCTTGAACCCAGACTTTTGGCAAATCTGTCCCTTTCTTTATTCAGGCCTCTACATCAACGTCGCCTCCTTGGAGAGGCCTTTCATGACTACCTCAACTGAAATAACAATCCTCCCTTTTCCTTCCCAGCCTTTTATTCTCTCACTCCCATCTCTTTTATTCCCTAACCCAGTTGTGTTTCGGGATTTCTCTGCCTTCAGTGCCCATGGCGCTTGGTCACGCTGCTTCAAAGACTGAAGAGGTAGACCAGACAAAGAGTGGTGGGCAGCAAAGCCAAGTTTATTGAGCCATAGTACAAAGCTCCGGAAGAGGGAGGGGGCCCTAGAGGGTTGCCATTGGAGTTTCTAAGTCTAGGGGTTTTTATGAGATTGTTGGCAGGCTCTTTTAATCTGAATAACCCTCCAGGCGCCTGTCACCCAATCAGGTTTTTATCCACATGCTCATCTACCTATCAGGTAGTTGTTTACATGGGAAAGGGTGGAGGGCTCCTTTCAGGGTGGTGTAGAATAACAGGATGGGGGCTTTTTCCTTTAAGGGTAGTTTCCTCTTAGGATAGGGCCCCTTGCCCCTGCCTGCCTTTCTTTCAACTATCCTCCATTAGTTGGATTTGTCTTCATAATATTATCAGTATCTGATATTAAGTAATAGTTAATTCTTATTGAATAGTTTCTGTTCATCTGAAATTGGTCTAAGCATTGTACATGGATTAACTTTTCATTCTGTGATTTGATAGTGAACTTACCATTATCATCCCCCTTTTTTTTTTTTAAAGATTTTTTTTTATTTATTTATTTGAGACCGAGAGAATGACAGACAGAGAACATGAGAGGAAGGAGGGTCAGAGGGAGAAGCAGACTCCCTGCCGAGCAGGGAGCCCAATGCAGGACTCGATCCCGGGACTCCAGGATCATGACCTGAGCCGAAGGCAGTCGCTTAACCAACTGAGCCACCCAGGCGCCCTATCATCCCCTTTTTATACACGAGGAAACTGACCAAAGTCACACACAGCTAGGATTTAGACTCCAGCCAGCTCAAGACCACACTCTTAACCACTATATTATATGGCTGCTCTTCACATTATGGTTGATCTGTTTTCTTCTTTGACTATCAACTGTCTCTCTTCTGGAATGTAAGCTTAAACAGGGCAGAGATTTGGCTGAGCAGCCACTGTACCTCCAGGGCCTAGAGGGATGACTTGCATAAGGTAAGCATGCAACGAACACTAGAGGAATGAATGGTGATGCTGAGTATTCCCACTCTGGTCCCCGAGCACTACAAGAATTTAAGGAGTTTTTGAATCCTCACAAGTTTAGAAGGACTTGAGAAGTTGTGGCCAATACCACCCACATTTGATAAGAATCACACCTTCCAGTAACAGATCTCAATGCCGGCTGCACAGTGCGGTCACCTGGGAGCTATTAAAACTTGAATGGATGCCCAGGCCTCACACCAGACCAATTAAACCAGCGTCTCTGCATCGGACCCTGGCCTCAGTACTGATAAAGCTCTACAGCTTATTCCCCTGTGCAGCCAAATTTGAGAACCACACCCATGGTTGAATCTGATCAAGTGGTGAGGCAACCAGGGTGGAGGTTCTAAGATATTGTCTCATCAAATCTGGGAATAAAATAAAGGAGATTACAAAAGAATTCGGAATGAGTAATTTGAGTCTAGGAGATATGGGGCCTTAGACTCCCACCCTACCATAGCCTCCTGGGAGGGCAAGGAGTCCTTCCATGTAAGCTCAACGTGCTCTTCCTTAAACACACAACTACAACTCTCCCTGGATCTCTGCATCTTTAGAACTTGTGTCCTGGCCAACACTATCTAACTGATTAGCAGTCTCAGCCCAAAGAGAAGGTATCCCCTCCCCAGTTCACTTGGGCTCTTAACTGTTTTCTTACTGAGTGTGTGACTTTATTCTTGGAAAGTCTTAGGCTTAATTTTAGAGATGATGAAGTTAAACCCATTGTATTAATATTTTTGAGTTAAACTTAAAAATGGCTTATGATATATTTATCCTTTGGGACCTATCATGTTGGTCATGTTTGAAAGGACCTGGCATTGTAGGGTATGCAACGTATTAGCCTCATGGATGCTAATGTAAAATGTGTAAGTGAATAATCAATTGTAGTCTTTAGATTTTAAGTTGAAAAGTATGGTAGAATTTACCTAAGTTTATTAACAATATTGCAACTTTTAAGATAACAGGCAAATCACTGTCATTACTCATTTGATTCATCCGATTTTCTATGGTTGCTTACGTGTTGGGGAATGTTATGCTTGTTAGTCCAGCTTTGGAAACGCTTAAAACTGATTATATGAAATGTAGATACAAAGCTTAAGACATTTATAGGAATTGAACTAAGTTGTGGAAGGGGCTGGTGTGTACTTTGGAGCTAGCCTTAATTCTCGCTCACATCCCATTTCTGATCCAACGACAAAGTCTGTTGGCTCTTCCTTTAAAATATATCCAGGATCCCACCCTTCTCACCCTCTCAACTATTTCCACCTGGCCTAACCACCATCCTCTCTCACCTGGATTTTAAAAATGGAGGCTCTAAGCCGGCCCTGGCTCTCCCTCTCCAAGCTTCAGCAGTTTCCTCTCTCCCTAGGGACACTTGCACCCACTGCCCTCTCCTCTGCTCACTCTGGATTCATGGTGGAGCCAAGCGCCCCCAGTCTAGGCCCCTGCACTCGCTGCTCCTTCGGCCAGAAACGCTCTCTTCCCAGATGGCCACCCGGCTCCTCCGTCACTTTCTTCTGCTAACCTGTCCCTTTCGCAGAGAGGTCTTCCCTGATTGCCCTGTGCAAAACCCTCGTGCCCTCCTGCCACCCTTGCCCTCACTCTCCTTGCCCTGCCTCATTTTTCTTCAGAGCACTTACCACCATCCAACAGATTAGATATTGAAGATACACTGAGTATAGATACTTTTTGTGCCCCAAATTAAAAAATATATCTTCAGAGGCAGCAAAAACAAAAACAAAAACAAAACCTCACACTGACATGTTGAAGGGAGATTATTTACATTTAGAATGGTTTCATCTGGAAGTTTCATCTGAAGCACCTGGGTGGCTCAATCAGTTAAACATCTGCCTTCAGCTCAGGTCATGATCTCAGGGTCCTGGGATCGAGCCCCGCATCGGGCTCCCTGCTCAGCCAGGAGCCTGCTTCTCCCTTTCCCTCTGCCGCTCCCCCTGCTTGTGCCCTCTCTCTCTTTCATGCTCTCCCTCCCTCCCTCTCTCTCTCTGTCAAATAAATAAATAAATAAAATCCTTAAAAAAAAAAAATTGGAGTACAAAAAGGGTAAGTGTTTTCCCTAAGATCTTACAACAGGAAGTAGTGAGCAGGGATTCCAGGCCAGGCCACCTGGCTCCGAGGCCTGCACTCTTAAGCGCTTTGCTAGATTATTTTATTGAAGCCTCTTTCCCTGTGAGGCACAGAGAGAGGGAAGGTCTAGGCTTGTGTCTGCCACCAGTTGTCAGAGTGACCTTGGACAAGCAGCTTCCCCTCCATCTTATCTGCCCAGGAGCTCATGTTCTTCTCTAAGCCTTGATTAACTGACATTAGACAACAGAATTTTCTGCCTGTGAGGCGTTGCTCCAGAGAACCAAGTAGGAGGAGACTGGTTTAGAAGACATTAAGGTCTGGGTCATGGGCCCACTTAGAATGAGACCCTCTATCCAGATACATTAACCATCACACTGCAATTTTGTAGACCATTTCAGGTGGCTCATGAATTCCGCACAGCCCTAGATCCCAGATTAAGCTCCCCTGGTATAAATAAGAAATCTCAGACCGTTCTGAAGAAATGTGAGCGCTCTTTTTAAAAATAAAGCTGGGCTTTAGAAATTTGAAATTGTCCAGATGTGGCTGAATTGGAAGAAAGAATGCGAATACTCAGGGTTTCCCCAACTTCCTCCCTTTGTTCCTCCATCCCCTCAGGCAGAGAGTTCTCAATTTGGTCACTATTAACATTTTCAAGGGGATAATTCTTTGTTGTGGGGCTGCCCTGTACCTTGTAGGATGTTTAGTAGCATCCCTGACATCTCTCCAGTTGATGCCTGGAGTATCCCTCCTCCAGGTGTGACAACCAAAACTCCCTGCATTGCCGCATTTCCCCTGGGGGGCAAAATGACCCCTGTTTGAGAACCACTGACCTGGCTCAGTTTAAAAATAAGTCTTGTCCACACAAACACTTGTACATGAATGTGCACAGCATTATTTATAGTAGCCTAACACGGGAAACAACCCAAATAGCCATCAAGTGATGAATTGATAAATGTGGTATATCCATACAAAGGAATATTATTTGGCCATTAAAACAGAATACTGATACCTCCTCCAAGATAGATGAGCCCTGAAGATCTTATACTAAATGAAAGAAACCAGTCACAAAAAATGCAATTATATGGATCCATTTTTATAAAATGTCCAGAATAGGTAAATCCATAGAGACAAAGTAATCAGTGGTTACCTAGGCCTGGGGTGATAGGGAGATTGGGGAGTGATGGCTAATAGGCACAGATTTTTGGGGGAGGGGTGATGAAAAATACTCTAAAATTAATCATGGGTGTGGTTGCATAACTATAAACATACTAAAAAACCATTGGATTGTATATATTTTAAGACTTTATTTATTTGAGAGAGAGAGCACACACAGGGAGAGTGAGAGGGAGAAGCAGACTCCCCGCTGAGTAGGGAGCCCAATGTGGGGCTCGATCCCAGGACCCTGAGATCATGACCTGAGCCAGAGGCAGACGCTTAACTGACTGAGCCACCCAGGTGCCCCTGGATTGTATACTTTAAATGCATGGATTGTATGTGAATTATATCTTGATAAAGCTGTTAACAACAATAAAAGTCTCTGCCACCCCCTTTTTCTCACCTCCTACCCCAGACCTATGGATTGAAGCAGGTTCTCCAAGGGGCAGGGAACTGTGTGTGTCCAAAGCTTCCCAGGTGATCCTAGTGCAACCGGCTGATTGGCCAGTGTTTGGAAATCTCCACCCACCTCCTGGTTCTCTCCACACCTCGGGCTGAGGGATGGACTGCCTTAAAATTAACGTATATTTTATTGAGATACAGTTGGCATGTTTTATATTAGTTTCAGTTGTACAACATTATGACTCTGTTTGTATATATTGTGAAATTACTACCGTAAGTCTAGTTAATATCCATCACCATACATAGTGACAATTTTTTTTTCCTATAAGAGAAATTTAAGATCTACTCTCTTGGCAACTTTGAAATATATAATACAGTATTATTAACTATAGTCACCATGCTGTACATTATAACCCCAAGACTTACTTTATAGCTGGAAGTTTGGACCTTTTAACCCCCTTCACCCATTTTGCCCAACCCCCCCCCAAATCCCCACTTTTGGCAACCACCAGTCTGTTCTCTATTCATGGGCTCAGGTTTTTGTTTTGTTTTTTAGATTCCACAAAATCTAAGTTGTGATTGCCCGCTGTGAATCTGCCTGTGACGGGGACCCTCACCTGAGGCTTTGATTTGCATTTCCCTGATGATTAGTGATGTTGGGCACTTTTTCATGTATCTGTTGTCTTCTTTGGGGAAAATGTCTATACAGATCCTCTGCCCGTTTTTTAATTCAAAATGGTTTTTTGTTTTTTTTTTTTGCCATTGACTTGTAGGAATTCTTTATATATTTTGGATATTAACCTCTTATCACATATGATTTCAAATATTTTCTCCCATTTGATAGATTGCCTTTTTATTTTGTTGGTTTCCTTTATTGTGCAGAAACTTTTTAGTCTGATGGAGTCCCACTTGTTTTTGCTTTTGTTGCCTTTGACCTTTTTTTTAAAAAAATCAACCCTTGCATTCCAGTCAGAGGAATATGAATTCATGAAGACCAGAAAGCGTGCCCACTAAGAGAATAACAGAGTTGTCATTTGTCTGCGTGTAGGAGTTGTTTGTCTTCAAGTGGCTAGTGATGGAACAGGAAATACCCCACTTTATGAATTGACGTGCAATGATCCATGGGGACTATTGCAACACAAAATCTTCGTGTTGACACTGCTTTTATAGTTTTTAACCAAATACCTCCATTCTTTCCTGTCTTCATCATTTGATTGTCAGTTGACCTGTCTTAGAATATTAGACACAGGGCCTGTCTCAGGCCTTGGAAAGTACAAGAAGGGAGAACACTCCTTAAAAGTCAATATTTGTGGAATTGGTGGAAGTTCAGGAACAAACTTCCTCAAGGGAAGTGAGGTCTGATCCCCTCTTTTGCTTTTGGGTTGCCACCGTGAGAGGATCTGGCGCCCTCACTAGTTCATCTTCCTTCCCTTCGTTGGCCATTTTGGGGTGGTGATAACATACATTGGTGACAATGTGGAGGAAAGGGAATCCCTGTATACTCTGGATGGGAATGGAAATTGGTACAACCATTATGGAGCACTACATGGATGTTCCTCAACAAAATTAAAAATAGAACTAGTTGAACCAGTAATCTCACTCCTGGTGATACGTCCGAAGGAAATGAAATCAGCTGCTTAAACAGTATAACGTTGTCCTGTTACCACAGCATCCTTAACCGCACCAGGTGGCCAATGAACCTCAATACTCCTTCTTTTGTTGCCTCCTTCATACTAGATGGATTGTGGCTCCACTGCTTTACAAACCACTCAGACAGGCCTGGGCTTTGATTCTGGTTCGTCCAGGCCCTGCGCTTGCACCTTTCCTGCATTATCATAATTATGAGGACAGTCCTATGAGAGAGGTACTGTTATTATTAGGGTCCTCAGATGAGGAAACCGAGCACCAAGAGCTGAGGTCAGTTGAGCATGAAGAGCATGAAGGCCATGCGGCCACAGTGCCTGGTACGTAGCTAGATCATATTAACTTTTGCCTTATTCTCCAAGTCCTATTCTGTCTTTGATCAACTTAACCCTTTTTTTTTTTTAAAGATTTATTTATTTATTTGAGAGAGCGAGAATGAGAGAGAGTACATGAGAGGGGGGAAGGTCAGAGGGAGAAGCAGGCTCCTCGCTGAGCAGGGAGCCCGATGCGGGACTCGATCCTGGGACTCCAGGATCATGACCTGAGCCGAAGGCAGTTGCTTAACCAACTGAGCCACCCAGGCGCCCAACTTAACCCTTTTTTTAAACATTTTTTTATTTACTTATTCGAGACACAGAGATACAGAAAGAGAGAGAGAGAGCAAGCACGCATGAGCAGGGGGAGAAGGCGAGGGAGGGGGAGAAGCAGACTCCCCGCCGAGCAGGGAGCCCGATGCGGGGCTCAATCCCAGGACCCTGGGATCATGACCTGAGCTGAAGGCAGGCAGACGCTTAACCATCTGAGCCACCCAGGCGCCCCAACTTAACCCTTTCTTGATACGTGTTCACATCTTCTAAGGACTCACTGTGCTAGCACTTTCAAGTAACACATTTGCATTTTAACAGGGACCTTCTAGCAATCAACCCATAAACCCAAAACCTGAATCCCTCATGCTGGGATTTCAAGTGCTCTGGCTGATGTGTGGAGGGATAATTTGGGGCAGGGGCTCTTTCCAGGTGGTTCTCAAAGTACCATCTGAGCACATAATAACATTAACTCCAATTTGCTAGAAACCTTTCTGCTTTGCACTTCATATATTTTATCTGTTTTGATTCTCTTCCTGACCTGCCAGGGTGGTGTTGGCCCCATTAACGGCAGAGGAGATGACTTAAGGCTCAGTCCATGAGCAGAAGAGCCAGCATTCACAGCCAGCTCTTACTGGCGGGCTGCCCTTTCCCTCATGCAGCCTTCAGCAGTTAGCTACCCGAGGGGAATTCAGAGCACTTGCTATCCCGTTGTTAATGTTTGTGCCATACCCCCTAGCAAAGCATGCCGGGCCTGGCCTGTTGGGTGCCCACCACTCGAACCAATTCATTCATTGTCAGGCGTTCAACAAATACTGTGAGCAAAATGACCCCATACTGAGGCTCATGAAGCTCATAATCAGTGGGGGAGACAAACCTCAATCAATTGGCTGAGTACAATATTGCCCTGTGACAAGTGCATGGAAAAAGAGCTAGATGGTACTGTGAAAGTACATGAGGACTTGACCTTGGAGGTCAGGGAAAGTGTCCCTAAGTAAAGGATGTTTGAGCCAGGATCAAAAGGATGAGTGACCTAGGTGGCAGGGTTAGGGCAAGGGGGGTGAGGGCGGAAGGAGCACTATGTACAGAGCAGTGCATTAACCCCCGAGGAGTGAGAGGGACAATACCGGGCAGAAAGCAGCGCTCAGGAGACTGGAGAAATGGGAGTGGGGGGAGGGGGGCGCGGGATGGCACAGTCCACGCAGTGCCTTGTGGGCCACGTTAAGGCATTTTCTCTTTCTCCTAAGACTGCAGGAAGCCAGGCTAGACCTGGGGAAGGGACAGGGTGACGTGATCCTATCTGTCCTTTGAAAGCATGACTCCACTGCAGTAGGCTGGACGGAGGCCGCCCGGGCCAGCTTGGGAATGTCATTTCGGAGGCCGAGCAGTGGTTCGGGACAGAGATGGTCCCAGCTGTGATCAGGATGATAGGAGGGACGGACAGGAAGGAAACCCAAAAGGTAAAACTGGCAGGCCTTGAGAGCTTGGGTGTGGCAGGTAGAGGAGAGATTGGTGTCCAGGATGACCTCCAACCCCCTTGCTTCCTCAACACTGCCCCAAGAGGTGCAGGACGAAGAGCGGCCCGGATGGATCATAATGTCAGCCACTGTGGCTTGTCAAACCACTCTTCAACCTGGAGTGGGCGAGAGAGTTCCTGACGGAGACGGGGTACTGTTACCAGGACAAGAGGAATGGGAAAACTGGCCTACAGCCCCCAGCCCGTGGCTACCACGGCCCACGGCAGAGATCACCGGGGGGGGGGGGGGGGGGGGGGGGGGCCGGGCACCCCCGGGGGACGGGCAGCAAGCGCCAGACCTGCAGTCACCATTCATCACCAGTGTGCCACCATCAGGCCAGGTACCATGGAACACAGGCCTGGGCTTCAGGGGGACCCTGACTGAGAATTCCGATAGCCAAGTTCACTGTCCCGGCACAGACCTGGAGGGGGCGCTGTTCCTCTTCCCACTTCCTTCCCTGGTCCCTGAGGTGGCCAACCAGGTGTCCTTTAGGCTCCAGCTTTTTTTTTTTTTTAAGATTTTATTTATTTGACAGAGATACAGTGAGAGAGGGAACACAAGCAGGGGGAGGGAGAAGCAAAAAGGCTTCCCGCCGAGCAGGGAGCCCGATGTGGGGCTGGATCCCTAACCCTAACCCTGAGCCAAAGGCAGATGCTTAATGTCTGAGCCACCCAGGCCCCCTAGGCTCCAGCTTTAATCAGAGGTTAAGAAAGCAGAGACATTATTAGCTCTTTCCGCCAAACTGGGGCGTGGCGAAGGAGCTAAAGTGGGCTCCCAGGAGCCCTTAGTACTTGTTTTGCATAAGCACAAACAAACGCTCACACATACCTGGTGTTCCTTAAATCTTTTCCCATCATGTCATGGAAACCCGACTCTTCAGAAGAAAATAATGCCCTTTCTTCCGTATCACTTTCGGTGGTACCTAGAAGCCCCTGGCAACTATGTTAGAATTATAAACCCAAATGATGAGCCAGCGAGGAGGTTAAAATAACAGGAACTGGCCTTTCAAGGCCCCCTAAGGTACTCCACAAGACCAGTTGTTTTAATGACAAAGTGAAAGAAGCCAAATTGCCCAGGATGTTTGTCTAAGAAAATGATAGGGTTGCTTTTTGTGTGTCCAGCCACCGAAGTGGATCGGCCAGCATTTGCTAAGTTCTTGTAAAGGGTCAGTGGTGGCCGCAGGCTTTACTGTGGAAAGGTTGTGTGCAAAGCCAGACGCTGTATCCAGTGCGGAGGACTTTTTGTTTTTTCTTTCCTTTTTTTTCCAGTATTGTTAAAAAATGTGTTGGAAGGGGTTCAAGTCATCAAGAAGGGAAAACCAAACTCAAGGAAAGAAAAGATGCTGTACCATAAAAGAACAACAAACCGGAAAATCCTGGGTATTTGTCACGAGGGTGTTAAATAGGAAAGGGGAGCTGGTTGCAGCCTTCTCTAAGTGGATAGGAATATCGGGCTGAAAATATGAAGTAACTTCCAAGTTGGTGGTTTCCGTCCTTCCTGTGAGACAGGTCTCTGGGGGCCCAAGCCCACCATCAGGGTTGGTAGCTGTCTCCAAGGAGGCTGTTATCTTTGCCCATGGTAGTTCTGCTCAGGAATAATGACTATTTATGGAAGCTCACCGCGGGCCAGGTGCACTCCAAGAGCTTTGTATGGGTTATTTCCTTCACAACAACCTGCGAGGTAGCCCTGCTCTCATCCCCATTTTAACAGGAGGAGATATAACTTACTGAAGCCCTATCGCTGATAGGTGATGGCACTGGGGGTCTGGCTCTAGAGTTGGCCAGCTGAGCCACTGAGCTAAACTGTGCCTTCCGTACTTTCTGCCCTACCATATTGCTCCTTGAATTCGGGCCCTCGCTCTAGTCGGGGGCCAGGCCTTTGTGCTTCAGTCCTGGGTTGACCATGGTGACCCCCTGCTGCCTACATCTGGGTGATTGGTAACTGTGCCCAGAGTGGCTGCTTCTGCCAACAGCTTTCCAGCATGCTAAGAGGACAGAGGATTACCAAGCAAGGCCAGAGGGGCAGAGATTCTGTAACCGACCCAATATCCATCATGCCTTTTCATCATTGGAAACAGGGCTCCAGTTGGATTCCAAGTGGCAATAGGCCCAATTGGAAGATTAGATTTTCCTGCTTCCCTTGCATACAGCCACGTGACTAAGTTCTAAGTAATGAGCTGTTAGCAGAATTGTTGTGAGAGTCTTCTGGGATGAAAGGAAGCTGCCTCAACAGGGAGACGAGTCCTTCTGCCTTCCTGATGCCTTAGGTGCAGCCATGATGGCTGGTGCTACATCTGACTCGGACACTGAGTCTGTAGGTGAGCAATGCTTCTCCAACTTTAATGTGCATATAAATCATCTGGGAATTTTGTTTGAAATTCAAACTTTGATTCAGTAGGTCTTGGGTATACTCCTTAGTACTTTTCACTGAGAGAACTTGAGTGCAATGACCCTCTTAATACATATGAGCATATCTGACAACCAGATATTGGCTTGTAAGTGCTATTTTCCACTAGGAGAAACCTCCTTGGAGATATGGCTAATTGTAGGGGTTGAAGCAGAAACATATAAGAAAAGCCTAGAACATTTTGTACCCCAAAGCAAGAAAGGGCTAAAAAATAATGGAAACCTGTCAAAGGGACACAAAAGCCAGCTTGAAGGGACTGCCACTACTCACATCATGGACAATGTGAGCACTGTAATTCATAATGGTGGTAACAGATTATAACCCATTGAATAAAGTAGAAAACTGTGAATCCATACAGATATAAAAGTCAATCAATAAATGGAATGTTTAAGGAGGAACTGGATATTTACATACAGGCATACCTTGGAGATAGTGTGGCTTTGGTTCCAGACGACCACAATAAAGTGAGTAGTGCAATAAAGTGAGTCAACGGAATTTTTTTGTTTCCCAGTGCATATAAAAGTTATGTTTATACTGAAGTCTATGAAGTATCTTTGTATCTAAAAGATAGTGTACATACCTTAATTTAAAAATACTTTATTGCTAAAAAATGTTAATCATCATCTGAGCTTTTTTTTTTTAAAGATTTTATTTATTTGAGGGAGAGAATGGGAGAGAGAAAGCATGAGAGCGGGGAGGATCAGAGGGAGAAGCAGACTCCCAGCTGAGCAGGGAGCCCGATGCAGGGCTCGATCCCAAGACCCTGGGATCATGACCTGAGCAGAAGGCAGTCGTTTAACCAGCTGAGCCACCCAGGCACCCTATCATCTGAGCTTTCAATGAGTCATAATCTTTTTGCTGGTGGAGGGTCTTGCCTTGATGTTGATGGCTGCTGACCGATCAGGGTGGTGGTTGCTGAAGGTTGGGGGTGGTTGTGGCAGTTTCTTAAAATAACACAACAGTGAAGTTTGCCACATTGATTGACTTTTCCTTTCACAAACAATTTCTCTGTAACATGTGATGCTATTTGATAGCATTTATCCACAGTAGAATTTCTTTCAAAATTGGGAGTCAGTCTTTTTGAACTGTTCTGCTGCTTGATCAACTAAGTTTATGTAATAGTCTAAGTCCTTTGTTGTCATGTTGGTAGTCTTCATAGCATCATCATCAGAAGTAGATTCCATCTCAAGAAATCACTTTCTTTGCTCATCCCTACGAAGCAACTCCTCATCTGTTCAAAGTTTATCACGAGATCACAGCAATCCAGTCCCATCTTCTGGCTCCACTTCTCATTCTAGTTCTCTTGCTGTTTCCACCACATCTGCAGTGACTTCCTCTACTGAAGTATTCAGTCCCTCAAAGTAATCTCTGAGGGGGTTGGAATCAACTTCTAACCTCCTGCTGATGTTGATATTTTGACCTTTCCCCCACGAATCATGAAGGTTCTTAATGGCATCTAAAATGGTGAGTCCTTTCCATAGAGGTTTTCAATTTACTTTACCCAGCTTCATCAGAGGAATTGCCATCTATGGCAGCTATAGCCTTATGAATGTATTTTTTAAATAATTAAACTTAAAAGTTGAAATTATTCCTCGGTCCACAGGATGCAGAATGTATGTTAACAGGCATGGTAATGCCATTAATCTTGTTGGGCAACTCCATCAGAACTCTTGAGTGACAGAGTGCATTGTCATTGAGCAGTAATATTTTGAAAGGAATTTGTTTTCTGGGCCGTAAGTCCCAACAGTGGGCTTCACCTAATCAGTAAGCTCTGTTGTCAGCAGGTGTGCTGTCATCCAGGCTTCGTTGTGTCATTTCTAGAGCACAGGCAGAGTAGACTTAGCATAAGTCTTAAGGGCCCTGGGATTTTCAGAATGGTAAAGGACACTGGCTCCAATTTAGAGTAACCAGCTGCATTGGCCCCTACCAAGAGGGTCAGCTTGTCCTTTGAAGTTCTGAAGCCGGACATTGACCGCTCCAGCTTTGAAAGTTCTAGATGGCATCATCTTTCAAGAGAAAGCTGTTTTTTTCCCTACATTGAAAATCTGTCGTTTAGTGTGGCCACCATTAATTATCTTAGATTTTCTGGAGAGCTTGCTGTAGCTTCTACATCAGCATGTGCTGCTTCACCTTGCACTTTTATTCTGTGGAGATGGCTTCTTTCCTTAAATCTCATGAACCAGACTCTGCTAGCTTCAGACTTTCCTTCAGCTTCCTCACCTCTGTCAGCCTTCATAGAATTGAAGAGAGTTAGCGCCTTGCTTGGATTAGTGTGAAACTAATTGCACTTGGCATAATGCCCTCAAGGTCCATCCACGTTGTCACAAATGGCAAGATTTCCTTCTTTCTTTGTGGCTGAGTAATATTACGTTGCATGTGTGTGCGTGTGCGCGTGTGTGTGTGATCACATTCCTGTATTCATTCATCCACTGATGGACTCATAGATTGTTTCCATGTCTTGGCTATTGTAAATAATGCTGCAAAGAACATGGACATGCAAATATCTCTTTAAGGTATTTCATTACCTTATACCCAGCAGTAGTTGTGCTGGATTATATGGTAGGTCTATTTTTAGTTTTTTGAGGAAACTCCATGCTGTTTTCCATAGTGGCTGCACCAATTTATACCCCCACCAACAGTGTATAAGGGTTCCATTTTCTCCACATCCTCACCAACATTTGCTTGTCATTTCTTGTCTTTTTTATAATAGCCATTCTAACAGATGTTAGGTGAAATCTCACTGGTTTTGATTTGCATTTCCCTGATGGTTAGTGATGTTGAGCATCTTTTCATGTACCATCAATATGGTATTGGCTATCAATATGCCTTCTTCGGAAAAATGTCTATTCAGATCATCTGTCCATTTTTGAATTTGATTATTTGGTGGGGGACATTTGTTTTTTGTTTTTGCCATTGAGTTCTTTATATATTTTGGGTATTAACCCCTTGTCAGATACATGATTTGCAAATATTTTCTCCCATTTCATAGGTCGCCTTTTTCGTTTCATTGATGGTTTCCTTTGCTGAAAGCTTTTTAATTTGATGTAGTCCCAGTTGTTTGTTTTTGCTTTTGTTGCCTTTGCTGTTGGTGTCAAATCCAAAAGATAATTGCCAAACTGATGTCAAGGGAGCTTACTGCCTATGTTTTCTTCTATGAGTTTTAAGGTTTCAAGTCTTACATTCAAATCTTTAATCTATTTTGAGTTCATTTTAGTTTGTGATATAAGAGGGGTCCAGTTTCATTCTTTTGCATGTGGCTGTCCAGTTATCACACCACTTATTAAAGAATACTGTCCTTTCTCCACTATACTTAATTCCTTTGGCACAAATTAATTGACCATATATGCCTGGGTTTATTTCTGTTCTGTTTCATTTATCTAGGAGTCATTTTTATGCCAAAACCATACTTTTTTTTATTATAGAGCTGTGTAATATACAGCCGACTTGGGAACCACACAGGACTGAACTGCATGTGTCCACTTAAACATGGATTTTTAAAAAAATACAGAAGAGTTTTATAAAAATATTTCCTTTTTTATGATTTTCTTAACAGTTTCTTTTCTCTGGCTTACTTTAAGGATACAGTTTATAATACACATAACATATAAAATATGTATTAATCAACTATTTATGTAATTGGAAAGACTTCCAGTCAATAGTAGGCTATTAGTAATTATGTTTTGGGGGAGTCACAGTTACATGCAGATTTTTTACTACATGGGTGGCACAGAGTCCCTAACCTCCATGTTGTTCAGGGTCAACTGTGGTTTGAAATCCAAGTGTGATGCCTCTGGCTTTGTTCTTCTTTCTCAAGATTGCCTTGGTAATTTGGGGTCATTTGTGATTCCTTACAAATTTTAGGATTGTTTGTTCTATTGCTGTGAAAAATGCCACTGGAATTATGATATAAGGATTGCTTTAAATTTGTAAATGGCTTTGGGCAGTATGAATATTTTAATGATCTAAATTCTCCCAATACATGAGTACAGAATATCTTTCCATTTATTTGTGTCTTCACTTTCTTTCATCAATGTCTTACAGTTTTTAGTGTACAGATCTTTCACCTCCTTGGTTAAATTTACTCCTAGGTATTTTTTTCTTTTTATTATTATTTTTTCAATTCCAGTATAGTTTACATACATTATTATATTGGTTTCAGGTGTATGTTACAGTGTTTCAACAATTCTGTACATTACTCCATGCTCATCATGATAAGTATACTCTTTAATTCCCATCACCAATTTCACCCATCCTCCCACCCACCTCCCCTATGGTAACCCAATTTGTTCTCTATAGTTAAGAGTCTGTTTCTTGGTTTGTCTCTCTTTTTTTTCCTTTGCTAGTTTACTTTGTTTCTTAAGTTCCTCATGAGTGAAATCATATGGTATTTGTCTTTCTCTGAATGACTTATTTTTCTTAGCATACTACTCTCTAGCTCCAGACATATTGTTGCAAATGGCGGGATTTCATTCTTTTTTATGGCTGAATAATATTCCATGTTATATATGCCACATCTTCTTTCTTTATCCATTTGTCTATTGATGGGCACTGGGGTTGCTTCCATAGTTTAACTATTGTAAATAATGCTGCAATGAACACAGAGGTACATGAATCTCTTTGAATTAGTGTTTTTGTATTTTGGGGTAAATACCCAATAGTGCAATTACTGTATTGTAGAGTAGTTCCATCCTAACTTTTTGAGTAACCTCCATCCCACCAACAGAGCAAGAGGGTTCCTAATTCTACACATCCTTTCAATACTTCTGGTTTCTTGTGTTGTTGTTTTAGCCACTCTGACAGGTGTGAAGTGATATCCCATTGTAGTTTTGATTTGCGTTCCCCTGATGATCAGTGTGATGTTGAACATCTTTTCATATGTCTGTTGACCATCTGGCTGTCTTTGAAGAACTGTCTGTTTCTGTCTTCTGCCCATTTTTAAATTGGATTATTTAAGTATTGAATTATATTAGTTCTTTATATATTTTGGATACTAACCCTTTATCAGATATGTCATTTGCAAATATCTGCTCCCATTCAATAGGTTGCCTTTTAGTTTTGTTGATTGTTTTCTTTGCTGTGCAGAAGATTTTTATTTTGATATAGTCCCTATAGTTTATTTTTGCTTTTATCCCCTTGCCTCAGGAGACATATCTAGAAAAAAGTTGCTACAGCTGATGTCAGAGAAATTACTGACTGTGCTTTCTTCTAGGATTTTTATGGTTTCAGGTCTCACATTTAGGTCTTTAATCCATTTTGAGTTTATCTTTATGTATGGTGTAAGAAAGGGGTCTGGTTTCATTCTTCTGCATGTAGCCATGCAGTTCTCTCAACACTATTTGTTGGAAAGATTGTCCTTTTCCCATTGCATATTCTTTCCTTTGTCAAGGATTAATTGACCATATAAACATGGCTTTATTTCTGGGCTTTCTATTCTAGTCCATTGATCTATGTGCCTATTTTTGTGCCAAAACCATATTGTTTTTATTACTACAGCTTTGTAGTATAATCTGAAATCTGGAATTGTGATACTTCCAGGTTTTTGTTTTTGTTTTGTTTTGCTTTGCTTTTCAAGGTTGCTTGGCTATTCAGAGTCTTCTGTGGTTCTATACAAATTTTGGGACTGTTTGTTCTAGTTTTGTGCAAAATGTCATTGGTATTTTGATAGGGACTGTATGAAATCTGTGGATTGTTTCAGGTAGTATGGATATTTTAACAATATTTGTTCTTCCAATCCATAAGCATGGGATAGCCTTCCACTTGTTTGTCATCTTCAATATCTTTCCATCAGTATTTTGTAGTTTTCAGAGTAAGGTCTTTCACCTCCTTGGTTAAGTTTATTCCTGGGTATTTTATTATTTTTGGTGCAATTGTAAATAGGATTGCTTTCTTAATTTCTCTTTCTGTTGCTCCATTATTAGTATACAAAACTGCAACAGATTTCCGTATGTTGATTTTGTATCCTATAACCTTACTGAATTGATTTACCAGTTCTAGTAGTTTTTTGGTGGAAACTTTAGGATTTGCTATACATGTTGTCATGTTACCTTCAAATAGTGAAAGTTTCACTTCTCCCTTACCAATGTGGATGCCTTTTATTCCTTCCTCTTGTCTGATTGCTGTGGCTAAGACTTCCAGTACTATGTTAAATAATAGCGGTGAGAGTGGACATCCTGTCTTGTTCCTGACCTTAGGGAAAGTGCTCTCAGTTTTTCACCATTGAGTATGATGTTAGCTGTGGGCATAAAAGGCCCTTATTATGTTGAGGTATGTTCCTTCCAATCCTACTTTGTTGAGGGTTTTTATAATGAATGGATGTTGTACTTTAGCAAATGCTTTTTCTGCATCTATTGAAATGATCGTATGGTTCTTATCCTTTCTCTCGTTGATGTGATGTATCACATTGATTGACTTGTGAATATTGAACCATCCTTGCATCCCAGGGATAAATCCCACTTGATCATGGTTAGTGATCTTTTTAATGTATTGTTGGACTTGGTTTGCTAATATTTTGTTGAGGATTTTTGCATCCATGTTTCTCAGAGATATTGGCCTGTAGTTCTTTTTTTGTAGTGACTTTTCTGTTTTTGGCATCAGGGTAATATTGACTTTCCAGAATGAATTAGGAAGTTTTCCTTCCTCTTCTATTTTTTTGATAGTTTGAGAAGAATAGGTATTAACTCTCCTTTAAATGTTTGGTAAAATTCACCTGTGAAGCCATATGGCCCTGGATTTTTGTTTGCTGACAGTTTTTTGGTTACTGATTCCATTTCATTGCTGGTAATCAATCTGTTCAAATTTTCTGTGTCTTCCTACTTCAGTTTTGGGAGGTTCTGTGTTTCCAGGAATTTATCTATTTCTTTTAAGTTGTTCAGTTTGTTGGCATATAGTTTTTCATAATATTCTCTTACAATCTTTTGTACCTCTGATGTCAGTTATTTCTCCCCTTTCATTTCTGATTTTGAGTCTCCTCTCTCTCTCTCTCTCTCTTTTAATGAGTCTGGCTAAAGGTGTATCAATTTTGTTGATCTTTTCAGAGAACAAGCTCCTGGTTTCATTGATCTATTGTTTTTTTTTTTAGGTTCTATTTTGTTTGTATCTGCCCTGATCGTTATTATTTCCTTCTTTCTGCTGGTTTTGGGTTTTGTTGTTTTTTTGCTGGTTCCTTTAGATTTAAGGTTAGGTTGTTTATTTGAGATTTTTCTTGCTTCTTGAAGTAGACCTGGATTGCTATAAATGTCCTTCACAGAATAGCTTTGCTGTATCCCAAAGATTTGGACTGTTGTGTTTTCATTTTCATTTGTCTATGTGTATTTATTTCATCTTTGATTTCTTGGTTGATCCATTCATTGTTTAGTAGCCTGTCCTATAACCTCCATGTATTTGTGTGCTTTTCAGGTTTTTTCTTGTGGTTGACTTCTAGTTTCATAGCACTGTGGTCAGAAAAGATGCATGGTATCACTTCAGTCTTTTTGAATTTGTTGAGACTTGTTTTGTGGCCTATTACATGATCTATTGTGGAGAATGTTCCATGTGCACTTGAAAACAGTGTGTATTCTGTTTTAGGATGGAATGTCCTGAATAGATCTGTTAGATCCATCTGGTCCAATGTGTCATTCAAAGCCACAGTTTTCTTGTTGATTTTCTGTTTGGATGATCTATCCATTGATGTAAGTAGGATGTTAAAGTCTCCTACCATTGTTGTATTACTATAGGTTATTTCCTTTATGTTTGTTATGCTTTATGTATTTGGGTACTACTATGTTGGGTGCATAAATATTTACATTTGTTATATCTTCTTTATACAGTCTCTAGTTTGTCTGATATTAAGTATTGCTACTCCAGCTTTCTTTTCACTTCCATTTGCATGATGAATGTATCTCTATCCCTTCACTTTCAATCTGCATGTGTCTTTTGGTCTCTTATAGGCAGCATATAGATAGGTCTTGTTTTTTTATCCATTCCATCACCCCATGTCTTTTGATTTGAGTGTTTAGTCCATTTACATTCAAAGTAATTATTGATAGGTGTGTACTTATTGCCATTTTGTTATTTGTTGTCATGGTTGTCTTTGTAGATCCTCTCTGTTCCTTTCTCTCTTGCTCTGTTTTCTCCTGCTTAGTTGGTTTTTTTAGCAAAACACTTGGATTCCTTGTTTTTTTTTGTTTTTTTGCATATCTATTACTGTTTTTTGATTTGTGGTTACCATTTGGTTAATACATAACACCTTCAGCATATAGCAGTCTATATTAAGTTGATGGTCACTTAATTTTGAACCCATTCTTTACTCCTCTCCCATCCATGTTTCAGATATTTGGTATCATATTATGCATCTTTTTATTTTGTGCTTTTCTTGACTGAGTTTTACAGAATTTTTTTGTTTTTGTGCTTCCTATTTTTCTTACTCTTACTTATGGTTTTATTTTCCACTCACAGAGTTCCCCTAAACATTTCTTATAGTGCTGGCTTAGTGGTCATGAATTCTTTTTTTTTTTTCCTGGGAAGCTATTTATCTGCCTTTTTATTCTGAATGATCGCCTTGCTGGATAGAGTGGTCTTGGCTGGAGATTTTAACCTTTCAGCACTTTGAATATATTGTGCCACTTTCTTCTGGTCTGCAAAGTTCCTGCAGAAAAATCAGCTGATAAACTTTTAGGGTTTCCCTTGTATGTAACTGTTTTCTCTTGCAGCATTTCTTTATCACTATTTTTTGCAATTTTAATTACTATGTGTTTTGGTGTGGACCTCCTTGGGTTCAGTTTGTTGGGGGATTTTCTGTGCCTCCTGAATCTGGATCTCTGTTTCCCTCCCCAGATTTGGGAAGTTTTCAGCTATTATTTCTTCAAATACATTTTTGCCCTGCTTTCTCCCTCTTCTTGTTCTGGGATCCCTATAATGCAAATGTTGTTATGTTTGATGGTGAACTGAGTTCTCTGAGTGTGTTCTCATTATGCAGTATTTGTTTGTCTTTCACCAGCTCAGCTTGATTGCTTTCCATTACTCTATCATCCAGGTCACTGATACATTCCTCTGCCTCCTGTAGCCTACTATTTATTCCATCTATTGTATTTTTAATTTCATTTATTGAGTTCTTCATCTCTGATATGTTATTTTTATCTCTTTGTTAAGGGTCTTACTGAGGTCCTCCACTCTTTCCTCAAGTCCAGTGAGTATCTTTATGATCAGTACTTTAAATTTTCTATATCATTTAGATCTTTCACAGTATGACTGGGTTCAGTCTGCTGACCCTTGTTGTGCCCTGGGGTGGTAGCTTGTTAAGCACACTTTCTCCACTATTTACAGTCTTGTAGCACCAAGAACATAAGCCTCACCAGCCAACAAAGCCAGACAATCTAAAGGTGTCCCCTGATAGCAACCACAAAAATCAGAGCATTAAAAGAGGGTCCAACTCTTTTTTCTGGAGACACCAGCAAGCTGAAGCAAGGTAGAGAGAGAGGACAAAGATAGCATCCATCCGCCTCCATCCCTGAAGAGTACCCAAGCAAGCTCCCAGATGTGTGTTAAATTAGATGCCTGCCTCTTAGACCAATGCTTTAAGATAAGCACATAAGCCTCATTCGCAGGAAATCTGGGCACTTCTCAGTCTGCTGTGTCCCTGGGACAGATGAGCCCTGTAGGAATCATTTCTCATTTTGCTATATCCATGTGGTATTGTGGACACAAGCCCTGTTGGTTTTCACAGCTAGATGTTTTGGAGGGCTCATCTCTCAGATGCAGGTCTTAAAAGTTGGGGTGCTAGATGTGAGGGTCAAACTCTTCACTCCACAGAGAGAAGCTCTGATTTTAAGTTCCCTCCTGATTCAGGGTCTCTGCAGCAGGGGTGGGGTTTGTGGTAATACTGTGTTTCAGCCTCTCCTGCCTGCTTTGATGTAGGTTACTTTTTTCATTTGCTTGATATGTAGGACTCACTCAGGTAGTTTTGTGGGTTTTTTTCCAGAGGAAAGTGATGTAGCTGTAGATCTGGTGTCATGGGAGGAGATGAATTTAGGATCTTCCTACATCACCGTCTTGAACTGGAACTCCGTAAGTTTCTCTTTTGTAGATTCCACATATAAGTTATATAATATTTGTCTTTCTCTGTCTGACTTATCTCACTAAGCATAATGTCCTCAAGGTCCATATGTGTTGTCAGATATGGCAAAATGTCCTTCTTTCTCATGGCTAAATAATATTCCTGTGTGTGTGTGTGTGTGTGTGTGTGTGTGTGTGTGTGTAGGAGGTCCACACCAAATAATTTTCCATTCCATTGAGGTCCACATCAAATAATAATCCACCTATTCTTTATCCATTTGTCTGTTGATGGGTATTTAGGTTGTTTCCATATCTTGGCTATTGTGAATAATACTGCAATAAACATGGAACTGCATATATCTTCTTGATACCCAATTTTCATTTCCTTTGGGTATATACCCAGAAGTGGAACTGCTGAACCAGGTAGATCTATTTTTAATTTTTTGAGGAAACTCCATATTGTTTTCCATAGTGGCTGAAGTAAGTTCATTCCCACCACCAGTGCACAACGGTTCCCTTTTCTTCAAATCTTCACCAACATTTGTTATCTCTTATCTTCTTGAAAACAGTGTAAAGTGTGAGGTGATAATGTCATTGTGGTTTGTATTTGCATTTCCCTGATAATTAATGATGTTGAGTCTCTTTTTATGGACCTGTTGGTAATCTGGATGTCTTCTTTGGAAAAATATCTATTTAGTTCCTCTGCCCATTTTTTATTGGATTGTTTGTTTTGTTTTATGAGTTCCTTATATAGTTTGGATATTAATTCCTTATCTAACATGTGGTTTGCAAAATATTTTCTCCCATTTTGTAGGTTTGCTTTTCATTTTGTTGATTATATCTTTTGCTGTGAAGAAGATTTTAAGATTCATGTAGTCATATTGTTTTTGTTTTTGTTTTTTTTTTTTGCTTTTGGCATCCTATCAAAAAATCATTGCCAAGACCAATGTTGAAGAGTTCTTCCTTATGTTTTCTTCTAGGAAGTTTATGTTATCAAGACTTATGTCTAATTTGATCCATTTCAAGTTAGTTTTTGTGAGTGGTGTAAGATGGGTCCAGTTTCATTTTTCTGCATATATTATATCCAGTTTTCCCAGCACCATTTGTTGAAGAGACCATCCTTTTTCCATTGGGTGTTCTTGGATCTCTTATCAAATATTATTTGACTGTATATGCAGGGGTTAATTCTAGGCTCACTATTTTGTTCTATTAGTCTATATATCTATTTTATACCAATACCATTTGATTATCACAGGTTTGTAGTTTAGTTCAAAATCAGGAAGTATTGGCTCCAGCTTTGTTCTTCTTTCTCAAGATTGCATTGGCTTTTTAGGCTTTTTTGTGGTTCCATACAAATTTTAGGGTTTTTTGTTCTATTTCTGTGAAAAATGCCATTGGAATTTTGATAGGGATTGAGTTGAATCTATAGATGGCTTTGGGTAGTGTGGACATTTCAACAATATTAATTCTTCTGATCCATAAATACAGGATGTCTATTTGTGTCTTTTTCTTTTAAAAAGTCTTGTGGTAATTGTACAGATCTTTCACTTCCTTGGTTAAATTTATTACTAGGTATTTTATTGGTTTTGGTTCTATTGTTAATGGGACAGTTTTATTTCTTTTTCAAATATTTCATTATTAGTGTATAGAAATGCAATCGATTTCTGTAGGTCAATTTTATATCTGCAAATTTACTGAATTCATTGATTACTTCCTCCAATTTTTTGATTGAGTCTTTTGGATTTTCTATATATAAAATTATGTCATCTGAAAACAATGACCATTTTACTTCTTCCTTTTTTAAAAAAAAATTTAAGTAATCTCTGCACCCAACATGAAGTTTGAACTCATGACCCCAAGATCTAGAGTTGCATGCTCTTTGGATGAGCCAGCCAGGTGCCACTTACCTCTTCTTTTCCAATTTGGATGACTTTTATTTGTTTGTCTTGCCTAATTCCTCTAGCTAGGAGTTCCAGTACTATACTGAGTAAGAGTGGTGAGAGTGGACATATTTGTCTTGTTTCTGATCTTAGAGGAAGTTCTCAATTTTTCACTGTTGAATATAATGTTAGCTGTGGGCTTTTCATTTATGGCTTTTATTATGTTGAGGTATGTTCCTTCTATACTTAATGTGTTGAGGGTTTTTTATCATGAAAGGGATATTGTATTTTGTTAAGTGCTTTTTCTGCATCTATTTTGACAACCATGTGATTTTTATCTTTCATTCTATTAATGTAATGCATTGCATTTATTGATTTCCATATGTTGAACCATCTTTTCATCTCCATGATTAATCCTACTTGCTCATGTTGTTTTCTTTATTTAAATTCAAGTATAATTAATGTGTCTTAGGGGAGGTCTTTTTGCATTGAAATAATAGGGTGTTGTTAGCTTCTCAGACATGTATGTCCAAGCCCTTTCCTGGGTTTAGAAAATTCTCAGCTGTTATTTCCTCAAATAATCTCTCTGCCTTCTTTTCCTTCTATTCTCTTTCTGGTACAGCAGTTTTTCTGTTATTTTCCTTCCTGATCAAATTCAATAGCTCCTGTAGCATTTCTTCACTCCTTTTAGATCCTAGTTTTCTCTTCTCTGGAATTGATTGAATTATTTCTGTATTCCTGTTTTTCAAGTCATTTATTCTCTTCCATCTTCCCTGTCCTGTTACTGATGCTCTCTAGTGCATTCTTCCATTCATTCATTAAATTCTTGAGCTCTAGAATTCATTGGTTTTTAAAATAATTTTAATCTCTTGGGTAAATAACTGTTCATTAATTTTATTCCTGAGTTCATTGGGGTTTTTTTGTAGCTTGTTGATTTCCTCATAGAAGCTATTGTGAATTCTTTATCAGTTAGATCATATTATTCCGGTCCTTTGCATTTCCTGGTGGAGAATTATTTTCTTTTTGTGATACTGTACTTTCCTTTTTTTTTTTTTTTAAGATTTTATTTATTTATTTGACAGAGAGACAGAGAGCACAAGCAGGGGGAGCTGCAGGCAGAGGGAGAGGGAGAAGCAGGCTCCTCGCTGAGCAGAGCGCCTAACACAGGGCTCGATCCCGGGACCCTGAAATCAGGACCTGAGCAGAAGGCAGACACTTAACTGACTGAGCCACCCAGGTGTCCCAGATACTGTATTTCCTTGATAGTGTTTGTAGGTAAGTATTTCCGCTTTCACATTTTGAAGTAGCAAGCACTTTAACATATTATCTCCTCTTCGGTTCTTAACATTTCAACAGGCTGGCCTTTCTTTTGTCTTCCAGATTGTGGTGCTATAGCTCAAGTTTGTGGTTTCTCCCTTAGGCACTGAGCTTGGCCTATTATCTGGGCATCTTCTGTGTCTGCTGGAGCTTGTCCTTGGGAGGCACTTGGGAGTGCACACAAGGAGCCGACAGCAGAGGTGGGGAGGTATGGGTTTGGTACTTAGAGTACTGAAGGTGCCCACAGCCTGGTGCGGGTGGACCCCGGCGTGGGGTATTCCCAGAGGTTTGTGGGCAGACTTCCTGTTGAAGTCCTGACAAACACACCTGCTGTTAATGCCCTCTGACCTCATCTGCCTCCTTCCCTTTCTCCTTCCTCCCTACAAGTCACAGAGGTCCTTCCTGAGAAATCTGGGTGTTGCTGAAAAACAGGTTTGTCTCGCACAGTTGTGGTAGCCTGGCGTCCACTCACCATTTTCACTTTCCATCTCCTCTGCCGTACAGGTGTATTAAATAAAGCCCAGCCCTTGCAGTATCACCCTCTGGAGGCGGGGCTGCCCTGCTTGAGTTCCTCCCTCTCCTTTGCATCCAAACCTGTCTCTACCCTTCTCCGCCTTATTCTGATGGCATGCTGAAATCTCTCCTCTGGAGGCTGGCTTCCATGGGTTCTGTCCATTGGTATCTGCCTAATTTTGCACTCTCCAGGCTCTTTTTGTCCCCCATCACAGGGGTTCACCAAATCCCTTGGATCTGTAGCCTTTACTGAGGACCTGTTTATTTTGGGGGGGCACAGGTGGACTGGTGTATCCCTTGGGGTAACCTGCAGAGGCACTTTTGCCCAGTTATGGATGTCTAGTTGTCATATAAGGGGAGAGGAAAGAGGAATGACTTAACATTACCATGATTCTGACATCACTTTGAGACAGTGATCTCTGAGACAAGACAAAAGCTAAGTTTAAATGACAAGAGAAAAAAATTCTATCTTTAAAAAGTTATCTATTCATATATTGCTAAAGGAAATACACGGAATTCCTATCTGTTGAATTTTTTCAGCGTAAAGGATTAGCAAGAGAAATAAAAGCTAAATTAAAGTAAAAGCTAGTAATAGCACTGACTCAAGTCAGAGAGCCTAGAGTTCTAGATTTGGCTTTGCCACTTACAAGCAGTGGGTGTTACTTAAAACATACCTAATTTGCTGGAAATTTCTTCTTTAGCAGCAGCACTTGGCATTATATCAAACACATTTCTTAGAAACTGTTGAGAAAATGTTCATACCTTCCTAATCGGCACAAAAATGCAATACAGGGGTCAGAAGGTCAATTTCACAGGTTTTAAAAAAAACCTCATGATAATTAAAAGGTTTTGATTAAATCCATTTACCAATTCCAAGAGAACCTAGAATGGAAATACGAATGAGCTCAGAAAAGCCATCACAGGGTTGCTAAAGGAAATGTTTGATATTCCCAGGCAGTCCCTGATGCTCAGAAGGAAGGAAAATATTCTGATATAGAATTTTAAGCTCAGCTTCATTAAAGACCTTTTTCTTCTAAATAATGACTCTTTCCTTTTTTTTTTTTTTTTGTGGCTGCCCTAAAATATGTCAAGAGAAAAGCATCTTTGTTTTGGCTTCCTACCACGTGCTTTGATAGACCTGGGTCATGCCACCTCTCGCCCCCCAGACTGAAGGTAAGCCCAAATACCTGCTTTTTTGGAACTTTTTAAAAAAATATTTTTTAAATAAATGGACTTTTAAAAAGACCGTTTACCCAGAGCCTTGGCATGAACTTTAGAGCCTGTGGGTCTGGATTCAAATTCCAGCTTCATCATCACTTACTATGTGCTTCTGGGCAAATCACTAAACTTCTCAAAGCTTCAGTTCCCTCTACTGTAAGATGGGAGTGTATTACTGAATCTCACAGGGTGGGCTTAATAATAGTGCATGTAAAGAATTCACTTGGTAAGTAAACATGCTGTACATGCTCAGTATCAGCAGTTAACGCTTAACTGGTTCAAAAGCAGGCATCTTTCATGATTAGAAAAGATTCCATGACTTTTCACGCCCTGCCCGAAGACTCCCTCCTCTACCAGCCCGGCACTGCTCGTCAGTGACAAGCGCCATTCCTCATTAGTTCACCATTTTCGCTGTCTGCCGTAATTATGGTGCCACCAAATTACCAGTGCATCACAGTTGGTATTGTAAATTAAGTCACAGTGTTACTTATAACAAATAAAATCTACTCAAATTTAAAAATGGAAAGGACAGGTCTTTAACATTCAATTTAGCATCAGCTCATTCTATATTACAAACGTGTAATGTTATTTTTTTACTTGGGGCGGTACGTTGAAAAAAACCCATCAACCATAAATCCATCTGCTCATATATACCTTATCAACAGTTATTACACAACTTGTGGGAACATTCCAAAAAAATACAAATATTCTTGACGTCTAATGTGAAGGGCTTTTTCTCTACAGAAAGAATGTTAGACTAATAAATATTCCATGTTGTTTCAAGTTTTCTGGGGATAATGTCAGTAACAAAGTAGGTAAATTGCATGTTTTTCTACCTTTGTGGTAAGACTATCTTTTCTTCCCAAATTGCCATGATTGTGAGATTAGATAAAAAGCTAGGATAACACCTAAAATTTGAAATTGGGTTACCCTCTAATTCTGCCATGTAAATGCTTAACACTTGCACCTAGGTGGTTTAAAAAGACTCGGCAACATCTAAGTTATCAAAGTGGTAACTAAGAACCCTTAAATCAAACCAATCCGATTGTCTAACTGAAGAGGTTATATTTACAGAAGAGTCCATATGAAGCCTAGAAAAAGGGCAACAGAAATCCAGTGTAGCTTTGGCATTGTCCAAAGGTGGCTGTCCTGACAAGGAGACTCAGATGTCCTCCTGACCATTTGGTCTCCTAGCAGAGTGGTGTGCACCAGATTATTACAGTTTAAGGATACTGGCCAGTGTACTGACCCAACTCCACCCATTTTGCTTCCAACTTCAACCAAACTTCTGATTCACTTTGTTCCCATGAGAACTGTGTTATAGGGATAATGTACTCATTATACCCAAATATCCAGGTCCTCTTCAAAGTCATTTACTCACTGCAAATAATCTGGGACCACAGTTTTACATCAAAAGATTGAGAAAATTTCAAAGTACTCTCCACAATGTCAGTCACTTGGGATCCATTAGTTTGTTAGGAAGGTAAGAAATATAGTCAAAGATGGGATACTATGAAACAAGATACGTTACCATGAAAGTCTTCGGGGGCGTGTTGAAATGAAGATTCTAGGCTGAAGTTTCCAATTAGCCTAGATTATACATCCAGTGTCTACAGAAAAACACGGCCTATCAATTTGTCTGAAGTTCCAAAGCAGCCACAAGAGGCTTTAGAAAGATGTACAGTAGCACATCAGTGGTCTTACTCGGTTTCACTTCAAATCCCACATGAAATTAGGTGCTTTAAAATAAACTATTGTAGATTATGAGCTGTATCTTTATGATACAACTAGCCTTCATTAATTGTGGTTATTATGTTCTATGAAGTCTCGCTAACAATCTATTGGCAAATATTGAATCATTGCTCTTAGGGGAAATAGGTACCTGTAAGCCAGCCACATTTTCATAATATCCTTGCTTTTGTGTGTTCCTGTTTAAAGACACCTTATTTAATATATAGTTAACCTTGAACGCCTAGCCAACAGCTCTGTAACTTATGCCTGAATGCTTATCTACCTTCCCGAACTTAGGGACACCAGACAGCACCTAATCACTATGCTTAGGAGCAATTTAAACAGCACAATCACCAACAAACACAAAAATATCAAGAACATGGCAGTAGATAGACCTCAAAAAGGAGACTTGTTTATGGTATGAAAACTGAAAAAAGGTTAGCAGGCTTATTCGACTTCAGCTGGGAACGTGTTTCAACTCAAATTTTCAGTGCCATGTTGGCAAATGACTGTAAAGGCATGTAGATTTCTGGGCTATAAGTAACTTTTGCTGAGTAGATGAATTTGCAAATACATGATCAAGTGACCAATTGTACATTATTTTTTTTCCTAATTCCTACAAGCAGATCACAAAGGTCTACTTCACACTTTTGTTGGTTCCTCTCAACAGTCATGGAAAGTTTGCTACAAGAACAGATGGGGACGATAGATCTTCTCACATAAGAAGTCCCAACTATGCAGTGTATAAAGCAAGCTACCACCATCTATGCAAATCCTATCTGCTACTTTAAATTTTGGCATGTAAGTGTGGAATTTTATGGATACAGCTTCTAAGGTGTCTCAAACTAAAGTCTCTTCCTTTAAAGTCTCAAAGCTTGAACCATTCTGTATTCAAATTTGAAAAAGTGGTATATATTTTTCTGCCTTAAAGCATCGAAAAAGCTTTCATGGTGACTAAGAGAAATTGTTTTCATCTAAGTATTCTGTCAGCCTCTTAAGAGGGTGAGTCTATGGTCAGACAAAATAAAAAGAATTATAATGCCTACTGGGTGTAGTATTTAAGCCATAGGGGTATGTGGGGGTTAACATGTACATCTTGAGTTTCAAGAGAAGCAGCTGAGGTGAAAAGCATTAAAAGCTTCATCATGCAGAGAAGCATGACACTGTCATAGTCATGGTTTTATCTGGATTATTTGCTCAAGAGCTGGTGTTGAAATAATTTTAGCACGGTCTTAGATATATCAGATGTGCAACTCAGAAAGCTTAACTTTGTTAGTAGTATATGTGGAGAATGGAATAGAAATTAAAACTAGACCATTCTCCAAAAGTGTATTCTAACTGCCAAGGGTATTTTTTTTCTAAATCCATCTTCTAGAGGTAGAACCCCAAAAACTGAATTTTCACAAGTACTTTAGGGGACAAGGTATTAGTTGATGATTGTGACTTAATTTCCTATCAAATTAAAGGTCTTTTCAAAACTAAGGCTTAAAACTAATCCTAACTTTAGGAGCCAGTGCTGTTACTGTTTTTCACGCCATATGATGAGGGGTTGAGCTAATTAACTTCCAGCTTAGAAACCTTACACTGGCATCATCTCAAAAAACGTTAAATACAGATATACCTTGGTTCAAGAATTCACATGGAAATCTAAATTCATACAACAAATTGGAGAAATTCTTGTGCCCCTTTTCCATACCCTTGAACTGCACCTTTTTCATGGAAGAAATTCTTCTGCCAATTCCAGCTTATCACCTATTTGTGCAAAACCAATTACAAAGAAATGAAATAGCATAACAGCACTGGGCACTGTTTAAGGAATTTTTATTAAAGCAAGAATTTTATAATCCAAATTACATTTCCTTGCTCAGTTATCAATTCTGTTATTTAAAACAGAAGTGACATTCTGAGCTATTCCACAGTAAAGAATTACAAAATTAAAGAAAGGAATGCTTTAAATTTTTGTACTTTGCTGAAAATTCTTTTTCCCAGGGTCTATAAAACATTAATTTGTTTTTATATTTTACTATTTTTTTGTGTTTTTTTTGTTGTTTTTAAATCAATAAGTAATCTAGGACTAGCATTACGTTTGCTAGACCTGGCATTTGCTCGGTACATAAGGTTCAAAGTTTCCTTTCCTTTTTTTATTTATTTTATATTTTGCAATGTTTTTTTTCCATAATGTTTAAGTTTTTCGATGTTTAGATATTTTTCTTCGGTGAAGCACAAGTTTCTTTTCGTGGTCCCTGATCAATCTGTGAATGCAGGGAGAAAAAAAATGTAATCAAACTTGCCAAGAGGCTAGGATCATTATAATCATTACATAAAGTGACAGGGCTGCTAGTTATTACTACACTGGCAATCATACTACAATATGTAAACGTATCAAACATAACACTGCAAATTTAAAGTGTATAGCACGCAAATGGCCAAGTACCAACAACAAAACAAGATGACCAATACTGGCACCTGTCAGTAGCAAATTTAAAGCCCTTGGCCAAATTCAGTCTGCAGCCTGTTTCTTGTAAAGTTTTATTGGCACCCGGACACAACTTTTCATTTATGTAATGTCTAGGAGTTCTTTCACACTAAAACTGTAATAATTACAACATAGACAACATGGCCCACAAATCCTTAAGTATTTCCTATCTGGTCCTTTACAGAAAAGCTTTGCCCAATCTCTGGTCTGGGCTACACAGCTCCATTACCCCATTTCTTGGAAGTAATGAAGGATAAGAGTGCAGGCCCTGGGCAACTGTCAGTATTGCAACCCAAGGAAAGGTATAAGCTATGAAAGTCCTGGCAGAGTAAGTACACAAAAAAGCCAAGCCCATTTAATACAAATTATAATACAAACGTTTGAAGGTGCTTGGATTTCAAAATTCAAGTCAAAACCAGGCTAACAGATAAAATTTTAGTTTCTATTTCTACTTCTTTTTGAAAAGTTAGCAATACAACATGTGTATTAATGGTAAAAGGAATTTCTGTAAAGTATGCTCAAACTGATAAAAACAAGCTTAAACCAATAAACCCAGGGAGGAACACTCACTTTAAACAGTTGGAACACCAGTGGCACTGTTAACTGCTTTCTGGGCAGCCTCTTTCGCTTGGTGGGCTTGTAGTACAGCTACAGCTTCATCAACCTAAAAAAACAACAAACTGGCTCTGAAAAGGAGTAACTAGAAGAATTTCAAATTCACAACAACATATAAATGTCCAACAAAGGCAAACTAAACTCCTTTCCTCATATGCAAGTGAAAGAACTGCTTTCAAAACAAAACAAAAGGGATGCCTGGGGTGGCTCAGTTGGTTAAGCGTCTGCCTTCCGCTCAGGTCATGATCTCAGTGTCCTGGGATCAAGTCCCGCATCGGGCTCCCTGCTCAGCGGGGAGCCTGCTTATCGCTCTGCCTGCCGCTCCCCCCTGCTTGTGCTCTCTCTCTCTCTGATAAATAAATAAATAAAATCTTAAAAAAAAAACAAAACCATTTCAACTGTATCCATATCCTTTGGGGTTCCACTCCACCACTATTCTAGAATTATGAACCCTCTTGCGCTTCTTCCTCTCTCACCAAAACTGCCCCCAAAGTTGAGAAACAATGGCAAACATCTCTCTCCTCACAAACAGCAGCACAGAAGCTGGAGGGGAAACCAAGCTCTGTCTTTGCCTAGCTGTGTGAACACAGGGTACATTTTCAACCCCCAATTACTTGTTTCCCCATCTAGATTACAAAATGGGGATAACAGCACCATAGGTGGTGGTGACTAGAATTTATAAAACTCAGAACTGTACATGATTTATATAAAGCACTTAGTAATGTTCAAGTTTCTACAAAAAGCCCTGGAATACATAGTGTAAGAGGCTGTTAGATAAATGACAGATTTAAATTACTTTAGAACGGAGAGACTCTGGAGACTCAAGCATATGAAGAAGTTCTGAATTATCAATCTCCAACAACATGCCAGTGATTTTACCAGCAAGAGTAGGGTGCATGGCTTGAATGAGAGGAAAGAGCCGTTCACCTAGGAACAAAAACACAAAATTCCTTCAGTCAGAAGTGTAAAGGCATCCACCATTATTAGAACTAGGGTGAAGAACCTAACTTTTGTATATAGCAAACAGATGCTAACCCCAAACCCACCATTTTGATAGTTAAAAACTGATTAAGATCTACCACAAGGCAATGAAGTTAATTCTGTGCTTGATGTTTTTCATTTACTTCAAATTCCCTCCTCCAAAAATGTAGTGGGATCCATGGCAAATAATGCCCTATTATCCTAGTCATCAAAAGCCAAGTATTTAATTAAAAGCCTGGAACACTACTAAGAAGTTTAGCAGACATGCCAGTTCAGACCAATCCTGTAACCTTAGGCCTACTTTTGTACCTAAAAATGATAGCTAAGTATCTTCCCCATTTTCTAGTCTCTCTGTAACTGACTAGGTGGGACAAAGGCACTTACCCAACATTTGCTTTTGCTCTTGAGGAGGGGCAGATGCCAACATGGAAGCAGTCAAAGGCTCCTGACCTTGTACATGAACAGCAGGCTAGAAAAAAATAGGAATTTTCCTAAGTTTAAAGTACAGAAGTAGGGGTGTCTGGGTGGCTCAGTCAGGCATCCAACTCTTGATTTCAGCTCAGGACATGATCTCAGGGGGGTGAGATTGAGCTCTGTGTCAGGTTCCGTGCTCAGGAGGGAGTCTGTTTGGGATTTGCTCTCTCCCTCTCCCCACCTCAAATTGCTTTAAAAAATTCTTTTAAGTCCAGAAGTAATGGCACATACTCACTAGAAAAAAAAAAAATCACTAAATGATGAAGACTGCACTCTAAACATGAATAGGAGAAGCTGAGTCCCTCAGAAGTACAGACCAAGGTAGTCTTTTCTACCCGGAGTATTCTTTTGAGCTCTATTTCTATTATGTTCATGACAGTTTGGGTCTCGGGGTCAAAAAAAAGAGGGTGAGCTAAACCTCACAAACTGTATTTCACCCTTTCTTCCTTACAACTATGCTTAACAAAGCTCTCAAAGCACACAAATAATTCAGGGTAAGGAATGCTGAATGCCTGTCTAATTCCCACAGTATAAGACATTTTTACATACAGTCAATTAATGGGACATCAATTAGCACAACGTTCTAGATAGCTTCAGCTCTCGTAATTGTCTTCAGCTCCTTTGACTGCAACCAAGGACTGCCATCTTTATACAGAAATTAAAGGCCTACCTGCTGCATGGTAACTTGTGGCTGTGCATTAAGATGCTGTTGAGGATTGCGAACTCCCGCAGCATACTTATACTGTGGAACGGTGCGGACAGCAGGTGCTGCCGCGGCAGCGGCCGCCGCAGGACGTGGCCCCATCGTCTGTGTTGATGTGTTAGCTACAAAATAAACACGGGGTTTTGTACTTTTACCTTGCTTTTTCAAACTGGAAATCAATTTTCACAGAAAGTGTTAAGGCTTACCAACACGCTGTGTCGACATGACTCGTGGAACCTGTGAAGAAGCTGGTCTCATGGTACTAAATGGTGGTCTAGGAGCGGCTGGGCGGATAGCACCGGGCATATTTTGGAATGCTACATTTAAAGATATGAGAACACACGTTAACTGGGAAAAAACGCACTGGAAGTGTTCAATGCTTTGTTGTAACAGCTGAGATTTGAACAAAGGAACGAAGAGTGACTAAATGCAAATATCGTGTTTTAAAGCTAAGTCTCTCACCTGCCATTTCCCCAGACTTCCCAGGCCAGAGAATGAATACGTAAAAAAACCATACATTCAGAAGAACAAGGACTTCTTACTCTCTGAACATGACACACACACCTGGCTCCAAGTGCTGCTGCAACAGAGCACGGGCCACAAGGCAAGGCTAAACATGCCAGGACTCTGACCCTCACACATGGAACAGGATTTTTTAAAACTACTGCCTAACCAAATATAAAATTAAGAGTTGGATCCATCCCCAAACTTAGAAAAGAAAATCAAACCAGCATGGAAATTACTGTCTCAATAAGAGAGGAAGGATGAGGCATTTTAGGATTCTTCTTAAAAAATACGAGGATCCTGGTGGGAGGAATAGGGTGGCTGGGTGACTGATAGACACTGGGGAGGGTGTGTGCTATGGTGAGTGCTGGGAATTGTGTAAGACTGTTGAATCACAGACCTGTACCTCTGAAACAAATAATACATTATATGTTAAAAAAAAAAAAAAGATAGCAGGAAGGGAAAAATGAAGGGGGGAGAATTGGAGGGGGAGACAAAGCATGAGAGATGATGGACTCAGAAACAAACTGAGGGTTCTAGAGGGGAGGGGAGTGGGAGGATGGGTTAGCCTGGTGATGCGTATTAAAGAGGGCACGTACTGCATGGAGCACTGGGTGTTATATGCAAACAATGAATCATGGAACACTACATCAAAAACTAATGATGTAATGTATGGTGATTAACATAATAAAAAAAGGGAAAAAAAATACTACGATCCCCAAAATGAACACCCATAAGCCTAAGTTACGAAAAGCAACAGTTAATATACTGTTGAAATATAACAGTATATCACATATTTTTAGTCCAAATAATTCACAACCTTAATTAAAAACAAAAGGCTTACGATGAGGTCTGGCACCCTGAGCAGTCCAGCGAGGACTTGGTCTTAGTTGAGCAATTTGGCTAGGAGGATAGTATGCAGCACGGTTCTGAGTCTGTAGAAAGCAAACAGACGTATCATGTAATGAAAAAAAGCAATATTGCAGCTAGCTATATACTCTGAGAACATTCAGCAAGTCCTTACACTCAAAGCATTTTTTCAAGCTTAATCACAATTCACATGTTTCAATCTTAGGCCTTTATGGAGGGCACAGACACTAAAAATGACCAAAACTGAAAACCTGTATAAGGTTTTTATTCTCTTCTGAAACATACCTGTGGGATAGCTGCCATGAAGTAACCTGAAGGAGGTGCTGGCTGGTAGGGGTTGATTACAGGATTGGGCACAGCTCTTACACTTGCCATTCTCTGCATATACTGGTTAGTGAGGTGAGCCTGGCGCTCTTCTTTGCGCTGAGCTAAAGCTACATACAAGGGCTTGGTGGCCACAATTCTACCATTCATTTCTGTAACTGCTTTTGTGGCTTCTTCTGGGGAGGAGAAACATACAAAACCAAACCCTTTGCTGCGACCACCCTCCATCATAACCTATTAAAAGACAAAAAAAAAAGTTAATTCAATGACAGAATGAGGCTCTGAGAGCATTACTATTAACAATTCAGCTACTGACTCAAATAAGTAAACACTGTTAATGCTTTCATTTTTTTCCACAATTTTTCCTTAATACCTAAATATTAAGGGCAAGCTATACACACGCATCTCAGCCAAGCAAGAGAAAGTAAAGAGGTAGACAGACATAAGACAGCAAATGTGCTAAGATTTTAGATTGTCAACAGAATATTAAGGTTTAAGTAATCTGAATGATACAACCAAGGCCCCTACTAAAATTTTAGCAATTCAAGTTGACAAGGTGCTTTACTATTCTTTAGTGGGGAAGGGGGAGCAGCTGAATCTTAGAACATCCACATTTCAAAATAAAAATTTCACATTCAAGACCAAAAGGGCCATAAATATTGGCCAGGAGGAAGCTTTCAAATACTGAAAAGATCTTCTAAAGGATCAATGACGAGATGCAAAGAACTCCTCACTAGCCCTGCAATATACATAAGCATGTTCTACAACTACATTCAACGGTATATGGTAGCACAGGACAAACAGGAAACAGTCCAATGACCTCACTTATAAGTGGAATCAAAACACAACACCAAAAACCAAAAAGAAAACTGAGCTCATGGTTGCTGGAGGCAGAGGGAGGTGAGCAGGGGAAATCAATTAAAAAGTACAAACTCCCAGCTATAAATTAAATCCTGGGAATGCAATTTTGTTAACTATGTATAGTGATGGATTATGATCATTTCACAACATATACAACACAAACCTCATTATGTTATACACCTGAATATGTCAATTGTACCTAAAACTAGACCCTAAAACATACCCACCCATGCAGTTATGGGAATTTAGTGTGTTAAAGTTAACATTTTAAAATAACACAGAAAAAATGGACTTTACATTATACAGTATACAGTACATTGAGACAACCGAGAATTAAGTCACATTTCTCATTCATATCACACTGAAAAATCAAATTGCCAAACAGATTCTGAATCTGAACATAAAATGCAAAAATATGGGGAAAGATGACAAAAAACTCCCGAAGTCCTAAGTTAAAGACTGGGAGAGAATATTTGCAATTGAAAAAAAAGGCTGACATAAAATCTCTCCAATCAATAAAAAGACAACCAATCTAATATAAAAATATGCAAACAGGCAGAAGTAGTCAACATATAAAAGGCAGGTCCACCACTGGAAAAGATGTATACCACTTTCTACTAAATTGACAAGACTAGCAGGAATTTGTCCAGCCTTCTGGGACAATTTGGTTGTATCATTTTTAAATATACCCACTAACCAGCTATTTTAATTCTAGAACTTTAGAAAAACTGGCATTTTTGCAAAGATATGTTTATTAGAATGGTGGGTCTAACAGTGGAAACACACAAAGCAACCCAAATGTTTATCAATATAGGTTACAGTAAAATAAGTTACGGTATATCTATATAATGAATACTAGCACCTTAGGGGGGGGAAAAAAAAGCCTGAAATGAATATATGTATCTAGACCTACTGTTAAGTAAAACTGCAAGTCACAGAATCTGTATAGTACGATCCTGGTCTTCTAAAAATTGTTTATACATCTACAAAGAGCATTTGGACAAACATGAAAGATTATCTGGGAAGGACACCCAAATGGGAGATATGGGAAATCACCTTTCACTTTTTACCTTTCTGCTTTGATATTTTTTCTCAGCAAGCATTACTAACACAGGACCTCTTCCTCCAGAATAAACTCTTGCCAAATTTTCACATCCTTGCCACCAAGGTGTGATATTATGATCCAAACAGGACTTTAAAATCTGATGCACAATATTCAACTTCAACAACTTTCAGGGAACACACTAAGGGTAAAGACACCCAGGAGTAAATTCTAGCAATACTCCAAGTACTCAAAAGCATAGGCTAAAACACAAGGTAACCCCATCTCTTCATTTTTATTTGTATTCATCTAGCATGCCCCTAACATTTCCTATCACAGAAGCTTCCTTAATCAAGTTGCCAGGAAAAGATGAGTAGGAAGATCAGCCACGAGGTCATTCCGGAGCACTGAATTTTAATTTTTCCTGTACTCTTGAGAATCTGAAGTTTTAGACACCCTACCATACCCCAAAATACATATGCACAAAGCTTTACATACAGAGAATTCTTGGACCATGGACGTCAGAAAAAAACACCTGAACAGAGGTTCTTAAATCAAAATCCCAGAATTCAGAATAGAATCATACTACTGTAATTCTTCATTTTTGATTTCAAGTGAAAGAAAATCTATCTTTACTGCTAGGGGACTTAAAAGTTTGACTCCCCAGAATGAATTGTGTAAGTGAATATAAATTTGCCCGATAACAATTATAGTTCCGTAATAAATTGCCACTTTTAACCAGGAAAATAGTTGAAAAGAGTAGAACAATGCATATTATGTGAGGATCAATCACTAACTATGGTCAACGAATGCAGCCTTCCTCAGGAAGAATTCAGAACTCATCCCCTGCAAAAAATAAACCACCAAGGCTACAACATCTACTTCAAATTTGAATGTCTGTGAGCAATGAGGCAAAAACTTGATTTCCAGAAAAGGAAGGAAAAAAAAAAGACTGACTTTTTTGGAAGAAAAAAAACAAACCAATGTGAGTATTCATTTTACAAAATAAGAAAAATACTCTGGCATATTAATGTGAAATTTACATATGCATTATCAATGGGCATGAATATTCCCCAAATCTTAAAATACCATACGCTTTACCTTTGCACTAGTGATTGTACCAAAAGGAGAAAACTCTTTCCGGAGACGTTCATCATCAATACCATCATCAAGATTTTTCACATAAAGGTTAACACCCTAAAAAAAAGAAAAAGAAACTGTAGAAAAAGAAAAAGAAAACCACAGTGGTACTTAAGCACACTTCCTAGTATTTTTATCCCATGTTTCTTCTCCTTACCCCCTCACAAACCCTCCAGTTACCTGGCAGTAACTGAAATGAACGTAAAATAGGTTTCCTCATCCCTGTCTTATTTTGCTTGTCAATTAAAAATGAACCTGGTATCTGGTGATCCTATCTTGCTTCATCTGTTCAAATTTGCGTTTAAGTTCCGTCTGCCGTTCCACTTTTTTCTGAGCTCGACCAACGTAAATTTGTTTTCCATTGAGCTCCTTTCCATTCATCTCATCCACAGCCTTATAGAAATCACAGAAATTTTAATTACTAACTTGCAGTAGAGAAATTCATTTATCAAGAAATTGTGTTAGGTTACGAATGCTGAACATGGACCCTTCATAAAAACTTGGCTTCAATGTTTTGGGAATATAAATTCCCAATTTATACCCCCAAAACTAATACACAAAATGCAAGTAGGTCAAAAGAATACATGTAAGATAGCCAACGTAATGATGTACACTTCAGTATGAGGGCAAGGAAACCTATCATCTCCCTTATAAAATACAGGAAATTCATACTATCTTTAGTTAGTATATTTGAGTCTTACTTTCTGTGCATCTTCATGCCTTTCGAAGCTTACAAATCCAAAACCTTTGGATTTTCCACTTTCATCAGTCATTACTTTCACACTTAAGGCAGGTCCTAAAAAAATTTTTTTAAATGATTCAAAGGTATTCCACACAACATTTAGTTTATACATTTTAAATTTCGACACACAAAAACAAAGCCATGAAAAAAATAAAAATTAAAAAATAGTTTCTTCAAAGACCTTGTATTTCTACTAAGAAGCTAAGTACTCTATTTCCTGAAACACTTCTCCCTCCATTTAAGGAGGTACATGTGTTAGACCATTGTGAAGGATGAAATTTTATTCTTAGTGCAAAACAGATTTGCTTTTTTTTAGCCAACAATTTAATTTTTTGACATCAGAATTAAGAAATAAGATTTTCTTAACCCTTGGCCCATTTGACTTTCAATTGAGAGTGGAGGGAATACAGGGTTTGACCCTTGGCAAAACACAGTATTACTTGGAGGAAGTAGCACATATTTGAAGACACATGCCCCAATCCTCCCAAGTGAAAAAGACACTTAACTGAGGTGGGTATTATCTCAGGTAGGTGGGGCCAGAAAAGGTTAAAAAGCATATTTCATTACAAAGAATATGGAAGATATATGGGCACAGATAGTTTCTTTTGAATGTACCTCTAGTCCTAAAGCTGTACTTCCAATCTCTATGAGAAATAGCCAAAAAAATATTTGACAAATTTACATATTGGTGGTCACCTCACATAGCATTACTCATTTGGGATCATTGATTAACAATATTCAACTTTAGAAACAGCTTCTAATTAAAAAAGACAGATGAAATATACAACCAGTCACTAAAGAGAATTTGGAGTAAGATGCAAGACACAATTTATCTTGGGTGAAAGGGCAAGTTTTTTGCCCAAAGAGTGGCGGGTTCAATGTGGCATGCCAGATCGGCAATAAGGTATTAGATTTTCTAATTCTGTATCATTTGAGGTGCTCAAAAAAAAAAAAAAAAAAAGCCACCTACTTAATAAGTTCAACAAATGATAAGGGAAAAGCAAATCACCTGCAAAAGCGTTCAATTTAAAGTTCATCTTCTAATCAGTTACAGCTATCTAAAGTGAGGCTGCTTACACTTCACGGATTTAAAATTTAATTAAGTTAATTTGAAATGCAAGGAACAAATTAAGATCCCGTGGATTCAGAAGGCCATCCCAAGGAGATATCACGGGAATCAGGATCTCTGGCTTTGTCTTTGAATGTCATTGTTTCAAATTGCTCAAACATGAGGTTTTTAAGACTGGCCAAATACCCTAAAGCTGGCCAGCTTTCCTGTCCCATAACTAAAGACTGCATTCCAACCCAAGTTGGCTGTGTCATGTGCATGCCTCTGATGGGATGGGATCTTTAAGTGCATAAATCCAGCCCAATTTTTTACTGTAGCATAACCTTTTAAAATCTGTTCCAATTAGGCAGTCACACCTTACTGTGCTAATACAACACTATTAACCTTTATTTATATACTACTTTGTAGTATAATGGACTATCAGTAGTTTAATCCAGATAATGACAATTATTTTTAAATACCGTATTAAGTTCATTTCATTCACTTTAGTATAAAGTATTAGCCAAAACTAATGTTGAGCAATTACTCAGAACTTTGAGTGTAAAAATTTAATTCAGACACATTACCAAACTTGCCAAAGAGATCCTTAAGGCGCTCATCATCCATATCTTCTCCAAAATTCTTGATGTAAACATTGGTGAACTCTTTTGCCCTAGCTCCGAGTTCTGCTTCTCGTTCTTTACGAGACTTAAATCGTCCAACAAATCTAATAAAATATGTAAGGACTATAAAATTAGGTTCTATTTTATTAAGTTCAGATTAATTAAGCCTGATGGTTGATTTTGTAACTGTTACTGATAATTTCAGAATCTCGAATAAAGAGCACAGTAAAAACAAGTGCCTGAAGTGAAAAAATGGAAGCATAAAATAAGAACAAACCTCTTAACTACAAGAAAAAAGGAAGCATTTTTCTTCATACACACTTCCCTCCCTTCCTTCTAGCAACCCAGGGTTAAAGAGATCATGCCTATCAATATAAATGAGGGGGAGTAACACACGAACCATGCCAAGGAAAAGACATAAAAGCTTTCATCGTTGCTATTTCAAAGTGGCCCTTGCACATCGTTTGTGATCTCCTAAAATGGAAATTTAAACTTCTGAATTCTGTACTCTTAATACATAACAGCTTGGCAAATTTTCTCTGCAGCATTATCAACTAAATGTTTTAAAAATTTAGTTTTCCCCTAATATAAAAGTAGTACATGTCATTAAAGACTATTGTAATAGACAATAAAGTAAAAAACCATCTTCCATGATACCACCCAAATCATGACCAACTTTTCCTAAGTCTTTTTGTTTTAATGCAGATACCTGTGATTTTATTCCTTAACCTTCCCCACCCCACCCATACTGTGGTGCTTCTCCATGCTATTAGCTTTACAAACGTTCTCAATAAGAACATACTATTCCATTGTGGGTATCACAACTTTATGCTTTTGTTAATAATGCTAGAACTTAATGAGCCTTTCTGTTATATGTTCTTACGATAGAGTCGCAGAAATCATGATAGTTCAAAAGGCATAGAAATGACCTTAAGTTTATATATACAAACTGTTTTCCAAAAGGGTTATACTATTTTATACTCAAAACAGCAATAAGTTAAGTCTTTATTTAATAATCTAGACCCCCACCAATGCTGGACATTCTTCCCCGTCCCCAAACACATTGATAGACAAACTGTAAGATATTTTCATCTTCTAATATTAACGATGCTCAATATTTCTCTCAAAGATGTACTATTAAAAAAAAAAAAGGATGTACTACTTCTAACAATTAGCATTTGTAAACATTGTTCACATTGAGGAACTGCTGGTTTCTTACACTTATTTGAGTTCTTTACACATTACAGTCTTTCCTTAATCATGCAGTGACACAAAATTCAAATAGGTAACACCATGTGCGTAATGATCCCTCCATGTACAGATTGACCACAGCACTTAATGAAGTGATTTATAAGAACCACACCTTAAGAGTGATGCAGTGGAGTTGTAAGAAAAACCAATCCCAACTCAGATATTTTATAAGATGACCTTACAGCTGAATTTGTCTAGATAATTAAACAAAATCCACTGGCACTAACGATAAAAAATTTTAGATTTCTTTGGGCTCATAAAATCTTAATTTTATAACCTGCAGCAGAAAGTCTCATAGGTTTTATCAGTGCCATTATATAAAAAGTTTGCAACTTTAAAAAAAAAGTTTATCTCAGGATAGATTAATGATGAAGATTTCTGGTTTAATTCTACTTTACTTTTAAATGGGTGAAGGAAGGTGAAAAGGTAAAACAAACAACAAGTCCATCAATAAATTGTAGTAGTGGGATGCCTGGGTGGCTCAGTCGGTTAAGCGTCTGCCTTCGGCTCAGGTCATGATCCCAGCATCCTGGGATCAAGTCCCACATCGGGCTCTTTGCTTGGCAGAGAGCCTGCTTCTCTCTCTACCTGCTCTGCCTGCCGCTCCCCCCGCTTGTGCTCTGACAAAAAAATAAATAAAATCTTAAAATAAATAAATAAATAAATTGTAGTAGTATGGCCAAGTAAAGAGCCAACTTAGATTCTGAATTTAGACCACTGGGTTTATATCCCAGCTCATCTGTTGAACCATCATGTAAATACATTTAGCCTCAGTTTCCTCAAATATAAAATGGGTCAATGACTACGTCAGGAATTATGATTAAAAGTTTCTGTCTATAGATTCCTAGTTTTTCAACTATGCACTTATTTTGAAAAAGCTTTGTATCTCAGTATACTTATCTTCTTTTTCTTTTTCACTTGAATGTTGACCAATTGTATTAATTCACTGTTATTCGTATGTTACAACAAACAAGGAGAAAACACAATGATAAAATCTACCAAGATGTGGTTTATTATTTTCACTCCAGCTGAATCTCTTTAACAGCACAAATGTATTAACTTGTAAAATGAATTGGACTATTAAAAACAGATTTGAAATATGATTAACTATTTATACTTACACTTTGCGATCATTTAGAAGCATCCCATTCATTTTTTCAATAGCTCTTTCAGCTGCTTCCTGTGTCTCAAAATGTACAAATCCATAACCTTTGGAACCATTTTCATCACAAACCACCTAGGGAAAAATGGATACCAATTTTTCATTACTTGCTATTGATTCAGCATTTTTTCCAGTGTTCAGAGAGAACTTGTCAGCCTCCTAGCCTGGGTATTTGGGAAATAAAACTACCATTAACAGACAGCATGGTGGCTCTTTTAAGGAATAAACTACAAGAAGGTAAAACACTGTAAATGTTTACCTGTCACATTTTTGCTTACCTTACATGAAAGGATGTTACCAAAAGCAGAAAATGTATCATACAGTGCTTTATTATCAATGGATTTGTCCAAATTTTTAATGAATATGTTGCCCACTCCACTTTTGCGAAGTGATGGATCACGCTGAGACCACATGATGCGTACTGGCTTGCCCTTTATAACATCAAAATTCATGGTGTCCAAAGCACGCTCCGCTGCAAGAAAGACATGTTCGGAGTATTACTTCAAAACATTTATAGGCCACTAAAAATTATATAAATTATTATGGGGAAAGTGGTTGGGCACACAGTCCCTCTACCTCTTTAAATTTCAAGATTGCTGGACCTTACCTCACACTAGTCTAGATTTAAATTGTATAATACTAAAAAAGACAATTACCAGAAACCTCAAACTTCCCATGTTAACAGATGACATATCACCAATGTATTTCTGAAACATCTTTTCCTTTAACTATCATAAATTTAAAATCTCCTTTTGGTTCCTAGTCAACATAAAATCAAGATACCCCTTCACATACAATTTGCTTAATGAGCAATATAAAAGATATTAAGTAATTGTAAATTATCCAGACTTAAGAGCTTTTAGATTTTAAGCATTTTAACTTCTTCCCTTATTACTTGTCAAAATCAATCTTTTCATTGCTTACCATAGCCAATATTCTACAAAAATTAGTCCATTTAAAAATAAATAGATAAAAGTCCCTGGATTTTGGGAGCTGGGTGATTTCAGTGACTCATGGCACAACTTCCTATTACTATGTAAAAAAAAAAAAGAAAGATGATATCCATTCGGATCAAGATTTTAATCAGGCCCTCAAAAATTTAATGTGAGGTTGGGCATACTTAGCTGTATAATAAATACAGAAATTTTGCAGTACCAGGTCTATATAATATTCACAATTCACTCATTAAAGCTTTCTTGACATATAAAACCACTTTTATCTTCAGTCATTGATTTACTTAAGAACTGATCAGTTAATCAATTATTTCTGCACAGTGCTAGAAAATTTCAAAATCTACCCTATGATTTCAGGGTCTATGAAGGATTGAATTATGTGCATCTCTACCATGAAGCACTTATTAAATAATTTGAGACTTTCCATGGAAAAATATATTCTTAAGTAAAAAACATTAGGTCTAAGAGGGAAAAAGCATAGTCCATTTGAAGCCCTGAAACACCAATATCCAAAAATTCCATGCCAATGTAACTGTAAAGTTATTGAGAGGACAAATTTTCCGGCCACTTCTTTTTATAAATGAAAGCTCCAGTTTCTAGAAGATAGTGACAATCAGCTGTCAGCTCATTATCAACTGACCACACCTACTCAGCTCCCCTAGTTTTTTAGCTGACTTTGCCCGAGCGTCTTTTGAATGAGTCACCTCTTCCTGTAAATTGGAAACTGGTCACTTTCAGGAGCTAGTCTACGCGTCCATCAATGTTACAGTAAATAGGTAAAGAGAAAACCACTGAAAAAAGTATTTGGCAAGACGGTAATTTGTACATATAGAAACCAAACAAATCTAATATGAAAAAAATGCTATCTTCTTTTGAGCAGTTACAGAACTGGTCTACTGGTATAGACTGAGAATACATACAGTGTACTGTAACCATGGTAACCTGAAGTTCAACTTTTCAAATCACAAGAAATTTTAAAAATTGGGTTTTGTTTTAAAATTGTTAAGCTTTCTTGGAAAGAATAACAGCCACTTCCAAAAGTTACATTTTATGGTCTTTAGGATTTGTTCAAGTTTTCTGTCAACTTCAGATTATGATTACCTGTCCCAAAGTTATCTTCCCTAATCTTTAGCTTTCATTCAGCAGTAAATCTCATCCAGAGTTGGGAAAAATTGTTATGGAGTGACATCTGGAGCCACTGCTTACAGAGCAAAAGGGCAGGAAACCTGCAGTGCAGTTTTACAACTTCTGGCTCTGTGTCACTCAACAGTAGTATGCCTACCCCAAATCTTGATATTAACTTTACCTAGTGAAAAGCTATCATTAAGTAACTTCAGTTCTACTGAACTAGAATTAAGTTCGAGTGAACTTAATTAAAAATTTAAAAGTAAATTCCTTATATTCTATGTTAGTTGACATGTATTCAAGCAGCTTGGGGGAAAAAAGCAAAATTGGGCCATAAAATTGAGTGAATCTGACTTTTGGAAGTCAACTGATCCAAATACAAAAGAAAATCCTGGCAACTCATCACGCCACATATCTGTTTGCCAAATTTTGTTTTTCGTGAACTGTTTAACTTCAAAATAAAAAGATAAGGTTAGCCACATTTTTTCCTCCATGAATTTCAAACTTACTGTTATTTTGTTCAATTCCCCATGATGTACGGATTTTCTCGACCACTTTAAAAATTAAAGAAACCTTTACTACTTGAATGCCATTAAGTATAATGGTCCAGTCCACCCTATACTCGGAAGTTTGCAGCCAAAATTGGTGAATACGTTTTTTTTAAGGAAAACCTCTCAAAAGCACAGAACTATTTGAGAAGGGAAAAAATATTCTGAATTACCAGTATTACGAATCTAATTTGGATAAAAAAACTGAAATAATCTACACTGCCTGAGAAAACAGTGTATTTCAAAAGGGTCATCCTCCACATCCTCTGCTCCCACCACCCTGTTACTATTAGTGAGAAACGCCTGAACTCGGGGAAAACCCCAAATGCGCGTCTCACTGGTAATTTACATTTCTAGAGCCATCGGTTCCTGACAAGTTATTAAGAATGCAATCAGAAACCTGAGGACCACCACATCACCAAATTAACTTTATTCTAAGGCCCTGTGGCTCCCCCAGGCGATTGGGCCAGTGGCAGAAACAGGCCTCGGGCCTGTGAGGTTACAGGGTTCAACACGTGGTATTTTTCGAGCACCGAATCGCACTTCCTCCGCGTCCTGGGGCGCCGGCAAGAGCCCGGGGTGGTGCGAGCGCCTCCACCTATTACCAGAGAAAGGGGCTCGGCGCCCGACGCCCCAGAATCCCGCGGCTACTGGCGGGAGCGCGGTGTAAGCACCCAATCTCACCCACCCTGCCGGCGCGTCATCACCCTAAAGTTTGAGAGCGGCTGAGGCCGAGAAAATGGTCGCAGAGGAGGAAGTGGCCAGGCGTGCGGCTGCCGGCAGCGCGGCTCCCCGCGGGCACGGGGAGCAGGGGTCCCGGCGCCTGAGCCTCTCCCCGCCGGCCCTCGGGGGTGACATGCCCTCCCGCCCCCTCCCCGGGGCCCGCCGGCCTAGCCCGCCCGCCGCCGCCTGCGCCTCATGGCCGCCCGCCCGCCCGCCCGCCCGCCGGGCCCGGCTCTCACCGTCCGCCGGCTGCTGGAAGTTCACATACGCGTAGCCCAAGGAGCGGCGGGTGATCATGTCCCTGCAGACCCGGATGGAGAGGATGGGCCCGGCCGGGCTGAACTTCTCGTAGAGCATCGCCTCGGTCACGTCGGGGTGTAGGTCCCCCACGTAGAGCGAGGCCATGGGGTAGCTGGGGGCGCTGGGGTTCATCTCGGCACGGCTGCCCGCAGGGCCACAGGCCGCGACCTTTCCGTGAGAGGAGGAGAGCGAGTGCTGGGGCCGGGGGCCGGAGCCGGGGGGAGGGGAGCGGGGGCAAGCGCAGAGGGACAAAAATCAACCGGAATCGAAAACTACTCAACGGCCGCAGAACGGGGTCGATCGGCTGCCGCTAGCTGCTGGCTGTTGGCTGCCGGCTGGGAAGCGAGGGTGGCGGTGTCGGGTCCGGGCAGCGGGAAGGCCTCGGTCTCTTGGTTCCTTCTTGGAGCTGCTGCGGGGCCGCGGGCGGGCGGGCGGGTCGGTCTCGGCTGCTTCACCGGGTTATTTTATAAAAGAGGAAGAAAAAAAAATAAAAGTCTCCGGCGGGGGAGACGCGGATTTTTTGTAAATTTTTTTGGGTTTTTTAAAAGATTTTTTTAGATTTTTTTTGGATTTTTTTAATAATAAATGTGTGTTCCGAGCCCGGAGCACACACTCCGCACTCTCAGCACTAACCGCCGGGGAGAAGGGGAAGCACCGCCTCCTGCACCCTCTACTTATACCCCCCGCCGCACTCGCCCCGCCCCCGCGCGTCTGACGCCAGGGCCCTACGCGAGCGTCAGCGCCGGAGGAGGAGGAGAAAAGGAGGCGAGGGGGAGGAGGGAAGAGAAAACAGGAGGAGGAAAGAGCAGAGAGGAAGGGAGAGGTGGCGGCGGCGGCTGCTGCGGGTGTGGGGGTGGGGCTGGGGCGGAGGGGCGGGGCTTCTGCGCACGCGCCGCGGCCGGGGGCGGGGCCTGCGCTGCATAGGGCTCGTGGGGGAGGGGAGGGCTGGCTCGCGGGTGGATCTCAGAGGAGTCGGGTGGGACGGCCTCTCCTTCCACACACCCCGCCCCCACCTCCACCCCGGAGAAGCGTTAACCCGTCACCGCGGCGGTGGGCGGTGCGCGGGGCTTCCGGGTTCCTAGGCGCTAACCACCCCCCACGTGCACGGCCGCCCGGGCCTCTTCCCGCCACGGCCAGCCCTGCTCCACTCGTCCCCGTCCCGGAGGGACCCAGGCCACCGGTGGGCCGGCGTGGTCCCCTCCAGGCCCAGTTTCCGAAACGTGCGTGAAAGGAACCGGCGCTGGCTCCCTTTTCTCCTACCCGGACCGCACTACGACTCCCAGCGGGCAGCGCCGCCACGCGCGTCGGCCGCAGAAGCGGTGCCTGCTGGGAGCTGGAGTCCCCAACGGCCGCGGCGCTCGCTGACCCCAACTGGCCGCGGGTCCTGGCAGCCCGCTCGGGAACCCCAACCGTCCTGGCGCTGCACCCCGGTAGCCGCCCCGCGGTGCTTCCAATAGAAGGAGGGAGGGGAAGGTGGGCTTCTCGTCTGCTCGTTTCCGAGCCCTGCACTCCCTTCGGTCTCCACCGGACGCTGTCGTTAGTCAAAGTGGCTTTAATTTGGGAAAGCTGTTTCGGGGTCTTTGTCCGCTTCCTTTTTTAAAGTATCGTGATCACTGTTAACTTAAGCTGCTAGGTTGGAATCTTTGATTCGTGCTGTTTCTACTTGAGATTTCTTTAAGGTAGAAAACAGGACTCAAGAAATATGAGTGTTTTTCCTTTAAAGTATGAGTCTCACAGTCGTACATAGCACCACAGAACTGCAAGCAGGCAAAATTAGGAATAGATTCAATGCAGGATTACAAATGTTTAAAACAATTTTATACATTAGTTGTGGACTTCAATAGAAATTCTAAATTTAGTAAATTGATGGCCGTTGAAAAAATACCAGTTTATCGGAATGACATTAAGTCAACATACAAATCCCCACTTTAAAGTAGTAATGTACTTTACAGTTTTTAAAGCACTTGCATAAACATCCTATCATTTGTTCCCTACAGCAATCTTGTGTGGGTGGTGGAGTACGTAATAATGATTTTATTTTACAGTCTCAAGTTTTATTTACAGTCTCAAGCTAAATGATTGCCCAATTCATTCTTTAATTCAATGAACTTTAATGCATGCCAGATACATTGCCAGGTGTGGATTGGGTGCTTTATTGTCATTTAATTAAAATTTAAACCAGCAGAATCCCACATAAGTGCTATTTTGCCCCCATCTTGGTAGGAAAAAGATAATACTTTTGAAAAACATACTGCCTCATGAGCTTTATTAGGCAAAAGAGCAAAACTTTGGATTGTGCGTTAGGAAGACACATCTATTACTAAATGATAAATCACCACTCTATTAGAACTCTGTGGTTAAAAATCAATCCATCAATATATTTACTGAATGCCTACCAAGTGGAGAGTACTGTAAGTAAGGAAGATAAATGACAGAAAAAAATTCCTGTCCTCAAGAGGCTTATGATGAGCTCTCTGGTAATCATAAATATCAGCATTAATATCAGTACAATCAACATCCAATCCTAGCATTTTATCTGGCTGTGACGATTTTCTATTAGATTCTATATTTTCTTAAAAAATAAGAGAGTGGAAATTCCATTATTATACTTTGAAAGAAAACTATTTCATTTTCATATTTTTACTAAGTTACTAAAACAGCTAATAGAAAACAGGTGAAAGAAGAGGTGTACTCAATAAAGGAGAGTGAAGGGAGATCAACTCCAATAACCTGGAAATTAGACTACAGCAAGAATTAAAACTATCCATCAAAAAAGCCGAAATCTTGGGTGCCTGCGTGGCTCAGTCGTTAAGCGTCTGCCTTCAGCTCAGGTCATGATCCCAGGGTCCTGGGATTGAGTCCCACATCGGGCTCCCTGCTCCGCAGGAAGCCTGCTTCTCCCTCTCCCACTCCCCCTGCTTGTGTTCTGCTCTCGCTATGTCTCTCTCTGTCAAATAAATAAATAAAATCTTAAAAAAAAAAAAAAAGCTGAAATCTTGCCATTTGCAACGACGTGGATGGAACTAGAGGGTATTATGCTAAGCGAAATAAGTCAGTCAGAGAAAGACATGTATCATATGATCTCACTGACATGAGGAATTCTTAATCTCAGGAATCAAACTGAGGGTTGCTGGAGTGGTGGGGGGTGGGAGGGATGGGGTGGCTGGGTGACAGACATTGGGGAGGGTATGTGCTATGGTGAGCGCTGTGAATTGTGTAAGACTGATGACTCACAGACTTGTACCTCTGAAACAAGTAATACATTATATGTAAAAAAAAAAAAAAGATAGTAGGAAGGGAAAAATGAAGGGGGGGAGAATTGGAGGGGGAGACGAACCATGAGAGACCATGGACTCTGAGAAACAAACTGAGGGTTCTCAAGAGGAGGGGGTGGGGGGTTGGGTTAGCCTGGTGATGGGTATTAAAAAGGGCATATATTGAATGGAGCACTGGGTGTTATATGCAAACAATGAATCATGGAACACTACATCAAAAACTAATGATGTGGGCGCCTGGGTGGCTCAGTCGTTAAGCGTCTGCCTTCGGCTCAGGTCATGATCCCAGGGTCCTGGGATCGAATCCCACATCGGGCTCCTTGCTCTGCGGGAAGCCTGCTTCTCCCTCTCCCACTCCCCCTGCTTGTGTTCCCTCTCAGGCTGTGTCTCTCTCTGTCAAATAAATAAATAAATTCTTAAAAAAAACCAAAAAACTAATGATGTAATATATGGTGATTAACATAACATCATAAAATAAAATCTAAAAAAAAGAATTAAAACTATCCAAAGCCATACATAATTTCTAAGATTATCCAGGGGCTCTTACCTATATTTCTGGTGGAGGAAGATGAGGGTACAGTTTGGTGGACCTCACTAAAGAATGAATGTAAATAACAAAGATCAGAAAAATGGTCTGCTTGGAGTCTAGAAAATTTTGTCAGAGAACAAGAGTCTGACAAGAGTGGAATTTGTCTAGGTTGGGTTTGAGTACCTCAGTCATTAGAAAGGGCTCACTCTCTGGTTTCACTAGAGCCTGGATTAAGTAACTCTCAAAAGACTTCTCTTTGTCATAAAGCCATTTTGAACAAGCAACTTCCTAATTGATAAGTCCAATTAACAGTTGAGCCTCCAGGGCACTCTGACATAGGAAATGGACACCCTAGATGGTAGACAGAAGTATTCTAGTCACTGGAAAAAAATATATCAATTCTTTGTGGCTTAATACTGTGGGAAGGAAGCTGGTCAATCAGGACTTCTGTGCAGCCCCTTTCTCTTAGATTAGAAACCTGTTTTTCTGATCAAAACTCAAACTTTCCCTTAATGACCTCTTCCTTCCCAATTCACTTTTTTCACAACCAAACTTCATATTTCCATTTCTTGTCTCTCCTTAATTCTTCAACCCACTGTGATAGGTCTCCCACTCCACCTCTACTCAAACTGCCCTGCCAACAATTCTTCCTCTATTTGACAAATCCAGTGGACTCTCTTCAAGTCCATTTTGCTTGACATCTGCAGAATCTGACCCTATTTTCCTCCCTCTCTTTTTTTAAACACACTCTTTGGCTTCTGGCTACAACTCTCCTGGTTCTGCCCAGCTCTCAGACTATCTCTCATCACATCATCACCCTTCCCTGACCACCAGATTGGGATGGGTACTCTTCCTTTGGGCTTTAGCCTGACCACCTGTCTGCCACTACATTTACCACGTTGTATTAAAAAGAGTCTTTTTATGAGCTCTCTCTCCAAATAAGTTGCAAACTCCAAAATAAGTTGTAAACTCCAAAAGAGAGCCTATCAGGGAGCATGAAGCCAGGCACATTGGAGGTGCCTTATTTGTTTTGTTTTTTTTTTTTTTTGTATCCTAAACTCAGGGAGAAGGCCAGCCAGGTTTGTGGACGGAGCACATAGGATGGAGCTTAATAGGGAGATCTCACCCGGAAGCGCACATGTCATGGGCACCTAGGGCTGTGTTCAAGTCCAGATCACGTGGCCTACTGCAGTGCACCACTTTCAAACTCCATAGGCTCCTAGAGGGAATATATCCTAACATACTGGCTGGGCACTCATTTCCAGGGCTGAGCTTGAAGGTAGTAGACTTTCAGTACCGAGAGGCAGGCAAGCAGGGACAAACAATGACTGCTGGCTGAAAGAACTTTCTGGACCTCCAAGGCTGAGGACATTATACAGTATGACTGACTTTTAACTGTTTGATTGCTTCTGAGAGAGGAAATTATGGCTATAAGTGAGGGCAGAAGATAGAATATTTGTCAATTCTCTTTGACTCTTTGATTCACTACACTCATTTTTCTCTCCCATCATTTCTTTTTGGTCTTAAAAAATGTGCTATGTTTATCTGGCTTGCCTGTGTATATCTAATTTTAGATTGCAAGCTGTGGGACAGAATAATGTCTTTATATGTGCAGCATCTCACTGTGGATGCCTGAGAATGTCTAATGACATCAACATCATTCAATTAACCTATAAAAATAAAATAAAAGGTAAAGTATTCCAGAGAACTGGTTCACCTGAACTTCACCAGAGATTCATAAATAATTTTCAGCTATGTCCAGGATATATTCAGAATATATCCAGAATAATTTATAGTATTCCATGTAACATATGACAAATTAAAGTTGACTGGCCTTATAAGGTCTTTAGGTATTACTGAGAGATATAGTTGAGATGAATAATAAGGAGGTATAGCAACCCTCTCCCAACTGGAGGGATAAACTTTCTGTAGATCCTTGAAAGAGAAAAATATTAAACAATGTCCATGATAAGACCCAAAGAACTTTCTAGACCTCCAAAGCTGAGGACATTATATAGTATGACTGACTTAAAGATTATATAATGTTTAAGAGGATTAGCTATCTGCTTCATTGGTTTGCTGGGTTGGTGAGGAGCACAATACCTACTCAGATTTGTAAATTACCATGCGCACAATCAGAAGGATTTCCTATGATAAGAGGCCTGTTCAGATATTGTTTTCTTCCACATGCATTACATATTTCCCTCATACCAATCAAGAACAAAGAAAAAGATTTATAAAAGAGTTTGATATTGGTTCTGACATTGTGTGTCAGATGATGTACATGATGTTAATCGTGAGGAAATGGCTGCCAAGTAAGTAGATCCTGAAACAGACCAACTTAGGGCCTTAACACAGGCTCAGAAACCCAGAAACAATATTGGGAGAAAAAGGCAGTTAATGGCTTTGTTGTAGGAAAGAATAAGAAACTCAGAGAAATGTCAGAATATTTAGGTCTCCTTGCAAAGTGCTCCCGAATGGCCCAGCATCTGTGTCAAGCCCATGCTAAGGGCAGGGATAACACTACAACAGCAATACCACTGCCTCCTTAATCAGATTTTGGTGAGACCTGCAGCAGGTGTTATTTGTAAGTCTAAATTACATAATGTGCAGTTTATGGAGCCACTCCTGTTGTTCCGTATATTCTGAATAGATCCTGGACATTTATGGAACAACTCCTGTCTCCGTAAATATAACTATTAAACAGAGACAGACACATGTAGACAGACATACAAAAAATACAACTGTCACTGTCCTAAACTAATGTGGAAAGCGGAAAAATACAAATGGCTACATGGAGACCATGTAAGTATTAGATGAGCAACCAAAAAACCTATCTATTTCCTATCCAGGTTGTGGATTATATGGGGAGGGTCAATGTGAGAATTTTGAAATGGACTATAGTCTAGGACCATGATTCCTAAGACACAACCTAAGTACATAAATTCAGATATAAAGCATGATAAAAATACATTTTAGGAAAATAAAAGAAATTATGTTAGTACTAAGCACTACTATTTATTGAGCACTTGACATACCTCCTCACAATAACCCTATGGGGTATGATAAAGCTACAGTGTTGCCTATGAGGAAACTAGGGCTTAAAGAGCAACTTTGATTCAAAAACAAGCAGTGCAAGTTCAAAGGGCGAGGTCTCTGGTCTGGGAATTCAGGGGGCCAGTACTTGGAATAATGACAGGAAGGGGCATTGCCAGGTGGAGGAAATAACATCAGGAATGCCATGAGGAGGGATAACAAGAGGTGTTGAGGATATGACAAAATCCCATGGCTGAAACATGGCAGACAGAGGTGGGTAAAGGCAAGTGAGAGCATGAGAGGGGGGAGCAAGTACAAGGAAAAAGAGATTGGGGCTTAGATGAAAAGGGAGCACAGGATCCAATCTTGTGGCCTTGTGGTTTATCAGAAGGCAATTCTGGTGGGGAAGTAAAGATATTAAATTTGAAAGAGGACAGACAAAGGATATTCTTGGAAGGGTCTTGCTTTAATCTTCCTGGAAGTGAGGTCAAAGAAAATATGTTCTTATGGTCTAATGAAAAGAAGCACACCAGCTTATTCAGGAAGACAAACTTCTTTCCTGTAGTCAATCTTAAAAAGAAGTTATTGTATAGCTCTTTATATAAAAGACATCAGATTATAGACTTCATTCATTCATTCATTCATTCATTCATTCATTCATTCACTACAAGCCAAGTATTCATTTAGGCCTATAGCATGTGCTGTTTAAGGCACTGCATGTCAAATATTAAAACCAGTGAAGTCTCTGCATTCATGGAGCTTACTTTCTTGAAAATCAGGCAACTGTCTTGGTGATTTTACAAAAACTGCAGGAACAATTTTCATGTGGATGTTTTCCTTTTGTCAACTCTTAATAATGCCAATTGCAATCTGGCAAGGTTATGTCTGTTGAGAGCTAAATTTGACATTAAGCTTGCCAAACTTACTGAGGGTCAGGTAGCCTTTAGCCAACATATCTCAAATATCAGTGGGCTTTTTAAAATAGGTAGATCTGAAGTCACTTCCAAACTGAGGTCTCTGGTAGGTGACTGAAGGACAAGTATTCTGGGTTGGTGATTACAAAGGTATGTATATATTTACATATATGTACTTCACTCATTCAGTATATATTTACTGAGTGATATGTTAAGAACCTTGAAACACTGCAGGTATAGAAGTGGGCAAGAGAATCTCTACCTTAAAGAATATGTAATGATGTTAACACCATTAACTTCACCTCTGTAGTATGGATGTATTTTTAATCTTAGTGTATGGATTGCAAGGTTCTCTAGAAAACTTGACCATTTGAACTGCCTTAGAGAATTATAAATAATTTCAAGGTACTGTTCTCTAGGATAAACCTAGAATAACTTATATCTCATTATATTAGATAAATTACAGTTGACTGGTTTCATGAGGGTTTTAAGTCTAATATTAAGAGGCCTGCTTGATGTGAATAATGAGGGACTATAGCAACCCCCAATTGAAGACTTATACTCTCTGGAGACTTCTATAATTGTAAAATATTACATGAAGGATGTAGATAGTCTAATGGGGTGAGAGACATGATGGCCAACAATTACAATGCAACACAATACATGGTATACTGGTAGGGTGAGCACAAGGTACTCTGGGTACACAAGGCAGGTGCATTGAATTCAGCTTCGGGTGCTTGGGGCTGGAGGTAAGAGGAGCAATCAGGCTGAGTTTCCCTAACTAGGCTAACTGGTGGATAACTGCTTATGTCTTCATAAATGTACTCTGAATGATCACAGCTACAGAATTATGAGTGTGGGTACCTGTCCAGTGTGTCTCTGACTTGGAAACCTATAGTTGTAAGTCTGGGTTTTAATCAGTTAGAATTACTTTAGGTTTGCCAGGTGATACCATCTCCTTTTCACTAATAATTTTGGAACAGTGTCTGTTTCTTTCCATACAAAAACCTATTTTTAAAAGATAACATGAAGATAGCCTATCTGCATTTAACTATTGCTAAGCTAATTTGCATTTCAAAACAAAATCCTAGCTTCCCAAGAGGAAAAAGTAAGAAGTTGGAAACCACTATCTCTGAGAACTCAGAAGTGTTAGTTGCCTGCCTGCTCATGGACAAAGACACGAGGACCAAACTGTACACCCATAAGTATTATCCAAGCAAGCAAAATGAAGTCTTATTGAGTGGCAAAATAATTGGTCTGGATAACTTCCGTGAGATGCATTCTAAGAGAAAAGCAAGAAACATTGAATGTTATGGAGTAGTTTCACTGTTAATATTAATATTTATATTACTACTCGATCCTTTTATCATCAGATAAGAGAAATGAGTGATTATGCTAACTTTGTCAAGACCAACATCTCTATTCAGAGTGATAATTGAATGTTTCATTGAATTGTAAAAAAGGGAAATATAATTTGGATGAAGGATTTTTAAAAATTTAAATAGGCATACTGTAATATGAGAACAAGTTGGAAATATTAATATAAACTAATAACATATAATAAATATGTCTTTTGTAACTGTGTTCAATGAAATGGCCAAGGAATAATGTTACTCCACCACATGAGCCTGATGATATGCACTCCTAATGCCTACATTCTTGGGTCTAACACTGTTTTTCACTTGAAGGAAACACAATATACCTTAGAAAAATGGCTGATTCATGTCTGGGTCTGGGAAGATACAGGTAAGTCTTGGAATATTTTATTGGGCCAGAAAGCAAGAATGCTTTAAAAAAAAACAATGGTGTTGCATAGAGGAATGCAGGGACACTCATTGGCTAAATTCTGTCAATTTGAGTATCAAAAGGAAAATGACTATGGTTAGTTAAAATGTGTTAATTTGTGAAAAGCTGACTTAATAATGAGCAAAGATGACAAAAGTTGACAAATTGTACTAAAGTAGTTGAATATAATTGAATCTCATTACTCACTCCTTTGTGCTAGTTCTATGGACTCATGGACTGAATCAATGTGGAATATCCAATTCAGTAAATATCAACTATGTTAGTTTTATTTAATCTCAGTTTACATTTAGAAAAATAATTCTTAACTCTTACACAATAACTGCCAGTGCTATCCTAGTGATGACAAAATCATATACCAGTCTGCCTTAGAAACCTAATGCAGGGGTTTTGATTACACCTCCAAGTGCTGTTCTAGTGAGTCATCTTGGGAAAATTAGCATTGGAATATATTTGTATTATTGTACTCCAGAGTTTCTCCGTCTCGATCAGCTAAGTTTGAAGAGCTAGTTCATTGCCCTAGTGGCAACCTTCATCAGTCTACAGCAGTCCGTCTGATAGAACTTTCCATGATGTGGAAATGTTCAACATCTGTGCTATCCATATGATATAGCCATTAATCCCGTGTAGCTAATGGCTCCTGAGCACTTGAAATGTGGCTAGTGTGACCAAGGTACTGAATTTGAAATTTGATTTTGTTTAAGTTAATTTAAGTTTAAAGTTAAATAGACATGTGGCTTGTGATGACCGTACTGGACAGCATAGGTCTAGATTTTATATCTCCTTGTAATTATATAGAATAACTTTAGGTTTACCCAACGAGGCAAATTCTTTCTCAACAATTCTGGAACATTGCCCATTTTCTTTAAGATAAGTATATGGGGGAAAATGTAGGATTTTAATTGTTTCGAATAAGTAATAATACATTCATAAATGTTGGTTAAAACATTTAAAAATATAAGAAGGTATACAGTAAGAATTTTCTCCCATTCTATCCCCCAGCTACTGGGGTCTCTTCACCATAGGTAAGACTAATGTCAGTTTCTTGTGTATCCAAGAGAAACCTTATGTTTACACAAATAATGATAGCACACTTTTGTTGTATACAAGGATTTTTCCTCGTAACATATTTTAGGGGTCACTCTGTATCAGTACATCAACAGTTTCCTTTATCCTTATGACATAGTCTTAACAATCTATTTTAAAGGATCCCAGAAGGTGGCCTGTCTGCTATCTTGACAACTGATCAGACAGCTTGCATTTGGAATGTGAAGAATCCTAATTTCACAAGACAGATGAGGATAACAGCAGGTAGAACCTATGGCAGCCCCTACTCAGTGCACCCCACCCATATAGAGGAGTCCCAAATTTTAAAATGCCTAGTCCTTTTTCTTTTAAACTTATATTTTGAGCCAAATCATGCTAAATTTTGTGAAGCAGCCCAAGATGTTATATAATGAAAAACATGGACTATAATTTTTTTTAAATAGTATGATTAGAATTTTAATCATATGTAAGCTTCTTTAGTGACTTTCCATTGCACATAGAATAAAATCCAAACTGCACACCAAGGCCCGCCAGGCATTGTGTGATCTGACTCCAGACTTCTTAATCACTAGGCTCCAACCACACAGGCCTCTTAACAGGGCCAGCCCTTTCCTGCCTCGGGGCCTTTGCACTCATTCTTCTCTCAGTCTAACATGCTCTTTTCTGGGCTCTTTGTGTGGCTCTCTACTTCATTCTCCAACCTTAGCTTAAATGTCACTGTCTTCTTGATGTCTCTTCTCAATGAGCCGTCTATGGCACTCCCTCCCACCCACCCCCACATTACTTTCTTACTCTCTATAGCACTTACTATAATCTATAATTATTTTATTTATTTGCACTTTATCTCTCTACCATTGGAATGTAAGATCCCTGAGAACAGAAACTTGAACTGTCTTCACAGATATACCTCCGGCACCTAAAACAGTGTGTGGCATACAGTTGGTAAACAATTCATTCTTGCTAAAACAAAATATGTTGAGTGAGCAAATATTGAATACACTTCAAACATAGTGTCCAGAACTTAAGAGCATTTGGACAAGTACCTTGTCTTTCAAATAGTCCTTTATAATTGAATAAACATAGTAAATTACTCTAAAAGAAATACTGTTTTTTTTTAAAGATTATTTATTTATTTATTTGAGACAGAGAGAACGAGAGAGAGAGAGAGAATGAGAGGCGGGAGGGGCAGAGGGAGAAGCAGACTCCCCGCCGAGCAGGGAGCCCGATGCAGGACTCGATCCCGGGACTCCAGGATCACGACCTGAGCCGAAGGCAGTCGCTTAACCAACTGAGCCACCCAGGTGCCCAGAAATACTGTTTTTATATGCTTTTGATTCCATTAACACTTATCTGTAGCCCTGTTTACTTCTTTTGTAAGTCAGAGAGGTTTACTATGTTTGAACCACTAAAGCTACTTGCATCTGCTATGATATGTCATCTATGAAGTGTTGCTGCTTTATGCCGAAGTGGTTCGTGCTCCTCATCTTATAATCTTTTCGAGTCACTACATCAACATGTATTGGTCATTATGTCAACATTTATTAGTGTTACCTTGTCATTACTGAAAAATATACATTCATGTGGTGCTTTAAAGTTTGCAAAAAGGTTTTTATTGATGCCAATTTATTTGATCTTTACAACTACCTCTACCCCACAAGGCATCCTATGGCGATTTTTACTGGTGAGTTTACTGGAACTCAGAAAAGATTACATTTTGCTTAAAACAACATGACTGGCAAAAGATAGAGCTAGTAAGTGAACTCAACTCTTCCAGGTCAAACTTCCAAGTTCAAATCTTTGGCTTTTTCAGCCATACCACAGCTACCCTAACAGTATATTTGATAAAACTTGGTAGTTTACAAAGTACTTCCACATAACCTATCTCATTTAATCCTCCGTGGTTGACAAGGCTGGTAAAATTCCTTCCCTGAAGAACTTACGTAGTGTCTTTAAGAAAATGATATACATGTGGGGCGCCTGGTTGGCTCAGTCGTTAAGTCTCTGCCTTCGGCTCAGGTCATGATCCCAGGGTCCTGGGATCGAGCCCTGCATTGGGCTCCCTGCTCGGCGGAAGCCTGCTTCTCCCTCTCCCATTCCCCTGCTTGTGTTCCTTCTCTCACTGTGTGTCTCTCTCTGTGTCAAATAAATAAATAAAATCTTAAAAAAAAAAAAAAGAAAATGATATATATGCAAAACTGAAGACATTGGTATAGAGTAATATAAAGACATGGAAATTAATTATGATGCCATGACAGATGCCAAGGAGATTGTGTATTGTATATAGGTGAGTGCTGACAGGATTTGGAGGGAGAGGAAGAAATCAGATTTATGGGGTCAGAAAACAAGAGGGATCCAAGCCTTCCATACAGAGGCAATGAGCTATGTATGCAAAGATATGCACATAGACACAATGTTGTGTGGGCAACGTGGCAAGCAAATTAGCTGGACAATAATAAGTGGTCCCATCCAGAAACCATGAAAGCTGAGGATGCTAAGATGAGGAGTACTCCAAGTTGTTAGAAGACGTTAGATGTCAAGGAGAACTTGGATTTTATTTGACAGATATTGAGAAGCTGGCAAAAGCTCAGATGAAAACAAAGCTTGATGACTCTTCTGGAAGCTATGTGTAGCATGAATTGCAGCAGGGGAAACTGAGTGAAGGCCAGCACAGTAATCCTGGCGTGAGGCGACAAGAGTCAGAGACTGTAGAGGTGGCTAAGGAAATGGGAAGGAAAAGTGGACCTTGCAGAGAAAGGCTCATTGGGACTGAATGGTAGCTCAGAGAAGCAGGGAAAGAAAAGGAAAAAATGAGAAGCCACTAGGAGGTTTCTGGCCTGCTGAGCTGAGCTGATGGTGGTGCAATTGACACGTTATTTCTGAAGGGAAGCCTTTTGGCTGAGGCCAAGAATAGGCAAGAGAGGATAAAGAAGGGATGAGCTAAGTTTGGAAATGCAAAGTTGAAGGCGGTGCAAGGAAGTGTAGCTGAAGGCCTATAAACAGTTGGAGAAACAAGCCTGGAAAGAAGACGAGAAGTCAGGATATATGTTGTGTCATTTTTGCTAACCCCTGACCGTTTCCCAAACTGTACCCTGGCTGCCTACGCCTACAGCCTCCAGGGTTCTTTTCTTGGCAATTAACTATTAAGAAGAGTTCACATTTATAGACTGGAATATTTCTTTGTGAACTTTCTCTATGGGTGTCGTAAGAAAAGAAAAGGAAAAGGAAAGGACTTTAAAAATGCATTAAGACTTTTTACCCTGGAATGATTATTTAGAAGTTACTTTGGTTTTTAAAACTTAATATTCATTACTTTCAAATTCAAAATTTGTGCTTAAGCTTTTACATTAAATATATCCATTTATTATTCAATTTGTAAAGCTAGTAAATTGATGTCTGCTTCACTTGGTTAATCATTTTAAACTGCGTTTATTAATTTAATAATTTGAATATTTTTTCCCAAACACATCAATTTTCTGATTAACAAAGCCTCCCAAATTCTTAAGTAATTCTCATAAAACTAATAAACACATCCGGTAAGCGGTAAGTTTTCTTAAAAGTTCCAATATAGTGTATAAACTTTAAAAGGATTTTTAACTTAAAATCAAAAGTCTTAATAATTAGTCAGTTACATACTTTAAATCTGCATTGCAAGGTTAATTTTCAGATACTTTATTAAACATCAAGAATGTTTCTATTAAATATTATTAAATATGAGGAGTATTTAAAACATCACACATTAGAGACATTTAAAATACCAAATATGTAGATTCTTAAACAAAAATATAACACCATGAGGTTTGATTTCCTTCATTATCTCTCTATTTAATTCTAAATCTTCCCAGGATTGAGAGATGCATATTCACTAAGAAAACAATTATGTCATCCCAAGCAAATCTAGGAACACCTTCCCAAGAAATGTCTGGGTTTACCTTCTTAGCTAGGAGGTTTCTGTGTGATCAGAGTGTCTCTTGGCCTCTGGGTCTTCCAATTCTTGCCTTCTCTCTCTAGTGGCACCCAAAAGGCAGGGTTCAGCTTTTTCTCTGGGAGGGTAGCCAGCCAGATTCCAGTTCTATATACTTTCTTCTTGCCACCTGCTTCAAAGCTGGTGCTTTCCCTCTCTCAGGATTCCCGTGTACTCAGGGAGCCTCTGGAGGCCCTAATCTCCTGCCTATAGGCCTGGCCCAGGCCAGGTCTCCTTGATAACCCACTGTGGTCTGAACCTCTTTGATCCTTCATCGCCCTGCAGTGGGAAGAAAAAATACATAGTTAAGATTAAAAGCAGTCAACAGAACTTCTTTTAGGAGAAAAAACTGCCTCTGGCTAAAGACCTGGACTTAGCACAGCACTTTCTCAGGCCATTTTGATTGTCAAAAGGTAGTCCTGAGGGCATGGCAAGAATGAGTTAGGAGTCAAATGGCTTGACATGACTGACAAGAATAAACTTTGAGTTCCAGAGGGCAGCCTGAGAGGGAAGGGGAGAAAAATCAAGGCAAACAGGGAGAGAGGGGAGCTGAGCTCAAGGGTAAGGATAAGGTGGGCTGGTGGACCCCGTGGGGAGGGGCCTGTGAAAACTCCCTGTTGTTGGGAGTGGTGCCTGGACCAGTGAAACAGGGTGACGTGATGTTCTCGGCAGTTCGTTCTGCAGTGTTGCCCTCTCTGTCAGGACTGTAGTGCTGTCCTAGGAAAATTAACCCGAGCTGTGGTTGGATCAGAGGGAGAGACTGAGGTAGAGAAGAGTTGGGAGCCAATCCCAACTGCCCAGGAATTGAGATGTTAAACATGAGTGAGGTGTTGACTGGATGCAAGATGCAACAGATGCAAGAGAGACTCAGGGGCATCAGTAAGAGTAGGAGTGGAAGCCAAAGTGAGAGAGACTGGTGAGATCCTTCACAGACGGAACGAGGTCAGACAGTTGGCGGTGGGCTGGGCGAGAAGGAATGAAGAGGGTAGAGAGTGTAGGGTGGTCCTGTCGAGTATGGATGCTGGAGCCTTCGGCGGGGGGCGGGGGGGGGGCTGCAGCCCGAGGGGATAGCACAGCGGTGGTGTGTGAAATGGTGTGAATGCGTGAAATGGTGTGAATGCTTCCGAGGGACTGAACCTGGAGAGGAAAGGGCAGCCTGCGGCACAGGCCTTTGAGAGCTCTGCACATCAGAGTTAGCGAGATGGGGAAGTGAGAATGAACCTCTATGAAAAACGGAGAGAAACAGCGTGAAAGAGAGATCTGGGATAGTGCCTAATCGCAGAGACCTAAGAATAAATGAAATGATCCTAACATATCTGATTCAGTTTCTGCAATTCAGTTTAGTTCATCAGCCATGTATTAAACATCCTTTGTGTGCTAGACCCACAGAATACAGACAGCCCGAGGCTGTCCCAGTCTCTCGATCCCCTCAGCCTGCCTCCCGTGCCAGGCCCTGGGCCCCTGCCTCTCATAATGACAGATAAAGGTTCCTAGTTTCTATTTGGCTGCTACAGAGAGGCCTCCCTCAAGGACCTGGAAATAAGGTCGAGTCCTTAAACTCTGAAATCCACACTTAAAGGATCAACGCAAAAGCTGAAAGGATGGCCTTCGCTAACAGGCCTCTTCAGTCACTTCAATAAAAGAGTAATGAGAGGGAGCACCCAGACCAGGAGGCAGGGGAAGGGGGTGTTGGTCAGCCAGGGAAGGCAAAAGGGGATGACAGAGGCTAGCTTGGGCAGTGACTACCCCAGCTTCGGCCCGTGGAGAGGGGACATTAATGAACAGATTTCCAATGGCAAGCCCATTCCCGACATGGGGGTAGGGGTATCACATTTTTTTAGCCTGATTCCGTGAGTTGCTTGATTTATCTAGCTGCCGTCGTTCTGATTCTTGTTCACCTCCAGGGGTAGGTCTCTTTGCAGGGAAAGAACACACTGGTCTCTCACACTCTGGGGAAACCAGTCCTTAGGAAAGTTCTAGTTCTTATGTAGTTAATCTGTTGATATTTTGACTTTATTCGTTTTTTAAGAAAGTTAGTTAATTCGAGTCAGCCACTAAGAGGTGGCTCTGTTCTCAACATGCTGATGAAATCAGGTTTCAGGATCTGCCAGGTTGAGTACTCCTACCAGAGCTGGGACTGGTACCTTCACTAAGGGGACATCCCCGGAGACTGCTAGTCTTTCCCATTATTTCCCAGGACACGTGGTAACAGGGTATGATGATAGGGAGCCACAGCCCACCCTGAGGGTCCGGGGGAGGGTACTCAGAGATGATAACATCTGAGGTATATCTTAAAAGGCTGAGTAAAGGTTTGCAGATAAACAGAGATGTGCAGAGCATTCCCAGCATAATCCAGGGCACAGAGAAGAGAATTAGCATGGTGAGTTGTGGGAATAACAAATTTAAGTTGTGGGATGGCTGGAGAAATAGATAAGGGTTACATCAAGGAGAGTCTTGAATCTCCTGGGTAAAAGGCTGTCATTTGAGTTTTTAAAGCAAGAGAATGACAGGGCAAATTTGGTTTTGCCACTCCAGCTCTAGGGTTCAATATGATTTCAAGAAGGAGCTAAGCCAGAGGCAGTTAGGAGGCTACAGTCCAAAAGAAAAGATAGTTATGAATTACTGTAGTGCAAAAGAAACATTTCAGAAGCAAATACCAGCAGGATTTAATGTTTGGACACACAATGTCAAAAGGAAGCTTCGATAAGGGAGATAGAAGGCTAGGAGGGACACCCAGGTTCTGGTTTGGGTATCCAAGTAGATAGCAGTGCCATGAATTCACATATGAAACAGAGGGGAGGGCATCCCAGGGTTTGTTTTCTAGAAACTAAGAGGTGAGGGATTACGTAGAGTGAACATAATGTTAGTTTTGAAAATGCTAATTTTGAGGTGTGTGTGAGATTTCCAAGCAGAGATGTTCAGGATTCAGTTTTATATAGTTTCTGGGTTCTCAAGAGGAAAAGTCAGTGCTAGACTTAAAGATTTGTAAGTTCTCCCCATAGATGTGGTCGTTAAAGTCTGAGACTGGATGAGCTTGCCCAGGCAAGACAGAGGACAGTGGTCCAAGGAAAAATTTCTAGGCAGCAACTTTTAGTGGGGAGGCAGAGGAAGAATCTGTGAAGAGGAACAAAAGTCCTGAAACCAGAAAAGGAGAAGCAGAATGGAAGAGCTTCAGGAGTCAAGGGAACAATTTCAAGGAAAGGGGGCAACTCTTAAGAGAGATCCAGGAAATAAGAACTTGAAAGTGCCCATTGGATTCTGCACAAAGGGAGTCTTTAGTAACCCTGGGCACGATGGTCCTCCGGGTGTGCAGGAGTGAAGAAATGGGGAGGAGGTGAAGACAGAGTGTGATCATTCTTTCACATGGCTTGCTGAGCTTCTCCATCCTGAGATGCTGGTGTAGACCACAGTCATTTCAGGGGGGTGCCTTTTCTTCCTGCCTTCCCTCTTGCCTGGGAGCCAAGTGATTGAAAGCAAGAACCCTAAAGTAGACTGGAGAACCCCTAAGACAGATACCGGTAGAGGATTCAGGGGTGATCCTTTCCCCAATGTCACTCCACTTTCACTAGACACTTCTAACCCTCTGCATCTTTTTGCTTCCCTCCACTTGTGGATGATTCCAGTCTCTCATTTCACCAGAGATCCCTTCCCATGGGGGAAGCAACAACCCAGGGGGCTCCACAGAAATGATTATAGCATCCATTGAGCCAATCTCGCTGGGGAACAAGAGCGAGACCATCTGTCAACCCTCTGAATCAGCATGCTTTCCTGAGCCCCATCCCTCTTTAGGTAGTGCCCCTGTTCTGATTTCCTCATACTTTGCCTAGCCCCCCAATTTCTGGGGTCTAGAGAGTCATAATATTATTAAATATGAGATTCCCCATTATTCCCATGGGGTCCAGGCTTGTTCCTGCTGCACCCCCACTGGACAATGAGGGGTTTTCTGGAAGAGAGACAGAGAATGTGACTTTGGACCTATCTAAAATGCAGTCCTCTAACTTCAAGGTGAAGGGGGGCGCCCAGGATGTCCTCCTCTCCTGGGTCAAATTTGAACTCAATTAAAACGGTGTGTAGAATTATTCTAAAGGAAGGCTGGTCTTTCATCTCAAATCTCCCTGGGCTCTTAAAAGCAGGGAAAAATGAAGAAGTAGGCCCCTTCCCTTCATCACTGTTGGGTCCTCCCCACCCTGCTCCAGGCCTCAGCTGGGATCCAAAGTCTTCCCCATTTACCACCAACATGGAAGGAAAAGGGAGGTCTACTTAGCCTATAGCTTCGAGCAGATTCTGGAAGTTCTGGTCCAGCCCACAGGGTGTGACCTCTTACCTAGGCTCTTTAAGTTTGTTAGAAGGCAAAAGAGCAGGAGGTGGTAGAGAACACAAGATTCACTGATGGACCTTTTGTTTTTGGTATGAAAGACTTGAACAAGCCTGGAAGCAAAGAGCCAATGGACTAGAGAGACTTCAGACACAGGGGAGAAAAAGTTAATGATGGAAGGGGGTCCTGGAGGAGCTAGGAGGGGGTAGATGATGGGATCACTCACACAGGGTCTGGCTCCAAACAGGACGAGAGACTCACTCTTGGAGAAACCAGCAATGCTGATGTCCCAGAGCTGGGTGGGCCCAAGCTCATAAGACATTCTTGGGGGAGGTCATCTGAGTTTTAAATGGATCCTCAGTTCTTTAACGAACTAGGGAATGCTTACTTGGTGAGAGCCATTCACACATATTATTACATTTAACCCTTACAACAACCCTATGAGGTAGATATTGTTCTGACTTCACACTGGAGGAAGAAGCCTCAGAGAAGTTAAGCAACACGTCCAAGGGCACACAGTTTACACAGAGACCTGGGCTTTAAATCCAGGCCTGTTAGCACATGCTGTCTATACGGCCCTGTGTGACCCCACAGCACCTTAGAGCAAAGCAGAGGGAGTTGTGCCTGTTGCAGAAAGCCCATGTGGGTCGTATTAGGCTACAGTGAATCTTTTAATCTCTGACATCATCAGAGCGGTGTTATCGGCCTAGGTGTAGAGCTTATTCTGGAACCTAGGTTTGGATTCTGTTCTGGATTCTAGTTTATCTAGAAATTTGTCCAACTGCAGCAAACAGCACAGGCCCATGTAGGACCTCAAAGAGTCAGGCAGTGCCTGGTTAGAATTTGAATTAAACATCGGCAAACAGGGCGCCTGGGTGACTCCATCGGTTAAGCGTCTGCCTTTGGCTCAGGTCGTGATCCCGGGGTCCTGGGATCGAGTCCCACATCGGGCTCCCTGCTCAGCGGGAGTCCGCTTCTCTTGCTCCCTTTGCCCCATCCTGAGCTTGTACTCTCTCTCTCTCAAATAAATAAATAAAATCTTTAAAAAATATCAGCAAACGATCTCTAGATTTTGTATCTTATATTCATTACAGAGAGTCTTTGTGATGGTCAAAAATGTGGGAAGGGTAGAGAAAATATTTGCAGTCCTGGAACTTCTTAACCAGTAACCATAACTAAATCCCATGAATTAAAGGATCGTCTCTCAAACTGGTAATAGTGGCTGCGTCTAGGAAAAAGGACCTAGGGGATCATCCAGGGTTTAATGGTCTATGTACATATATTATTGCATCGAATACATTTAAAATTGTATGTCTACCTGATGGCACAGACTTGGTTATTAAATGCAAAGTCCTCAGGGAACACCACCAAAAGGCAGGACTTTCACCTGCCATGGTTCTCCTTACGCACAGGTTCTAGAAAAACAGACACCACCAACCCGAAGTGTAACAATCTTGCACTGCTGCTCAGGGACGCCCACACCAGCGTTGCCTCCGTGGAGCAGTGGGGAAAGGTGGTGCAGGGAAGACTCCGTTTTCTTGTGGAACCATGAGTGTTCCAGGACTGAGTGCTGGGAGGGGAAGGGGGTTTATGGGCTTCCACGGCTGTTATGTAGGCTGTTCCCGAAGTTTGACCAGAGATCAAGAGATTAAAGGGTTGATGATGCGAATGCAGGAACTCAGTGATAAGAGAGTAAGGATGCTCCAGGGAAAGGTTTAAAGAAAGTGTCTGGAAATATTGGAAAAGATGGCTAAAAGGGTAGGTTGGAGCCAGTTTGTGGGAACTGTGTACCTCCCTATATGTTCTACCTTTTCCACGAAGTCACTCGGAAACGTCAAGAAAGAATTTTGCTTTCCTTTGCCTTGATGAGCCTAGACTTGGAATTCCATTAGCCACCCCTTCCCACCTCTAATTTATTCTAAAATATTGGCTTTTATTCTAAAAGCCCTGTGTGTTGGGCTCTGTTCTAGGTTCTTAGGAATATAGGGGTGAATAAGAAGGAGGAGGCCATTCCTCTTTGCTTTCTGATGCAAGCAGCTAGAAAATAGAAAATATCAGGTATTACAAAAAAACGAAATCAAAACCAGAGTGACGAGTTAGAGAGAACGTGCAGGCTACTTTAGATTAGGATGGTCAGCAAAGGCCTCTCTGAGGAAGTATTATTTAAGCGAAGACCTGATTGAGGAGAAGAAAGTGGCATTTGAAGGTCTGTGGGATGAGCATTCTAAGGCAGAGGGAATAGCAAATGCAAGCTCTTCCTAAGCTGAGAAAACAAGTAGGACAATGGCTGGAGTGAAGTGAGCAAGGGGAAGGAAGGTTGGGGGAGGAGGCTGGAGAGATGGCCTCCGACTGGGGTGAGGAGTCTGGATTTTACTGTAAGGGCAATAGTGAGCCACTGAAGGTTCTAGATAGAAGACAGACATGACCCTATTAATGGATCAATAGCTCTCTTTGGCTATGATGTGGAGAAGAGATTGTAGAGGGCAGAGAATGGAATCAAAGACATCAGGAGGTTATTGCAGTAAAATTCAGGTGCCCGGCTTGAGCCAGGCGAAGCTAGAGGTGGAAGGCGAGAAATGATGAGATTCTGGATCTGTTTGGGAGACAGAGTTAATCAGCTTGCTGATAAGTTAGGTGCAGGGGGTAAAAGAGAAAGGAATCAGGGATCATTGTGAGGTTTAGAACTGGGCAACATGAACTTTCCTAATTTGCAGCTGCTATTATATACTTCAAGAAAACTTAAAATTTTAGGGGTTCAGTTGGTTAAGCCTCTGCCTTCAGCTCAGGTCATGAGCTCAGGGTCCTGGGATCGAGCCCTGCATTGTCATTGTTCAGCTCCCTGCTCAGCAGGGAGTCTGTTTCTTGCTCTCCCTCTGCCCTTCCACCTGCTTACACACACACTCTCTCAAATAAAATCTTTTTTTTTAAAGAAAATTTAAAATTTTATATTTTATTTTTTATTTTTTTTAAAGATTTTATTTATTTATTTGAGAGAGAGAGAATGAGAGACAGAGAGCATGAGAGGGAGGAGGGTCAGAAGGAGAAGCAGACTCCCTGCCGAGCAGGGAGCCCGATGCGGGACTCGATCCTGGGATTCCAGGATCATGACCTGAGCCGAAGGCAGTCGCTTAACCAACTGAGCCACCCAGGCGCCTGAAAACTTAAAATTTTAAATTATAAAAGCAATATGTATTCATATAGAACATCTAGAACATATAAAAAGTAAAATAGAGAAATATGAAATATTCGTGACCCCATAATTCACACTTACTACTAATCTTTTGGTACATTCATTTATTTCTAACCTTTTTATTTTATTTATTTATTTTTTTAAAGATTTTATTTATTTATTTGAGAGAGAGAGAATGAGAGAGAGCACATGAGAGGCGGGAGGGTCAGAGGGAGAAGCAGACTCCCTGCCGAACAGGGAGCCCGATGCGGGACTCGATCCAGGGACTCCAGGATCATGACCTGAGCCGAAGGCAGTCGCTTAACCAACTGAGCCACCCAGGCGCCCTCTAACCTTTTTATTTTTGAGGAAAACATTTTCCCATGTAATAGAATAATACATATTAATTAGGAAAAAATACAGAAAAAATAAACATGAAAATTAAAATCACTCAAGTATAACCAGAATTAATATTTTTGTGAACAATATATATATACGTAGTCAACTTATTTTGAACATTCTTAATATCTCGCTTTGTATCCGGTTTCTTAAAATTTTTCTTTGCCATGAACTTTATCTCATTATCACCAAAATTATTTTTTAAATATTATTTTATTGGTTTGTAGGCACTTATTCTTGATCTCTATGAAACTGTCACACGAGCCACACCTTACTAAAGGTCCCCAGGTTGCTGAATTTTAGGAAGTTTGCCTTCACATTAACCTTCTTCCCCTCCCATCCCTACTTAGAAAGAACTGACTCAAACCTTGCACTTGCTCAGAGAAACCGAAGCATTACACGGGGTCTTCTCATCCCGACCCCCTTGAGCCACCCCTCTGCCGTCACCACCACCCCACCACCACCACCAAGGAGTAGGGCAAGGCTGGCAGAGCCCTTGGGGGTGGCCTGCCTGCCATCATCATTTGCAACACAAAAGGAAAACATACCTGAATGTGTTTCAGGTGAATCGCTGCGTGAGCTCTCAAGTATAGACTTTTTTCTGAACGAGTTCCATCCAAGTGACTAGCTTGAAGGCACAGGCCCTCCCAACATTCCTGGAACCATCTGCTGATGGCAGGGGTGGGGCATGCCCACTCACCGTGTAAAGGCACTCGAAACACCCCACCTCATGCCCCAGGCCCCTCCTCAAGAGGGACACGGGTGCCTTCCTCCTGGTCTCCCGCCTCGTTCCTCTGCTCTCACATCGACCCTACTTCTGGCCTCACCTTCCTCCAGCCACCTCGCCACCTTCCAGGGGGCATGAGCTAAGGCTGATTGCTATTACTCGCTCAGTTCAGGGAGGTCGATGAGAAAGCCCAGCGCCACCTGCTGAGAGGTGCTCGGTGCCTGCTTCAGGATTAACCTACCGATGGATGGATGGATGAAAGATACACTCTTCATTTGCATCATTATAATTACGTTCTTCCCATAGGCAGAGAGTGCCACAGTTGTTAGCCCGAAGAGAATTTGGTTTATTTTTAAACTACAGATGAGTCTGAGTTTGTATAATCATCAGAGCCCGAGCGACTGCCACAGCAAACATGCTTCAGCTGCATGAGTCTGAGCAGCGGCGGAGTAGAAAGCTGATGGATAATAATACTTTATATTTGTGCCACAGGATACGTTTCCGTGCTCGCTCTCCCAAATTATCACATTTGCTCCTGACAACAACTTGTTGAGACGGGCAGAGTTGATATTTTTATTTCCAGTTGACGGGCTTAGTTCATCAAACATTTATTGATCCCTTTTTATATACCTGGCCCGATGCAAGGCATGGAGGATCTCGTGGGGAGGGTTGTACAGTTTCTACCCTCAAATTGCTCACAGCCTAGTGGGAGACACGGATACAGCAGCTCACTAAAGGATGATGTGGTGAGCAGCGTCCAAGTGGCAGGAGCAAAATGTTACAGGCACCCAGAGGGGGGAGTAGAGTGGGCAGAGAGAAGGAAATGTCACTGAGGGTCTCGAAGGGCCAGGTCCTGGGCTAGGGCCTTACTACTCCACGTGTGGTCCGAAGACCCCCAGCTCTTATGGTACCGGGGAGCTTGGTAGAAATGCAGAATCTTGGGCCCCACCCCAGACCCACTGATTCAGAATCTGCATTTTCACAAGACATTCGGGATACCTCTGTGTCCATTAAAGGTTGAGGAGCATGAGGCTAGGTGATTCACAGATTTTATTTCCTTCACAACCCAGTGAAGTAGATATTACTCGTCCCATATTATAGGTAGGAGATGGACTTACGTAATTCTGTCCATGTCGCACAGCTCTGTCATGGAGCTGGAATTTGAACTCAGAACCCAAGGACTCCAGGCTGCATTCAACTACTCTGTATGGTTTGTGACTCTCTGGGAGTCTCAGAGAGGCTCCACAGAGGAGGTGATGTCTGCGCTCAACTTGGGAGGAACTTCTTCAGAGGAGGGAGGGCATTCCAGTCAAAATACCACTTGAACGAATGCTCGGTAGGACGCTGGAACAGAGCCGGTCATGGGGTGTGGTGCCAAGTAAGGTGAGCAAAGATGATTGGAATCAAATTATAAAGGGCTTTGAATGCCACCCTAAGGAACCGAATGCCTCCTGAGCAGATTTGGCAGCCTGCTGCGGAACTGGGCAGGTTGGTTGTGTCCAAAGTGTAACTCTACCACTTGCTGGCTACACAGCTTCAGGCAGGTTGCAGGCTGAGTTCTCTGGAAGCAGACCCTTAGACAGAATCTGGAATGCAAGATGGAATCAATGCCTAGGAGGGGAAGAAGGAGGAAGCAGGGTTGGCCAGAGGAAGGAGTCAAAGAGCCGCCCCACAGAGTCTCAGGGAAGCTCTGGATTGAGGACGGCCTGTCCCAGCTGTCCTGTTTCAAGCTGAAATGGCCAGGCCTGCATCCCCACCGTGCCCAGTCACCAGACGCCCAGGCAGGACGTGAACTCGGATGATGTGGGTCTTGCAGCTGGGCAGACCCTGAGAGAGGACGCTGCCTGGTGATAGGGGCATGGCAGGTCCTTGCCTCTGTGTCTTCCCTTACGTCTGCATTTCTGTCCCTTCGCCGGCAAAATGGAAATATTAGTCATAGATCCCTCATGGGGTAACTGGGGGATTATATGCCTGGCATGTAGTTCAGGATACTAGTTATTATTACCTGCCCTGATGAGATATTCACTGTATACCTTCTCCTTTGGGAGGACTCAGATTTTGAAAATCTGAGGAACATAAGAGGATGTCATGCCCAATTCCCAGCTTGCCACTGAGAATTCTCACCCTTTCCCCCAGTATTCCAGGTCTCATCATTTCTCAGGACATCCTGGTTGAGTGAAGTTGTGCTAGGCAAAAGGAAAGATTCGGGGAATTTAAAGCAGGGGAATACCATGTCAGACTTATGGTTTGAAAAGATCTTGTGAGTTGAATCATGAAGGATGGACTAGAGGGTGTATTATCTGGGTGTACACTACATTTCTGTGACACAGAAACTCAAAGTAAGACACAAACAAGAGAGTTTTGTTCTTTCTGAACGTGTGTGGTCCAAAAGTGTCAAAAAGTGAGTGGTCAAGGGCCACAGAGATGGCACTACTCTATGAGGCCACTCAGGGACCCAGGGTCCTTTGAATCTTATTGATCTACTATCCCCCAGGACAGTGGTTCTCAGCAGCATCAGTTTCACCAGGGAATTCATTAGAAATGAATATGGATGGGATCCAGCAACCTGTGTTTTAATAAGCACTTCAGGTGATTCTGATGAACACTCAAGTGTGAGAGACACTCACCTAGGACCATGTCCCCATCAATCAGGTCAAAACTGTGTGACCAGCCTATGGGAAGGTGGAAAGAAAGTCAGAAGAGGGCAAACCATTTCCTTTTCAAAAAAATGCCTATGAGTTGAATGCATCACTTCTGCTGACCTCCAATTGGCCTGAACATAGTCATGTGGCCACATGGTTTACCCAGCTGTAGGGAACCTTGGGAAATGTAGTCCCTAACTGGGCAGCTTATATCCAGCTAAAACTAGAGGTTCTCTACTAAAGAAAAATCAAGGAATGAATTCCGGCAGAGAATTAATAGCCTTTGTCATTATTGTGTTGGGACAGGCAAAAAAGTGAGGGGCAGAGCTAAAGCAATGGGTATATTTTGGAGAGAAAGGAATGTAGGATTTGAGAAATAGATTCTCTTTTGGTGACTGTTTTAATCTTATGGTGAGAGAAGAAGGAGAAGCGGACAGCTCCTAGGTTTCTTGGTAAGTAGACACTGATCACATTAATGGGGCAGAGATTCTAGGGGAAGCGAAAGGGGAGGAGAATATAGCCTTGATACTAAACGTAATGAATTTGAGATGACTGAAGAATATCCAGGTAGACATCCAATTCTGTAGGCAGTTGGAAATACTTGTCCAAGGACCCTGGGGAGGGTTGGTGCTAGAGACAGAGACTTGGCCAATTCCATGGTAGTTGGAGCTTGGATAGGAGTAGGACTGCCCCATGTGACATGAAAAGAGGGATCAGAGGTGAGCACTGGAAGAGAAATAAATAAAGATTGATCAGAGCGATAGGAAGGGCAGAGACCAGGAGATTAGAGAGGTCAAGGAAGAAGGAAGGAGCCTTTAGGTCAGGGCAGATGCTCGTGCCAAATGCTGCAGCAGTAACGCATAGGACCAATGGTCAGAAGCGATCACTGGTGACAAATGAGAAAAACTGAGACTCAGCTTAAAGGATATGCCCAGGGTGCCATAGCTGGTGGCAGAGCCAGGACTAGCTGTGCCGTTCTGGGTCTCGTCTTCCCATTAGAAGGGGCCCCGGCAGCCACTGTTGCTCTCTTCCCAAGACTATGCCTATACAGAAAGCCTCAGCATTCTCCCTGACACCAGGCTGGGCTATAAAAATTGTCCTCTGGATTGTGGCCCTCTGTCCATCTGTAGGACTAGTTTCCAAAATTATCAAGGTTCTTTCTGCCTCCTGTTTGCTTGAGCTGAGCCACCCGGAGTCTAATTGTGACACACCAGCTTGGTTTATGGGCTTTTTTTTTTCTTCCCAAGCATTCCACAGTCCTGTCGCCTTTGTCCTTGTGGTGTACCTTGCCCTGCATCCCAGCTTCAGAGCCATGCAAAATAGTTGTCACACCCCTCTACCCACATGTCTGTCAGCCCACTGCTGGAAAGAGGAGGCTGATGACTAGAAAGACTGACTCAAGTGCAAATCCACGACACTGCTGATCTTACCTGCCACAAATTTTTGAAGTGTAGGCAGCTTGATTTGCTAAAGGTGGTGGACCCCTGGGTCAAGGACAAAGCCCACCGAAGTGATCTTATGCTCTAGGCTGCCTGTTGGTTTTGAGGTTGATCTTGGAGTTGGCACCATACAAAGTCACTTATCGCCAAAATGCTCAATTTGATTTTTATTATTTTATATTCCTAAATCTTTGACAACAGTGCATCAGGGGGCTTTCGAGTTAGCTGAATTCTATGGCAGCTTCCAGCATCCTGCTCCTGGTGAATATTTTTGCCTGTTGGAAGGACTCTGCACCTACAGGCAGAGTCTACCATCTGCCATCTACCATCTACCAATGGGCTCATTGTCAATCCTGAGTCATGTGCTGATGGTAAAGTGGCCCCAGGTTTTTGTATATCTTGTGAGATCCCCATGGGAACACAGTCATTACAATACAGCAGTTCCTGTCTTGAGTACTGTCGATAGTTTTATTTTTTATGATTTTATTTCCTATTATTATGAAATACTCTTGATAACCCAAAACAAACATATTCACCCATTCCACATTCCTTGTCTCATATAAGAGCATAACTTCAAAATCTAGATCGAATAGACTGAGATATGTTATGCAGCTGTGCACACTTGTAACAGGTGAAACAGACAATTGACAGGACTCTGTCAATTTCAACATGTTGGATGACCTTGAGAATTTAGTGATTTCCTATGACATAGAACAAAGGTCAGTAGTTGTCAGCAGAAACCAGGCTGAAATACCACTAGTAAATACTACTACTGGTTCTAAAATATATACTGAATCAGCTCACACTTCACTTTCTGCTGCTACCACCAAAGTCCAAGCCATCATGACACTCTCCCGATGTGGACTATTTGACCCCCTCCACCCATTTTCTACATTGAAGCTGGAGTTGTCTTATAAGTAAATTGGATCATGTCTTTCATCTGCTTAAAACTTATCTGTGTTCCTTCTTATCTCAGAATAAAATCCAAGCTCATCCCCATGGTCTATGAGGATGTATGCGATCTGGCCCCTGTCTGACTGTCCCATCTCATGTTATACAGCTCTCCTCTCCCTTGTAATAATCTGCCTGCCCTAGCTCTCTTCCACCTTGTAATGATCTATCCATACTGACTTTTCTCTTTCTTGAACACAGGGCCACCATGTGCAGATGTGTGGGTTGTACACTGTGGAACTCCAAGAGGGGCATTCAGTAGGCTGCAGGGTAAATGATGCCCCCTGGAAATGTGCAGTATGGCAGCCCAGCTTATACATGCTGAGCTCTTTCCCACTGCAAGGTCTTGGTACTTGCTGGTCCGTCTGCCTGGCATATCCATCTGCACAGCTGGCTCCTTCTTGTCATCCACAGAACAAATATTCCACAAAGCACTACTCCATACCAAGCAGAACTGGCTACAGTTTGCAGAGCCCAGTGCAAAATGAAAATAAGCTCAGTCTCAGCTTAAATGTCACTTTTCCAGAGGGGTCCTTCCTAACCACCCAAGCCAAAGGAACCTTCTGATCAGTGTGTGAAGGCAAGCTAAGGACCCCTTTCCTTTCCAGGTAAAAACATAGCATTTTAAATTACAGTTGAAACAAGGATCCTTGGTTCCGTTAGCACTGTGATTTTAGGCTGAACATCCAATCAACATAAAAGGTTTTGTGTTTCTCTTTAATGAGATTTTGGGCAGGTTCTCATTTTTCTATAAGTTGGTCTTGAAGGCAATGACAGGCCTCATAAGCCGAGGAGAACTTTGGTATGCAAAGATCAAAAAGGCCCCATTACAACATTATAAATTGAAAAATGATACTATGGTTGGATTTTTTTCTAATAAAAAACAACACTGCACATTTTATGGAGATAAGGATTTCATATATAATAACGAACTCAATTATATTTTAAAGTTTAGTAGGAATTGCACAGTTACTAATTAGCTAGCATGTATTTCCCTCTGCCTTCAGAAGTTCAAGTTTTTGCTTCGATGAATTAAATCAAAATTATTTAAGTATAATTTTATCCTTGAAAAGTCATAATTTGGTTGCTTGTAACACTGTGAACTTTCTTATTTAAAAAACAGTTAGTTCAATATAGATTTATTGCTTTCATTCGTAAGACATTTATTAATGTTGGATGATAAAGTTCCAAGTATGATATTTGACTCAGAAAAAAGGATGCAGAGAACAGCTTCTTTAAATATAAGATCTCACCTTGTTATGAGTTTCTCTTCTACTCCCAGGAATCTAATACACTCTGCCTGAATAACAGGGGAAGTAAAAAGTTTAAGGATCTGTGACAGCGAGATAAGGCAAGAACATGTAATTTTCAGAGAGCCTGCCATTCCCACCATCATCCTCTGACGAAGCAACACCATATGGGGCCTCAGATACGGTTTTCTGAAGTGAATTACCCTTGGGTTACTGCCAGAAGCAAAATAGTAAAAATGCAACTTCCTAAAGGCACTCGTAACCAAGGGAGAAACAAGTTTCTGCCCCAATTTTTGCTAATTTTGTAAAAGCAGCCATTTTAAGAAAAAAAAAGAAAGAGAAAAGAAACAGGCTTAAGAATGATAGGCGTTTATACTTGTGTGATGTAAAGAATGATGTAAAGAAAGGCACCACCTGCATATGGTGCCTCACTCAAGACGTCTCGTCCTAGACTAAGTTGTGAAGGAAGGGAACTCCGACTTCCTGCCTTCTTGCTCCGCTTGCTTTCAGAGGAGTATCCGATAAACTCATCTACACTAAAGTATAAAGGACTAATGATGATTCATGGATTACCTTCTATAGGAGTATTTGCTTTAAAGTAGGGAAATAGATTCTTGGCCAAATAGCTGAAAGTTGGAAGTTTTCATGGTAGAACTTCCACAGAGCCCAACAGTCATCCATAGACCAACTATTCGGTCTTGAGAGAGATGTCTGTGTTTGCTAGTCCTTGTCATTGCTCGCTCTCCATTTCCTCTCTCTCCTCCGCCTCTGCCTCAACTCTTTGGTTTGGAATAACTTTAGATTTACAGAGAAGTTGCAAAGATAAGACAGACAGCTCCCCCAAATCTCTTACCCAGTTACTCCTAATGTCAACATTTTACATTATTATAGTCCTTTGTCAAAACCAAGAAACTAAGATTGGTCCATTACTATTTGCCACACTCCAGACTTTATATTAGGGGTTCACCAGTTTCTCTAGTAATGTTCCATTTCTGTTTGAGCTGATGCATTTAGCCCACTCTCTTTTTGTGGAGACACCCAGTCTCCTCAGGCTGTCATGCCCAGAACTCCACAAAAACAGCTCCCACCAAGGTCATCAGTGACCATCATTCAGCCAAAGAAGCCACATGGCAGACAGCAAGATGCCAAAGCCTTAATTATCATATGATCTCACGCATATGTGGCATTTAAGAAACAAAACAGAGGGGGGGCGCCTGGGTGGCTCAGATGGTTAAGCGTCTGCCTTATGTGGCTCAGGTCATGATCCCGGGGTCCTGGGATTGAGTCCCACATCGGGCTCCCGGCTCAGCGGGGAGCCTGCTTCTCCCTCTGACCCTCTCCCCTCTCATGCTGTTTCTCTCTCGCTGGCTCTCTAAAAAATAAATAAAATCTTAAAAAAAAAAAAAAAGAAACAAAACAGAGGATCATAGAGGAAGAGAAGGAAAAAAAGTTAAAAAATATACAAAACAAGACGAAATCAGAGAGGGAGACAAACGATAAGAGACTCTTAATCACAGGAAACGAACTGAGGCTTGCTGGAGGGGAGGGGGGTAACTGGGTGATGGACATGAAGGAGGGTACTTGCTGTCATGAGCACTGGGTGTTACATAAGAATGATGGATCACAGACCTCTACTTCTGAAACCAATAATACATTGTATGTTAATTAATTTAATTTAAATTTTTAAAAAAGGGGAAAAAAAGAAAAAGAAACCTTAAAACCAATAGTGAAAAAAAAAAGATGCCAAAGTCTTTTCTCGGTACTCATTTCAGCGTCTTCATTGGACACGGCAGTTCTCTTCCTCCTTCTGAGAACCCTGTTGCTTGACCTTTCTCTTGGCCATCTTCCCACCCACTGCCCAGTTATTCTTGGTTTCCCTTGTTCATTCCTCCTATTCTTCCCTCCTGCTAAGCAATGGAGGGACCCCAGGCTCAGCCCTTGGGCCTCTTCTCTTCTCCATCAACACATTCCCCGGGTGTTCTCATCCTCTCACATGCTGGTGAAAGTCACCTCTTTGTGATGACTCTGGTTCTTTGTCTCTAACCTGGATCCCTCTGAGGAACCCCCAACTGACCTACCTACAGCGGCCACTCAACATTTCATTTGCATGCTAATAAGAGTCTCAAACTCACCCGTCCCACACTGAGCTCTTGACTTGTGCCCTTGAACCTGCTCCTCCCCTGGTCTTCTCCACACGGCAGCTCCATTCCACCAGGGGCTCAGGCCAAACATCTTAGAATCACTTTTGACTCCTCTTTTTCTTTTATACCCCACGTCCAATCCATCGGCCAATCCAGCTCTGCCTTTGAAGCTATCCTGATTCTAACCACTTTTCACTATATCCACTTCCATCCTCCTGGTCCAAGTCACCATCTTTCAACCTGGATGACTGCAATAGCCTCCAAACTGTTCATCCTGCTTCTGCCCTTATCCTGCTCCTGCATCCCCACCACCCCAATTTATTATCAATATATGGATCCTTTTTAAATGCAAGTCTGATCATGTTAGTGCTTTACTCAAACCCTCCAGTGGCTTCTGTTCTTAGTCAAGGTAGAATCCAAAGCCATTACTGAGACTACAAGGTATTACATGACCCGCCTCCTCCCCTCACTCTCTGTCTTAATTACCTACCATGCTCTCTCCTGTTTACCCCTCACTAGCCACACTCACCTCCTTGCTCTTTCTTCAATTTACCAAGCACATTTTGCCTCAAGGCCTGGTACTTGCTATTGCCTCTGCTTGGAATGTTCTGCCCCTAGATGTCTGCCTGACTTGCAGGGCAGGAAGATAAGGTAACAAGGTAGGGGGACCAGGTCCTCCAGGTTTTCCAGGGACTGTACTGATTTTAAAAGTGAAAAGCCTTGGGGTGCCTGGCTGGCTCAGTTGGTTAAGCGACTGCCTTCGGCTCAGGTCGTGATCCTGGAGTCCCGGGATCGAGTCCCGCATCGAGCTCCCTGCTCGGCAGGGAGTCTGCTTCTCCCTCTGACCCTCCCCCCTCTCATGCTCTCTCTATCTCATTCTCTCTCTCAAATAAATAAATAAAATCTTTAAAAAAAAAAAAAGTGAAAAGCCTTGGGGCACCTGGGTGGCTCAGTTGGTTAAGCGTCTGCCTTCGGCTCAGGGTATGATCCCAGGGTCCTGGGATAGAGTCCTGCATCGGACTCCTTGCTCAGCAGGGAGCCTGCTTCTCCCTCTGCCCCTCCCCCTGCTTGTGCGCTCTCTCTGTCTCTGAAATAAATAAATAAAATATTTAAAAAATTTTTTAAAAAGTGAAAAGACTTATATTCTAGGAACCTCTTCAGTTCCTGGCAAACGGGGACAATTGGTCACCTAGCAGGGGTAGGTGTGTGTAGGGGGTCGCAAGCATTTAATACATTGGTCACAGAAGGTCTCATGGACAAGGAGACATTTGGGCAAAGGCTTGACAGAGGCGAGAAATTGGGTTTACTATTCCTTAATGTTGTATGATTCCTGGGTGTCTGTCTACAAAATCTGTTGAGCACAGATAAAGGAAACCCCAATGGTTATCAAAAATACATCTTAAAATGTTGTTTTTAATGATTGAACTCTCAGATTTTATGAGATCTACAAAGAATAGTGGCCAATGAGGCTTTAGAGCCCAGTAAACTTAGTCTTGGCTCTACTGCATGACCTTGAGCAGGCTATTTAATTTTTCGAAGCCTGATTTTTCTCATTTGTAGGAGGATTATAAAAACCCCGAGTATTACAAAAACCCCAAGGATTATTGTAAAGATTAAAAGAGTTATTACATATAAAGTATTTCGAGCCATTCTGGCACATCACAAACACTCATTTATAATCCATTATTTTTTTTCTCACCATGTTTTTGGTGGGGCATCGATATTACTTAATCTAAATGCTATTGTGTGCAGGACACAGTGATAATCAAGACCTATGGAAAGGGAGTTATGGAGGAAGAAGGCTATCAAAGGGGGGCATGAAAAATAAGAGTTAATTTAGATACATTTATTTATTTATTTATTTATTTATTTATTTATTTATTTATTTATTT
>NW_023270415.1:46868219-47037917 GCF_011800145.1 Mirounga leonina
TTTATTTATTTATTTATTTATTTATTTATTTATTTATTTATTTATTTTTAAGTAGGCTCCATGCTGGGTATGGAGCTTAATGCAGGGCTCGAACCCACGACCCTGAGATCAAGACCTGAGCTGAGATTAAGAGTTGGATGCTCAACCGACCACACCACCCAGGCGCCTCTAGGTACTTATTTTTAAATGATTTTTGAGATAACTGTATGTTTACATTCAGTTATAAAAAATAATAGAGATCCCATATACCTTTTACTCAGTTTCCCTCAATGGTAACTTCTTGCATTACTATAGCACAATGTCCCAACCAGGAAATTAATATTGATACAGTTCATAGTAGGTACTTATAATTTTGTTACTGAAACTAAGACTGTATTTTCATGGGATTGAATGACCAGTGCTTCCACTTTTGGGGGTGGAGAGGCACGGGCCAAAGGCGATAGATCAAAAGTCCCTTCAATGCTGGACTATTGCAGTGGGGGCCTCACCTGGCTCCCCCTGCCCAATCCATTGCATCAGACTCTGCTTCTGATATAATCATTTCTTAGCAATGTTCTCTTTTGTCTTGAGCATAATCAAAGCTACCACTTACCCAATGTTTACTATGACCACAGGCTCTGTGCTAAATACTTTTCATGCATTATCTCCATCTCTACAAAAGCCCTATGAGGTAGGTGATAATACTGTCTCCATTTTATAGATGATGAAACAGAGGTCTAGTAAGGTGAAGCGGTCATGTATCTAAAAGTAAGAGAGCTGGGATTCAAACGCAGGACTGCCTGATTCCAAGGCTGTTCTTACCCAACCACAGACCCTGCTCACACTCATGGCAGGACATAGTGGAAAGAGACTGGATTAACTGTGGCCTGTGACAGGCATTGTCTTTCCTCCCTCCATGAATTCACAGTTGAGTTGGGGAGACAGAATATGAAAACGTACATGACCGTACGGGGTAGTACATGGAAAGTGCCAATCCAAGGTGCTCCAGGAACCCAGGGAGTGGGGCAGTTGGGAGAGGCTTTCTGTGGGGGGATGGGATGGGCCTTGAAGGTGGGCCCAGACTTACACATGTGAAAAGCCCATGTGGGGCAGAGCTTACACTCTGACGGCACTCATGTTTGGTTTCACCCTACCTTCCCACATCTCCCTCCTCCTCTGTAACCACACAGATATGGGTAGACTTTCTTCAGAGTACATAATAACCCTAATAGCTAACACATGCAGAGTGCTCATCGTGTTTTACATTTCATAACTCATTCAGTCCTCATAACAACCTGTAGCATAAGGACTGCTATTAGCCCCATTTTGCAGATGAGGATATTGAGGCACAGAGAGGTTAAGTAACTTACCCAAGGTCACCCAGTTAGTAAGTGAGAGCCAGGATCTGAACCCACGCAGTTTGGGTCTGGACTCCCTGCTTCTGACCTTGGTGTCAGAAGTCCAGTATAATTTTTGCTTTCTGGCCCGCAAGCCTTTGCAGAGGTCCTGTCCTCTACTTGGCAAGTCCTTTTTACACATCCCTATTTAGAAAACCTCACCTGGTCAAAACTCAAGTTAAATAGCACAACAGCAGTTACCGGGAGGGGAGCCAGCCCTGAGCAACATATTTCTGTGATTGGCCAGAGCCCAGTGAGCCGCCACATTTCATTTCCACAATGACTTCGTGAGGTTTTTATAAATGAGGAAACTTAGCCTCAGAGATATTAAGCAACTTGCTCAAAGGTTGAGGTTCCCACCCAGACCCAAGTCCGCCTCTCTGTAGCTCATGTCTCAAATCCTTCCCTTCACGGAAGCCACCCTCCACCCCCCACTGCCAACAGTCATCGTGTCCCTGCTCGGCACTGGCCACAGGCATTCTGCACCTATTTAGAAATCTGAACACTTGGCCTTGATGATCTTCTCAGTCACGTGCTTCTCCAGCCAAGGTGGTTCCAAGTGTCTGGGGCCATAGGGCACACGTCATAGGACTTATAAACCCTTAAGATTCTAGAGCTGGGAGGCACCCAGAGATAATCAGACCCACTACTCACCCCAGGCAGAGTCTCTTACAATGACCTCTGATCATTCATCCATTCAGCGGTGAATGCCTGCTATGTGCCAAGCACGTCCTAAATCATGGGGATATAGCAGCAATGAAGAGAACGGGCCAAGTACCTCATCTCCAAAAGGTTCCATTCTAGTTTGAGAAGACTGACATTAAACAAGGGGAAACAAAGACTGGCATGTGTGTGCACGCGAGAGAGAGACAGAGACAGACTGAGAGACAGAGAGATCTTAGGTTGGCCAGTGGTAGCCTCTCTGAAAAGGATTTCTCCCTTAAAGTCTGTCATCCATCATTTGCTTGTATATGTCTAGCTAGAGAAAAGTCATTCCCTTTTCAGGCATTCATTCCATTTTTAGCAAGCTCTGATTGTTCTGAAGTTTAGTGAATCTTCTCCAAGGGCTTCTACCCTTTGCCCTGAGTTCTGCTTTCAGTACTCGGCAAGCCTAACCCACCTCCTAGGACAGACAGCCCCTCACCTGCTCTAGGACAGCTGTGTTTCCTTCCAGTAGTTTCCCCAAAAACCTCACATCCTCAGTTCCTTCATCTGCTTCCTCAATGACATAGTTTCAATACCTACCCCCCAGGTGGCTGTCCTCCTTTCAATGCACAGCCCTTTATCTAAGAAAGGAACGTGGGTTGATCAGTGCAGAATATTCCAGAGTATTGCTCCCTGAATATGGACTCAGTACTACGTAAAAACAAAACAAAACACGTTTTTAAGCTCTATCCTAGTTAGAGCTCCGTCCTCACTGGGGAGAGCCAGTCTAGCATCTTCAGAACCTGGAAGCTAAGGGGAAGTCCTGGGGCCAGTGGAGGAGCAAGCCTTTCCTTCCTCAATGGGCTTACATTCAGTGGGGGTTCCTAGAAGGAGGCAAGAGAGGGAGTCCAAGGTGAAGAGCAGCAGGGTGAGGAAGAACCTGAACCTACACTTGTTAGTGGGCAGAGGTCCTAGCAGGTGGGTATAACACATTGTTGGAGGAAGGGAGCAGAAGCCAAATAGCTTGTTGTAGTTTTTATTTATCTACTTCATTTCTTTTCTTATGATTTTAAGCATCTTTTTATGTGTATAAGAGCAATTTATATTTCTTTTAAATATCCTTTGCAAAACTTCCAATTAGTCTAAGGGTGTTTTCCTTGTTGGTTTCTAGAAGATCTTTATATTTTAAGGAAATTAACCCTTTCTGTTATATGGTACAACTGCTTTTTTTCCAGGTGGTAATTTCGGCTGTCTACTTTGTTTATGGTATATTTTTCTACATAGAAAGTTTTGGTGTTTGAGTAGTCAAATGTATCCATCTTCTCATTTTGGGCTTTTTTGCTTCTCTTTCTCCTCCTTCTTCACATATATCATATTTAGAAAAGCCTTCTCCATTCTGACATAAAAACAATCTCCCATATCATCTTCAACTATTTTTATTATTTCACTTTTTACATTTAAATCTTTGATCCATCTGAAATTCATTCTGGTACACCATTTATTGTTCATTCACTGTATGTGTCAGGCATGATGTTCAGCATTTTATATACATTATCATATTTAATAGTGATAATTATTATCATACCAATGGAGTACTATACCAACAGGGATGTTGAAGCTTAGCAAGGTGAGCTCGGCCAAGATCATATATCTAGTAGGTGTCAGAATAGAACCCAACTCAGCCTGAGTTCAATATTTATGCTCTTCACTAGAATATTTTTAAGAGAGGCATCCTGTTGTCTGGAAATCCCCAACTTCATCACCACACATTCCAGGAAAGATTGTTATCGAGTATGTGATGACTACTGCCCATTCCATGAGGTGTAAAGGACTGGGAAGACACACTGAGGTGGGCTATTGATTGTCAGTTAGCGAAAGTCACTCTCCAGCTGCCTAACTCATGCCCCTGCCTGGAAAGCTGAGGATTCACATTCTTCTCTTAGCAAAATTATGGGTTATTAGATTAAGTTACACCAGACAAGACAGAACTGTGACTATTAAATCCATCGATGTAAGAGTCCCTTGAACTTCCCTTGTCATGGGACAGTACAGATCCCAAAGTTTGGATGGGTTCCAACCTGCAGGTAACGCATAATTACAGAAATGTATTGATCCCTAGATACACATCTTTTCACATTTAACATCTCTGAAATTAAGATTCATCTTCTGAACAATGGTATCTTATAATTGCTGCTGGCCAGGCAACAGACAACATGTAGCAGTGGCTGCCTGCCCATGTACCAACCTGCTTGAGGTTTCTAATGGCACAAATGGACAACAGCAACTCAGCAACTTTTCATTCAATAGACAATTTAAGGACCATTTCAGGAAGTAGAAAAATGCTGGTTGTTTTCTGAAATCCTCTGTTGACACCTTCTAAGAAGACCAAGAAAGGACCTGTATTAAAACTTGGGGTAGAGAGTGGAGTCATTGGCTTGGAAGAAAATTCTTGGAAGAACTCTTTAAATAAATCCTGCATAAGGGCACCTGGGTGGTTCAGCCAGTTAAGTGTCTGACTTTGGCTTAGGTCATGATCTCAGGGTCCTGGGATTGAGCCCCGCATTGGGCTCCCTGCTCAGCAGGGAGTCTGCTTCTCCCTCTCCCTCTCTCTCTGCCCCTCCCCCCATTCATGTGTGCACTCTCTCTCTCAAATAGATAAAATCATTAAAAATTAAAAAAAAAATAAATTTTGCGTAACTGACACTCCTGGTGGCACAGAGGACAATTGTGCTTGGAAAAACAAGACATACATACATACACGCATACCTAACTTTGAAGTGAAATGCATTTCAGAAGATTGGACTCCAAATGAGACATCTGGGGGAATACTTTAACCTATTTGTTTCTCTTATATTTTCCTTCTGTACTATGCACAATTGATGTGATAGGATCTGTCGAAGTTTTTTTTTTTTAGTAACTCATAATCAATTAATTTAAAAAGCTAATTTAAGCATCAGCAATAGTGACTCCAACCTGCACTCCTGGCTCGATACTGATGGAAGTAATCTGCTGAACAATCTTGGAAGAAATGGCCAAATCCATGATCGCTTGTGGATTCTCATCTGGAAATAATCCCAAGCCCTAGAACATGCAGCATGAAAGATTTTTCTCGTAGTGATTCCAAGAATCTTGGTGGAAGACTAAGTCCTTTCACTTTGAGGTTCTTTTCCTTTGTGCTTCCAATCAAGTCCACTGACACGGTCTGCAGGGCTTTTCCATTGTGGCTGGTTAGTGTGAATCTAGTGTGACTCTAGTGTGGTGAATCCCTCCTCTCTGGCTCCATGGGTATCTTTCTGGTGTCCTTAAAAACCTCCTTAGAAGCCTGTTCCTGGGCAAGAGCTAAAAGCTGCGAGTCAGGATCTGCAACAACCACCACATCTTCCTCAAAGAGCTATTAAAGTTCAAAAAGTTCTTTCAATTATTATAAAATAAAAATGCTAAGTGATATGAAAGTATTGTGTCCTAGTTTTTTTGATGGCATTCCTTCCCTCTTTCTCAGCGGTACTAAGCATGTGCATCTTACAATCAATGGCATCTCAGATTGGATGAAATAGGGTAGCTTCAGCTTTGGAGAGGTATAGGTCAGGGAGCCAGTTGGAGAAGTACAGGAGGTCATTTTGCTGTTGTTGCATAATTCTCATTTTGAACTCAATCTGTAGGAGACTGACTATATCAATGGATCTAATGCATTTCCTAGGTTTCTACATTGTGTCTTATGCTCTTAAGCAGGGTGTTCCTAATTGTACTTACTTGTGTAACCAGAGTAATAGGATTTTACCATGGTCATTATTAAATTTCATCTTGTTGGCTCTGGCCTGTTATTCTCATCTGTCAAGATCATTCTAGATCATGATTCTCTCATTTGCAGTATTAGCTATCCACCCCCCCCCCAGCTTTCTGCCATCTATAAATTTGATAAGCGCAATTTCTATACTTTATCCAAGTTGCTAATGAAAATGTTGAGCAAGTCTGGTGCAATTTTGTAGGCTCATGGCAGGCATTAGTGATTCTCTCAGGTTGGCATGAATCTACAGAAGAACTCTTTCTGTATAGGCATTTTACCCAGCTGTGAGTCCATCGTTCTGAAATATAGTGCAATTTTTAGGCACCCAAGCTTTGATCTCAGAGTAGACCCCTCAAACCCTAGCTATATGACCCTGGGCAACTTACCTGATGAATCTCTGCTTAGTTTCCTCATCTGTAAAGGGGACACTTGATTTTACTTTATATGGATGGGTTGAGGATTAAATGAATTAATACTCACAAAATGCTTAACATAGTTCCTGACATATAGTAGGTTCTCAATAAATAATAATGGTTCTATCAATTTTTTCAGATTTCTCCATCTTGCCCAATGCATATCATGAGACACTTTGTCAAATGCCTAGGAAAAACTCAACATAAATTAACTTCCTCATCCCACTGTTCTAGCAGAATTATCCAAAAAAAAAAAAAAAAGAAAGAAAGAAATTAGGCCAATTTAGTATGTGTAGTTTGGTTTTTTTTACAATTTATAACTTGACTATTTTCAACAAGGGGTTGATGCAGCTAAAAAAAAAAAAAGACACACAGATTTATTTGTAGTGACTCCAGGCTGGCTCTTAATGATCAACACTGCATTTTTAAGTGCTTATAAACACTTTGTTAACTCTTTCCAAAGTTTTGATGGGAATCCATACAAACCCAACAGTTTTACATTTTCTTAAATCCCCCTTTTTGCCATGTAATGGCAACCAATATTTGCCTATCTCCAAGCTTCCGGTGATCATGCCATTTCCAGGACTGCTTAAAGATAGATGTTGATGTTTGTATGATCACATCTGCAAGTTATTTTACTATCTTAGATGTATTTCAAAGGATTTGCAGAATTAAACTCATTTGAGGCAGCTGGTACTCTCTTATCAACTTCTCATTTATCTTGGACTTCATTTCCTTATAACTGTTGTTGTTCTGTCCTTAAGAGTAGTGGTTTAAATCTTTAGAGCACATCATAATCACTTGGAGGAAGCAGAGCCTGTTAGAAATACACATTCACAGCCTGCTCTCAGAGATTTAGGATTAGTACATCTGAGATACGAGCTGGGAATATACATTTTAACAAACATTCTGATGTACCACCTTTTAGAAACACCTTACATAGTGGAAAATTATGGAAAGTTATTTGGTAATTATGATTTTTCTTATAATGTTCTTATATAATGTTCTTATGTTCTTATACATGTTAGCATTATGTATCTCTCCCAAGAATTGATCAAAGTCTTACCTGGCTGGTTGTTTTAGTCTAAACATAGATTGTAAAATCCTTTTTGTTTAGCATTTTTCATAAACCTCAAATTACTGTGGATTTTGATCTTCCTGGCACTACTCACAAAGCTGGTGTCTTTTAAAAATAATTCTCTTGTGAATGAATAAAGGAGGGGTGTGTGTGTGTGTGTGTGTGTGTGTAATGAAATATTACTCAACCATAAAAAGGAATGAGATGTTGCCATTTGCAGCAACACGGAGGGACCCACAGGGTATTGTTATGTCAAGTGCCAGAGAAAGACAACTCCCATATGATTTTACCTATATGTGGAATCAAAAAGCAAAACAAAACAAACAAATGAACAAAAGACCCTTAAATACAGAAAAGAGGGTGCCTGGTTGGCTCAGTCAGTTGAGTGTCTGGTTCTTGGGTTAGGCTCAGGTTGTGATCTAGGGATCATGGATCGAATGCTGTGTTGGGCTCCATGCTCAGTGCAGAGTCTGCTTGGGATTCTTTCTCCTCCCTCTCCCTCCCCCCTGCTCCTCCCCCTGCTCTCTTTCTCAAATAAATAAATAAAATCTTAAAAAAAAAATACAGAGTACAAACTGGTGGTTATCAGAGGGGAGGTGAGATGGGCAAAATAGATAAAGGGGAATAAGAGGTACAAACTTCCATGGGGCGCCTGGGTGGCTCAGTTGGTTGGGCGACTGCCTTCGGCTCAGGTCATGATCCTGGAGTCCCGGGATCGAGTCCCGCATCGGGCTCCCTGCCCGGCGGGGAGTCTGCTTCTCCCTCTGACCCTCCTCCCTCTCATGCTCTCTGTCTCTCATTCTCTCTGTCTCAAATAAATAAATAAAATCTTAAAAAAAAAAAAAAGAGGTACAAACTTCCAGTTATAAAATAAATAAGTCACAGAGGTGAAAAGTACAGCATAGGTAATATAGTCAATACTATTGTAATAACATTGTATGGTGACAGATGGTGATGACACATTGCAGTGAGCAATGTATAGAATCATTGAATCCATATGTTGTACACCTGAAACTAATATAACACTGTATGTTAATTATACTTCAATAAAAAATTAAAAATAATAAAGTTAATTGTTCTTGGCTATGGGTCATTCTTGTCATTGTTAGCATGTGTACTTTAACAGCCTGAGCCCACTGGGGTGCTCTCTGTGCAGTTCTACCTTGACTCATCCAGATGCCCATAGGGCAGTAGTCTATACCCTTGTGGAATTCAACCAGCATTCACTGATAAGGACATGAAGGCTGTGGATGACCGAGAGAAGAGCTATAGAGCTACTTAGTAGAATGCCTATAGGAAACCTGCCTAGAAAGGGGCACTATACTGGTGTTCTGCCCTTTGGAAGTGGCTGAGGTGAGAAGGGATAGATCCAGACCAAAACTGAGGCCATCCAGGTTTCTGAAATTGCTGACATCTGACCTTCCTTTAGACCTCTCCCCTGATGCCCCCACCTCACTTCTTCCTCTCTCTCCTCTGGATCTCGTTTACACTTTCATTATTGCATATTTCACACTGTATTTTGGTTGTTTGTTCATGTGTCTGCCATTCATTATAACTTTGTAAAGTCAGAAACAATGTCTCCTTTATTGAAAACAAAAAATATCGATATTTGGTAAAGAAAGAAAGAACCTGCAACTTTACATTCAATGAATATTTCTTCAATTAAGCCAAGGATAACAAATTTTTGACAGGCATGTCACACTGCCTGTCCTGGTGTTGGGGCAGACATTGCTAATGGATCTTAGACCTCTTCCTTCTTGGACCTGGAAGCAATTTCAATATTCTTCAAAACATGGCTTTGCATTAAATCGACCAGAATTGGTTTGCAAAATGAAACCTATTTGCCAATGCTGAACAAAATGCAAGTTCCTTTCTCCTGAAGTTCAGTTGTTAATTCCCTTTGTGGAATAAAAAAAAAAAGAAAAGAAAACTCATAAATTAAGTACTTAGAAAGTCAAAGTGATACGATAAATACTAAGGGAAAACACAGAGAATTACATTGGAAGGATATGAGTAGCCAGCATCTCACAAAAAGTAGGTGTCTGGGTTTTCCAGCTTCTGAGACTCTAGAATGATACCAATGATACAATGAGAATGATACTAAACTCAGACTCTCATCTCATGGGATCAGCCAAGTTTGAAACCTTTTAAGTAATGATTCTAACATACCTCAGAAATAGGGATTTCAGTTGGATCCAAAATCAATGTGTAAGTTGAGAGCCCTGCCTTCAGCATCAGGAGGCAAGGGCAGCATTATTTGTGCTAAAAGGGAGATAAACAAAAGCAAGACCATCTGGGAACATTTTCTTCCTTTGACTCCCTTCACTTCCCCTTCCTTCTATAAGCACCTTTGAACCCTGATTATTATCTATCACTTACCAATCTTGAAATTCCCATTTTGTTCTGATAAAGTTCTCTTTTGTGTATCTCCATAAGCTGCCCAAAGTGGAGCTACTCTGAAGTAGAGCCAGGCACTCCCTATCTCTTTCTCTCAAACATGGCCACTACACTTGTTTTCTCTGAAGTTCCTATTTTAGAACTCAGTGATACTGAGAAAAATACCCCTTCTCTTAACTCCTAGATTGAAGGCTAAAGGACTGAAAGGTACCTTTAGGGTGTTAATCAGCTCTGAATTTTCTGGAGTCAGTCTCAGAGGGAAGTTAGATTTTAAGAAGCTATAATATGGAAATGCTTATTTATCAGACGCTGTTAGTGTCTCCAAATCAGAAAATAATTTTTACCATAAAGGTAATTTTTAACTTGAATTCCTTAAAGTATAGAAAATGTATTAAAGAATCACATCCCTCTCTGCTTTCAGAAACAGCTTCACTGGTTTATGCTGCCACAGGATCAGCACCAAGGGCATAGATGTTGTTTCACAAAGCCGTGAAGAAGTGCAATGAGCATCCCATGAGCTGTTGTTGTATGTTGGGCTAAATGTCTCCACTGTGCCTCTTCTTGAGTTTCTGGACATATTTCTATAGTCCTGTCTACTCTCTACTCATGGAGCTGTCAGATGCCATTCCTGGCTCTTATAAAGAGCCCACCTTTCAAAATGCATGTTTTCTTTCAAGTTATTGCTCTAAGGGTTTATGGGCTAGAAAACCAGAGGATGAGGTTTCTTTGAACTGTGTATGAAATAAAAGTTAATCAACATTGAATGAAGCCTTGAGGACTTTCTGATGAATAAAGTAGAGTAAACAAAGTAATGAACTTGTTGCCATCTAATTGGACTATGCAGTCATTTTATATTTACTCATGGATTCTTGGGTGGCTGAGTTTGCTGGAAAAGTAATTTTGGATAAAGTGTTGCAATTTTAAAATAACTTAATAGTCGTTAGAAAATTTAATTTTTTGGAAAACATTTCTTAGAAAATTTTAAATATGTCCCTAAAGAGTTTTATGTAGTTCAGTTTTTATAGTCTATTTAAGGGAATCTTGCAATGATTCTTTTCCTGAAGTAGAGAAGAATTAAAAAACATATGGCTGCTTTTCCATATGTTAACTTACAGCAGGTCATGTTGGTTTTTTAGTTTCTAAGTGTGCAGTTCAACCAAGCCTAGGAAGATCAGGGAAGGACTTTAGTTGCAGGAATAAGACAGGAAAGGGATCAAACCAATCTCCCACTAGAAACAACCAAAACTGACTAAAAAAAAAAAATTTTTTTTAACTTCTTAAAAACAAGTTAAGATCTGGCAAGTTAGTATGAAACTCAAATCTAAAACCAAAGGGAAACATGATCTCTGAAAGTTAAGTGGCACCCTAAAGCTATTTTTGAAGTAAGGGCATTTGCCCATGGAGGCAAACTTGAACTTAGGTTCTGAGAGCTTCTCAAGGAGACAGAATCGAAGCTCAGGGCCTGCCCTTCCCCCCACTAATATGGGTCAAACCCTCAGGGCCAGGGTGAAACTAAGAGTAAATGTGCCTCCCCGCTCAGGCCCAGGAGATTACAGAACAAGTTGTCCTTATGATGAGCAAAGCAGGACAGCTGATAATGGCAGGAACCTGCTCTGACAAGTTATAACTGCAGGTTTGTACTTTCACAGCTTCCAAGTCCATATCACTTTGGTGATTAATAAATAAATAGAAACAAAAAAGAATCATAAAACCCTCTCAAGTTGTAAATTTAGTGTAAAATAATTTAGTTTAAAGTGCCCCTGTGTGCCTAGCAGAGGCAAATGAAAGTTTTTTCTGGAGAAAATTTGTGTCATCCTAGGCTTCAAAGAAGCCCCCCGAAATAAATTTTCAAAGACATGAGCAGCATATACTCAAAGATAGCTGAGCCTACAAGAATAAACCATAAAAAATAAGAACTGGATAAAAAGAGACCTCCAAAGACTTCAGATTTTGAAATTACTAGACAGAATCAATAAAACCAGCTATGTTTACTAAATTAAAAAAAAAAAAAGAAAATATATGTACAGAAAAGGAAACAATAAAAAGTGACCTAGCAGATTTGAAAAAGAAATAAATAGAACTCAAAATATAAAATATAATAACCAAAGTTAAAAGCTCAGTAGACATGCTCAAAGAGTTTAGACACAATTGAAGATAGAATTAGAAAACTAAAATATGGATCAGAAGAAATTACTCAGAGGATAGTTTGGAGACACAACAAAGCAAGTAAAAAAGAGAGGTTAGGAGACATGGAGAACAGAATGAAAAGACGTAGCATTCATTTAATCGGACCCCTACAAGGAGAGGAGAGAAGGGCTTAGGAAAAGATAACATTAAAGAGATAATGGCTCGGGGCTTTACAGAACTGATCAAAGATATTGATCCACAGACGCAAGAATTATGAGCATAAAAAATAAAATGAAATCTACACCTAGATTCATCATGAAACTTAAAAAAACCAAAGACAAACAAGATCCTAAAATCAACCACAGAAAAAGATAATCTTCAAAGTAGTGGCAACTAGACAATAATTGAATTCTCAATTGTCACAAAGGAAGTAACAAAGGAAGCCAGAAGGGAGTGGAATGAAACCATCAATGTATGTAAATAACTACCAATCTAGAATTCTACACCCAGTAAAATATCTTAGAAATAAGGTCAAAATAAAGTCATCTTTAGACAGATCAAAGCTGAGAGAGTTTGCCACAAGCACATTTGAATTTACAAACTTTCCTTTAGGTACAAAGAATAGCGTGAAGGTGATCTCACAAGGAAGACCTGAAGTAGAAAAAGGAAAGAGCAAAGAAAATGGTAAACCTACAGATAATAATGTCTGGAAGGACAAAACTTACAACAATAAAAACAAGATAGAATTAAAATATCTGAGAACAATAACATGTCAGGGAGGGTAAATGGAATTAAAATGTTTTATGGTCTTTAAATTATGTGGGAGAAGGGTAAAGGTATTGATTATTTTCAGACTTTAAGTTAAGGATGTATATTAATTTCTTGGATAATCACTAAAAGTATATAATTTTCAAACTAGTAGAAGGAAAGAATGGAATAATTTTTAGGGTTTTTTGTTGTTGTTGTTGTTTTTGTTTTTTTTTACCAATCCAAGAACACAAGGAAGAAAAGACAACACATAATAAATGGGACAAATATAAATGAGATGGCAGTTTTAAATCCCAATATATAAATAATTACATTAAATGTAAATGGATTACTGAGCAAAAGAATATATACCATATGAGTCCATACATATAAAGTTAAAAAAAAGACATAACTAAAGGAAATTATATAAAAGGGTTGTTTGTGACAAGTGGAATAATGGCCCCCAAAGATATCCATATCCTAATCCCTGGAACCTAAAAGTATGTTAACTTACATGCAAGAGGAACTTTGCAAATGTGACTAAATTAAGAATCTTCAGATTATTCTGGATTATCCAGTTGAGCCCAGTGCAATCACAGGGGTCCTTTTTAAGAGGGAGATAGGAGAGTCAGAGTCATAGAGAGAAGAGAATAGAAGCAGAGGGCAGAGAGGAAAGAAGATGCCATGCTGCTGACTTTGAGGATGGAGGAAGGGGCCACAAGTCAAGGAATGCAGGCAAACTCTAGAAGCTAGAAAAGGCAAGATAACAGATTCTCCTCTAGAGCCTCTAGAAGGAACACAGTCCTGCAGACTCCTAAACCTCTGACCCCTAGAACTGTAAGATGATTTTAAGCTACTAAATTTGTAGTAATTTGTTATGGCAGCAATAGGAAACTATTGAAAGATATACTACATATCTATATCTAATCTATATTTATCAATGTGACAAAGCAACAAATAAAAGCAAGGAAATGATTATCACAGAAGTCAGGATGGTGGCTCCTCCAGTGGTCAGGAAGAGACAAGAGGGGCCAGGCCCAAAGGCCCTGGCAATTCTACTTCTGGACATGGGTGGAAGTTACACATCTCATAATTATTCTGAAAGCATACATGTTTTCACACTCTTTCTGTAATAGCAAATATTTCATCATAATAAAAAAATGTAAAAAGCAAAAAAATAAAGGGGTGCCTGGGTGGCTCAGATGGTTAAGCGTCTGCCTTCGGCTCAGGTCATGATCCTGGGGTCCTGGGATCAAGCCCCGCATTGGGCTCCTGGCTCAGCAGGGAGCTTGCTTCTCCCTCTCCCTCTGCCTCTCCCCCTGCTCATGCTCTCACTCTCTCTGTATCTCTGTGTGTCAAATGAATAAATAAAAAAAAATCTTCAAAAAAAAAAAAAGCAAAAAAATAAAGACAAGGAAGCCTGGGGTTAAATATTTATAGAACATTTAATTAGTAATGAGTTTCTAGGAATTGAGAAACAGATTACCCAACCTGTAGAATATCCCTACTCCTTATAGTGCCTCTTAAGGTCTCTTGACATTTGACCTCTCCTCTGCTCATTAATACCCCCACGTAGTTGAGAATGGAAGGCTCTGGAGGAACAAAAGCCATGTGTTGGCCATATCACTTATTAACTATGTGGACTTGGCAAGTTACTTAAATTCTTGGTTTCTTAGGGGCGCCTGGGTGGCTCAGTTGGTTAAGCGACTGCCTTCGGCTCAGGTCATGATCCGGAGTCCCTGGATCGAGTCCCGCATCGGGCTCCCTGCTCAGCGGGGAGTCTGCTTCTCCCTCTGACCCTCCCCCCTCTCATGTGCTCTCTCTCATTCTCTCTCTCAAATAAATAAATAAAATCTTTAAAAAAAATTCTTGGTTTCTTAATCTATAAAATGGAGATAATAGTAGTATCTTTCTCCACAGAGTTGTTATAGGAAAGAAATGAGATAAAGTACTTAGGACAATACCTATCTAAAAATGCCACTTCCTTTTTTATTTCATTTATCCATCCCCCACCCCCAAAATAATGTTTATGGAGTACTTGCCTCATACTGGGCCCTTTGCTAGGTTTTAGGGATGCAAAGCCAAATAAACCCAGGCCCCATCTTCAAAGGGTTCTTACTTTAGCAGAGGAAGCAGATGAAAAGTAGCTAATTGTAATGCAAAGAGTTAGTACAATTAAGGTATAAACAATGTGCTGAGGCTTCATAGGGGGAGGAGTCATTAACAGGGCCCGTGGTGGAGTAAGGAGGGGGACTAGGCTGAGAAGCCTGCCCAGAGGTAATGCTTGAACAATGTCAAGAAGGATGGGTAGGAATTTGCCACCTGGAGAAGATGAGGGAGGAATATTTCCATAAAGGGATGAGTATAGGCAAGCGAGGAAGGAGCTACCGGTCTGGGGAAATGATGCATTGCTGGGTGTTAGAGATGTGAGGAAGGAGATGACGTTGGAGTAGTCAGCTGTGGTCAGAAGTCAAAGGGCCACATTTGCCACATGAGAGTTGGGATGGTCTTCTCCAAGCAATGGACAGCTGTCGTGAGCAGGGCCATTGAGGACAGGATGGTTGGAGCCATACGAGAGAACTACCACTCTGCCCTGTGCAGATGGGTGGGAAAGACTCTGAGGACGACCACCTGCAGTAGTCTGGACGAGAGGGCTTGAACTAGACTATAGCCTCGGAATGGATAAAGGGGACAGAGATTCCAGAGACATCTAGAAGACAGAATTGAGTGGACTGGTAGCCTGTTGACTCAGGGTGGAGGTAATTACCAGATTTCTAGCTAATTGTGCTAACAACAGTGGATAACAATACCATTAACCAAGTTTGAGGAAATCTACAGAGCAGGTTGTGGGGTGAAGATAATAGGAACTTTATTTTGGATTTACTGAGTTTGAGGTGCCTGTGGAACATCTAGGTGGAGATTTCTAGCAGGGAGTTGGAAATTTAGTTCTGAAACTTAGGAGATATGTAGACATGGAGATTTGGAAGCTATAAACATATAAATGGAGGTGGAAGCCAGAGGAGTGTGTGGGATGGACCATGTGATCAATATGTTTGTTGAATTTGCTTGGGAAGAATGAATAGTATGCTCACCTAAGTGCCTTTTTCCTTAGCATGTATTCTGGGCCTACATTAAGAATGTTTCCATTAGGGGCGCCTGGGTGGCTCAGTTGGTTAAGTGTCTGCCTTCAGCTCAGGTCATGATCTTGGGGTCCTGGGATGGAACCCCACAACAGGTTTCCTGCTCAGTGGGAGTCTGCTTCTCCCTCTCCCTCTGCCCCTCCCCTTGCTCGTGTTCTCTCTTTCTCTCACATAAATAGATAAAATCTTTAAAAAAAAGTTTTCATTAAATATCTTTCTTCTAACAAGATCATATTGATCTCTCCTTATAGTAACTACTAATGACTTGAGTCCATGTTTAAAGCTTCAATTTAGATTGTTGGGTTTTACCAAAATCACTTAAGAACATGAGACACGTAGAAAATTCTATTAAGAGTATTCTGACAGGCAAATCTTGTTCCTGAATACTAATTAAGTAAAAAGTTTGCACAAAATATTTAATGTAATGGCAAGAGTTCTGAGGATGTCAAGATGTGTACTCTTCTCAGATGGATATTTGATATGCAACTTATTAAAAATTTTCAGCATAAATAAAAACTTACTGATGTTTAAGAATGTTTCCATCTATGCTTGTGATTTCAGTAACATACTTTGGCAGTTTCAGACCTTTTGAAGCTAGAGTCATAGATTTTTAGCCCTAAAAGGGACTTTAGAGGTCATTTAATTTAACCCTTTAAGGTTTGGCTCGCCTGGGTAACTGACCAGGTCTCTTGATCCCTAGATCATTCTTTCCTCTTCACACCATCTTTCTTCTCAATGGATTCCAATCTTGCTGAAGTTTCATGATAAAAATGAACGAAACCTCAGCTGTCCAAATGAAAGGTTTTAATTTATTTATGAATTTAATGCAGATCTGTGACACTTGGAGCTAGATAAGAACAAAAAGCCAAGTGTGATTAAGATCCTTCCTTTGCCTCATTCTGTCTCAGGCTTCTTGGCAGAACGAGAATTTTCAGAGTCCCACAAGGACAGACCTAGAGGAGAGGATGATGACGAGAGTCTGATCTCAAGTAGGGTTGCCAGATTTAGCAAATATAAATAAGAGGATGCCTAGCTAAATTTGAATTTCAGATAAATAATGAATAATTTTTTAGCGTAAGTATGTCCCCCGCAGTATCTGGGACATACTTACACTAAAAAAAGGATTCATTGTTTATCTGCAATTGGAATTTTTAACTGGGAGTTGTGTATTTTACCTGGCAACTCTCATCTTGAAGTCAAGGCTTTCGAGAGATGACTGAGGCAGGTTGAGCGAGCCCAGCTAAAGGTAGTGCGTATTTGAAAACAGCACATTTCAAATCGTTCTGGAATCTGCTACTCTTTGTGCAAAAGTGAAAGAGGTGTCATGCTGTGCCACTGTCATCCCACTCCCCCCAGACTGTAGTACAATGTGGGACTGATCTTCCGTGAGATTAACAGGGAGGGTGGAGGGGTGGAAGGCTCGAACGCAGAGTTCCATGTCTGCGTGTTCTAAAGCAGCTATATTCTCTCCTGTGTCTTTAACAGGGCAGACGGATTTTGCAGGCACAGAATCAGAATTCATTATATAATCAGTGATTACAAAACCAAAGCTAAAATGTGGAACAATACAATTTTCCACCACAGAAAACCATAAAACAGAACTATTCTGCAAGACAGTGCCTCACCCTGGCGTCCAAGGCCAGGACCCTGCACCGTCAGCCTCATTTCACAAAAGGCTGAGCATTCAAGTCTCACCTGGTCAGAAAACAGGGCTGAGTGATAAGGGCAAGGGAATGCCAGCCGGGTGTCAGCGTATTAGCAGAGTCTGGCCACACGCTCCGTGGCAGGAAGATGTCAGGACAACACTAACTCTAAGCGTGATTTCCAAGTTCAGCTGTGATGGCCACATGAGGAACGCCAAATCTAGTGAGAGTCCCGGTATGACACTATCTCCCAGGGTGGGTCAGGTGTCTGTGGTTGGAAGTGGTGACAGTGCTCGTGGCAGTGGAGGTGGGGAGAGGGTTAGAAGTGATTGGGCAAATCTGAGAAGGAATTCGATTTAAGCAAGCAATAGGCTTGCAGTAGACTGCAAACATATTGCCAAAGTTGCACGAACGGCCGTGGCCACATGTCCTCCTAGCAGCACTGTGAGTCCCATAGTCCATTTCGTTTTACTTTTCATTGTAGACAGAAATGTTCTTATAGGACATTCAAACTTACTATTTAAAAAAAAAAAAATTCCTCATGCAGTCTTAATGTTGCCTAGAGTAAAAAATAAATGTTGAAAACCAGGCCATCGTGGAGTTAAGAATGTGGTTCATTGTAAAAATCATATGTGGCCACCTTGGTAAAAAAATCACATTGAGGGGTGCGTGGGTGGTGCAGTCAGTTGAGTGTCCAACTCTTGATTTGGGCTCAGCTGGTGATCTCAGGGTCATGAGCTCGAGCCCCACGTGGGGCTCTCTCTGCACTCAGCAGGGACTCTGCTTGAGATTCTCTCTCTCCCTCTGCCCTTCCCCCCACTCACGCGTGTGCACTCTCTCTCTCTCTCTTTCTCTAAAATAATAAATCTTTAAAGAAAAATCACATTGAACAACTATGTAATAGTTCTATTCTTAAAAACTTCAGTGAGGGAGGAAGCAAATGGTATATGAGCGCCTGCCATGGCCAGAGCTTTCTGGAAGCTTTTTATCATCTCAGCTAATTCTTTTAATTAAAAAAATTTTTTTTGTATTGTGTAAGATAACACAAAAATTACCACTGTAACCATTTCTCAGTGTACAATTCAGTCAAAGTAAATACATTCATCATGTTGTAGGACCCTCACAGCTACTCATCTCCAGAACGTCACCATCCCAAGAGAAGCTCTGTATCCACTAAGCAAGGAGTCCTCATTTCTCCCTTCCCCCAGGCCCTGTTAATAACCTCTATTCTTTCTGCCACTATGAATTTGCCTCCTTTAGGTACCTCATATAAGTGGAGTCATACAAGACTTATCCTTTTGTGTCTGGTTTATTTCACTTCCAATAATGTTTTCAAGATCCACCTCTGTTGTACCAGAGACTATCTCATCTAATTATTACAGCCTGCAAAACAGGTTCTCTTATTACTCTAAGGAAATGACCCTGCCCCCAAGCATGCATGCTCTGTCTCTGGAATTCAGGTTGAATGGTCTATTCTGGTGGGATTGCCCTAGTGACACCAAAAACTATGGCCACACCCTGGGGGGTCAGGGGCCTAAGCTCAGAGAAACCTCCTGGAAGAGGGTGTGGTGATGCAGTAGGCGTTTCTAGGTTCTTTTGGTCTCCAAGGCGGGATAAAAAAAAGGCTTGGGTGAGGAACAGAACTGCCTGGTGACCTTCCAGGGACAAAGTCAATTTGCCCAGAGCAGTACTTCCAGTCCCTGAGCCCAGAAATGGACCTAGTGCCTCATCTTTCCTCCCCCATCCCCGATATAGAATTCACAATAGAAATAATACCAAACCATTCAAAAATGCAAGGAGGCCCTACAAAAGTCAAATTACTTCATACTTAAAAAACACTTTTTTGACATAATTTTAGACTTAGAGAAAAGTTGCACAAATAATACAGAGCATTCCCCTACTTTCTTCCCCCAGCTTCCCTGAATGCTCAGATCTAGCAATAATCACAGTACAATGATCAAAATTCAGAAATTAAAACAAGCGCAATATTAACGGAACTACTGACTTTGTTCACATCTCACCAGTTTTTCCCCAAGTGTCCTTTTCCTGTTCCATTCCCCAATCCAGATAAGCCCATGCTGCATCTAGTCACCAGGGGTAGTGGGAGCCAATCTATGATAGCCCCTCTCTCTGTCTTTCTTTGCCTATTATGACCTTGACAGTTTGGAAGCACGGATCAGTTACTTTGCTGAACGTCGCTTAATTTGAAGTGGTTCAATGTTTTCTCATGGTTGAGCTGAAATTATGCATTTTTGGCAAGCCTACGTTTCTCAGTGCAAAATAATCAGGGGTACGTGTGTCGATGTGTTTTAATACTGATGATGGGAACCTTGATCACTTGGATAGGGTGGTGTCTTCTGGGTTTCCTCACTGTGAAGTTATTCTTTTTCTCTTCGTAATTAATAATTATGATGAGAAAATGACTTTGAGACAATGCAAATATCCTGTTTCTCCTCAAACGTTTGCCTGCTCACTTTAGCCTCCATCGGTGGATTCCCTGCAGCAATTATTACCGTGGTGATTTTTTTGTTTTCTTCATTCTTTCCACATGTATTAAGTGGAATTCTTTTATAAGAAAGACCTGTCCTTTCTCCTATATGTATTTATTTTTTCGGTCATTTATTAGTACCAGTATGGACTCATGGATATTTATTTTACACTTTGATGCTTTAAGAAATTAAGCAAATGTCAAATTATTTCTAAAAAATTCCCCTTTCTCTCTCTTGTGTTCATTTTCCATCCCTTTGTCTGTTGCCCCAGCCCTGTTGGTCACGCCATTGGTCTGCCTGTTGCGCCATCTTGCTCTCACATGTTGGGAGTGATTTCAGGGAGAGGCGCCATTCAAAGGATGGTTTGGGAAGCCTCTTCATGCTGGGGTGGGGGACAGGCTCTGCGAAGGTGTGTTCTCAATACTGCTGTGACTCACCTGGAATGAGAAGCTGAGCCCCTGAGGTCCATAGGAGGGTGGGAAAGGGGAAGATCCTCCCCTCCAGTCAAAATGGGCAGAAAGTAGAAAGTAATTATGCTTAGGAAAGCCACAAGGTTGAGAATGTCTCACAACTGACATTTCTCAAGTCCCATGGCTCAGGTCTGAAGAAAATGTGATTACGTAGGTCAAGGTCTCTAACTATAGAAAACCAGGTGTTGGCTATGGATAATCTCAAGGCCACCCTCTGTAATGAATATCTGTTTACTTTCTGTGCGCTGTTGCAGGCATATGAGGACAAGGTGATAATTTGGGTGAATGCTCTCCTTCATGAAAAGATTCACTTTGACATAAAAAAAACCCCTTTTCTCCCAAGTACACTTTATAATTATTCCTTTTATAAGGCTTAGAGTCAAACTGGGACTTAGTAATCCAGCCAAAACCTGGATTCAGGGTGTGAATGAGCTTTATTGACTATCTGCGTCCACAAATCACCTTGTAATCCCCAACCTGATGTGGTGCATTCCTGTCCTATTGAATCAGGGGTCCCCAAAAGAGGCCCGGGTAACCATCTTGTCGGCAGCGAAGAACGCAGGCTCAGTGCCCTCCACCGTGGGCCTAGAACTCTTCAAGGACCTAGAGCCCCTCTGCTTGACCCCCTTTGCCTCACTTTCACAGGTGGGATAAGGCTTTAACCTTTCCTCGGGGGCACCCTGGCCAATTTAGGGCAGACAGAACTGTATTTGGTCGCCACCTCGGTTTTCTTTGTCACTCAAGTATCCATGGTGGGTGCAGGTGTCTGTCTGCCTGTCATTTGCTGAGCATCTTCTCTGTACCAGGCTCCACACAGAGTGCTTTCCCACCATGATGAAATCTTCAGGTATGTATTGTTTGCCCATTTTACACATGAAGAAACTGAGACCCAGTAATTCCCACCACCTTCTTTCATTCCCTATTCTTGTAGTGCTCGGATGTTGTGCATTTGGAACTTTTCCCCTTGGCTTTAGGCTCTTGGTGTCAACGCCAGAGCACCAACCAGAACATGGTGCATAAGCTTCCCACCAGAGAGGTACTTTCCTCACCAAATGTGGGTTCCTTGTGACAGGGCCAATGAAGGGGAGTTGGAGCTTTAGTCTCATGTTTCCCCTGGGGGTGAATTCCAGAGAGCAAACAACAAAAGCAGAATCGCTCCTTCTTTGAGTGTTTTTTAATAATACAGACCAGTCTGTATTTCCTGAGCATTTACAAAGTGCCAGGCAATGTGACAAGCACCTCACGCACATTATGTCCAGATTCTATCCAGATCTCCGGTATGCTTCAGAATTCAGAATTGTTCAGATTTCTGAGAGGCAAATCCGCATATTCTACATTTTTCATAATATCCCCTAGTAAGGTCTGGAGGAGCATCCATCAACAAAAAATTAATATTTCTGAGGTGAAAACGCAGATAATCATGTTTAATGGGATAACTAAAACTATATAAGGTGTCACGTCAGTTCAGATCAGGTTTTGCCAGCAAGTGAATTTCCTGTAAGCTTTTTAAAAGATCTGTTCTTCAGAGGTTTTGGGGTTTCAGAATTGCTGATACAGGATTATGGGTGATATTACTGTACAGATGTTACTATTACTATTACTATTACTATTACTATTCCCACTGTACAGATGAGAAGACTGAGGTTTGAAATATTAAGCACCTATCCAAAGTCATCCCATAAGCGGTAGATATTACTGTACAGATGTTACTATTACTATTACTATTCCCACTGTACAGACGGGAAGACTGAGGTTTGAAATATTAAGCACCTATCCAAAGTAATCCCATAAGCGGTATAGGACCAGGATTTGGACCCCATTTGATTGTGCTCATACCATTGCACATTTTCACCTCTGCTTTAACTTCAAACGTCCACATGTCAGGAGATAAAAGTACTCAGACCCGACATACCTCACTTCCACATGAGAAACCACTTATTGCTGACATTCAAATACATTTTTGGTGGGAATGAGGAATAGATTTTCTTATGAACGGATAGACCAGAGAGCATTTCCATACTGGGACACCTTCTCCAAGAGCTTAACAAAGCAAAGCACCCGTCACGCTGGGGAGGGGAGGAAAAGGGTGTGTGGCTTTTCCATTCTAAGAAAATACTCTGTCCTTTTCTATTCTTTCCGACTCCATGTGCTTTCTTCTTTGGTTCCACTCTGCTCTGACTCATGGACTAATGGCCTGGGCCCTCTGTCCGCACAGGCTGCAGAGCTGCTGGCCTTTCCCACCACCCCTGGTTGCCACTGCCATTCTTGAAGGGTCTTCCTCTGTCCTTGGGTCAGGTCTCTCTTTCCCACGTCCTTGGCCCCATGGCTCAAGGTTCTCACCAATCTGTCATCCCCTGTGAGCCCAGTCATAACAGCCACTTGCTAACTAACTAGCAGAGAGCTAGGATCATTTCACATAAACATCCTCAGCCTCATTCTAGAACTTAAAGGCTTGTCATTCCAACTGAAGTAAACAAGTCTGTTGCAGGGAATTGAAGAGGACCAAAATGAGCGTGTGTGTGTTATTGCCACGCTGCCAAATCTTCTGCCTCCTCCAAGTCACCAAGAATGTGAATACCTGCCCAGCCCCTCAGCAAGACATCAGACTCCAGGGAGCAGAAGAGAAAGCAGGGAGAGATTTACTTTTTGGCACTTGAATCTCTGCATTTTAGTGAGGCTGGGCTTTGACTAACTCATTATCCTTGGGCACTCGCTCTGGATAATGAGGTCTGAGACGGTGATGAATTGACTCACACTTGGTTGATTCTGTCTTTATATATATTTTCAATTCAGTATATTATCCTTCTTTGGATATATGTGAGGCACATCCACGGTTTGGTGGGGCCAAGCAACTCCTGGCGTTTTTTGGCTTCTTTGGTGTGGTCTGAGCACAGGGAAAGAAAAACTGAACAGAAATGGATCTGTCCCTTTTTAAAATTTTGTTTTTCCACAGTGATTTCTCTTCTTGTGAAATTCTGTTTACCCTTGATGATCTTATGAAAGATCCTCTTTTGTTCTTCGAGTCATGAGAAAACAAACCGTGGAAAGTTAATAGGAACACCACTGATTTTCATTAAGGGCTGATGAATACTTGGGTCAAATCTCTTCATTAGAGAGATCAAAGGATAATAATGTATTTTAATTCAAAGTTCTTTTTTTCTTCAAAAAAAAAAAAAAGAGAGAGAGAGAGACACTTCAGTGAAAACAAGGATTTCCTAACCCAATTAAGAAATCTGCAACAGTCTGTTCTACCAGCTAATTTACTTAGAGTTGTGTGTTTGTTCAAATTACACATGGTGTGGTGGGTTTTGCCCTCTCTGTATTTTTTACAGCTCAAGCCAGTTAAATACCAGCAAGGATTTTCATGGGCATGATTTCTTCCAACTACGAAGCAGCCCCTCCTTTCTTCCTTGTTTGTGTTCTGCCCTAACGATGTATTCCCAGAGCCACAGTCCCCTCAGAGCCTCATGAGCCTTTGCCTCCAGCTCATGTTTTCTGCCCTTGACGTTGCAGTTGGGGACTCATGGTTTTATCCTCAGCTTCTCTATTTTCTTACTCTATGCCCTGTCCCTCTGTGATTATCCACTGCTTGAACTTGATGGCTCACATAGGAGCTGGAGACTCTGATGTGTATCCAGCTCTGTTGAGCTCCAGAGCTAAGAACTCAATTGCCTCTACTTGAACTTCTCTATTGGGATATTCCACAGGCACCTCAAACTCAACGTGTCCCCAAATATGCTTGTTATCCATAGCCGCCCTTTCCCCACCATCACTGCTACCCCTTCCTTCTCTTCCTCAAATCTATTCTTTCTCTTAGACTTCAAGCTCAATTGATGGTCCCACCATTTGCCCACATCCTAAGTTGGAGTCATCCTCAGGTTATCCTCCATGACTCCTTCATTCCTCAAATCCATCAGGCGTGCTGTTCTGTCAACTCTGCTTCCCAACCAGCTTCAGAAGCCATTCCTCTTCTCCATCCCACTGCCACTGTCTTAGTGTAGATCTTCCTCCTCCCTCACCCAAGGAGGCAAGACCTGCAAGACCACCCAGCCCTAACTCCTACAGCCCTGGCTTAACCTGCCTCCCACCCATCCTAACCCTCACCCCAAACCAGCCTCCACACTGTGCTCTTTCTCAAACACAAATCTCGTTCCTTTCACTTTCTTAAAACTCTCCAGTGTTCCCCTTCATTTACAAATGAAGTCCTGCCTCCTTAGCACAATACTGAAGGCCCTCCATGTTCTGGTCCCATTATTTGCTTCTTCTCTTGTCACATCTTGCCTTGCATGTTTGAATCATCTGACCCTTCTCACCGATCTTGAACGTAACACGTGGCTTCAAATCCTTGGGAGAGGAAACTCCATCTATCTAGAATGTTCTTACCCTTTTCTCTGCCTAGAAAACACTTACATGGTCATTCACATCAAACATTTATCAAGCAAGGGTCTACTGGGTGCCTTAAGATTGTGCTAGGCGGTGGAGACAAAAATACAAAGCGTGTTATTTTTTTCCTAAACATCCAGTTTAGGAAGATGGAAAATGATATTAGTGAAATATCACTTCTTGAAGTTTCCCTCAGATATTCCCACACCAATCTCACCACCTATGCATAGTACACCATTTTTTCTTCCTACTTTGTGTACAGGTCTTTCATTGCACTTACATGATATGCTTTTCTTGGTTTGTCTTCCTAGGTCCAGAACCCATGCCCATAACTTTGGAGCAAGGAGTTAAGTAGTTTAAAGAATATGTGGGCACTGACATCTGTGTAGGAGGCAGAATTCTAAGATGGTCTTCCAAGATTCCTGCCCCTTGGTGTACATGCCTTCCCCGTGAATGTGGGCAGGACTTGTGAATATGATGGGATTTTACTAGAATGAATAGGTCGGGTTATATAGCAAAGGTGAAGTTCTGCAAATGTAATTAAGATCGTCTTGGAGTTTCCTAGAAACATATAATCTACCAAAACTAATTAGGAAGAAACAGAAAATTTGAGCAGACCAATTGCCACAATGAAATTGAATCAGTAATCAAAAAACTCCTCCCCCTCCAAAAAAAAAAAAGTCCAGGACCAGGTGGCTACACAGGTGAATTCCATCAAACACTTAAAGAAGAGTTAATACCTATTTCTCTCTAACTATTCCAAAAAATAGAACAGGAAAGAAAACTTCCAAATTTATTCTATGAGGCCAGTATCACCCCGATACCAAAACCAGATAAAGACACCATAAAAAAAGAGTACAGGCCAATGTCTCTCATGAATATGATACAAAAATCCTCAGCAAAATATTAGCAAACTGAACCCAACAATACATTAAAAATCATACACCATGATCAAATGGGATCAAAACAAGTGACATATGTCACATCAACAAGAGAAAGGATAAAAACCATACGATAATTTCAATAGACACAGAAAAAGCATTTGACAAAGTACAACATCCATTCATGATAAAAATCCTCTGCAAAGTAGGTCTAGAGAAAACATACCACAACATAAAAAGACCTTATATGAAAAACCCACAGCCATGATACTCATACTCAATGGGGAAAAACTGAGAGCTTTTGCCCTAAGGTCAAGAACAATACAAGGAGATCCACTCTCAGCACTTTTATTCAACATAGTATTGGAAGTCCTAGCCACAACAATTGGACAACAAAAAGAAATAAAAGGCATTCAAATAGGTAAGGAAGAAGTAAAACTCTCACTATTTGCAGACAAGATGAACCCTAAAGACTCCACCAAAAAATGACTACAACTGATAAATGAACTCAATAAAGTCGCAGGAGACAAAATCAATGTACAGAAATCTGTTCCATTCCTATACACTAATAATGAAGGAGTAGGAAGTGAAATTAAGAAAACAATCCTATTTACAAATGCACCAAAACCAATAAAATATCTAGGAATAAACTTAACCAAAGAGGTGAAAGACCTGTACTCTGAAAACTATAAAACACTGATGAAAGAAATTCAGGATGACTCAAAGAAATGGAAAGACATTCCATGCTTATGGGCTAGAAGAACAAATATTGTTAAAATATCTATACTACCCAAAGCAACCTAAGGATTTAACGAAATCTCTATCAAAACATCAGCAGCATTTTTCACAGAACTAAAACAATCCTGAAGTTTGCATGGAACCACAAAAGACCCTGAATAGCCAAAGTAATCTTGAAAAAGAAAAACAAAATTGGAGGTATCACAATTCCGGACTTCAAGTTATTATTACAAAGTGATAGTAATTAAAACAGTATGGTACTGGCATAAAAACAGACACATAGGTCAGTGGAACAGAATAGAAAATCCAGAAATAAACCCCGAACTATATGGTCAATTGATCTTCAACAAAGAAGGAATGAATACGGTATTGGGAAAACTGGATAGCTACAGGCAAAAGAATGAAACTGGACCACTTTCTTTCACCATACACAAAGATAAACTCAAAATGGACTAAAGACCTAAATGTGAGACCTGAAACCATAACAATTCTTGAAGAGATCACAGGCAGTTATTTCTCTGACATTGGCCACAGCAACTTTTTTCTAGATATGTCTCCTGAGGCAAGGGAAACAAAAGGATAAATAAACTATTGAGACTACATCAAAATAAAAACCTTCTGCACAGCAAAGGAAACAATCAACAAAACTAAAAGGCAACCCACTGAATGGGAGAAGATATTTGCAAATGATATATCTGGCAAAGGGCTAGTATCCAAAATATATAAAGAACTGATACAACTCAATACCCAAAAACCAAATAATCTGGTTTAAAAAATGGGCAGAAGACAGGAACAGACATTTCTCCAAAGAAGATACACCGATGGCCAACAGACACGTGAAAAGATGCTCTTCAGGGAAATGCAAATCTGAACTACAAGGAGATACCACCTCACACCTGTCAGAATGGCTAAAATCAACAACACAAGAAACAATAGGTGTTGGCAAGGATGTGGAGAAAAAAGGAACACTCCTGTTCTATTGGTGGGAGTGCCAAATGGTACAGCCACTCTGGAAGACAGTATGGAGGTGCCTCAAAAAATCAAAAATAGATCTACCCTATGATCTAGTAATTACACTACTGGGCATTTACCCCCAAAATACAAAAACACTAATTCAAAGGGATGCATGCACCCCTGTGTATATAGCAGCATTACCAACAATAGCTAAACTGCGGAAGCAGCCCAAGTGTCCACTGTTGGATGAATGGATAAAGAAAATGTATAGATATAGGTATAGATAATGGAATATTACTCAGCCATTAAAAAGAAGGAAATGCTGCCATTTGCAACAACATGGATGGAACTAGAGAGTATAATGCTAAGTGAAATAAGTCAGAGAAAGATAAATACCATATGACCTCAGGCATATGTGGAATTTAAGAAACAAAACCAATGAGCAAAGGAAAAAAAAGAGAGACAAACCAAGGAACAGACTCTTAACTAATAAGACAAACTGATGGTTCCCAGAGGGCGGTGGGTGGGGGGATGGGTGAAATAGGTGATGGAGATTAAAGAGGACACTTACCATGATGAAAAAAATTAATAAAATAAAAACTTTAAAAAAGATTGACTTGGAGTTAACTGAAAGAAATATTATCCTGAGTGGGCCTGACCTAATCAGGCGAACACCTCAAACGAAAATCCAGGCCGTCTCTGGAGGGAGAGATGTGCAGCAGCATTGATGCCCTCCTGTTGGCCATGAAGAAGTAATGTGCTGGGGTGTGTTGTGAAGGGGATCACAAGGCAGGAAGTGGTCGACAGCCCCTAGGAGCTGAGGGCCTCGGTTCTATACCCAGAGTGCACTGAATGCTGCCAACCACGGAGCCTGGATGAGGGCTCCAGGCCTCCTCTGAGATTGCAGGCCTGGCTGCCATCTTGATTTCAGCCTCATGAGACCCTGAGCAGAGAACGGAGTGAAACCAGGCCCAAACTTCTGACCTATAGAAACTGCGAGGGGCGCCTGGGTGGCTCAGTTGGTTAAGAGACTGCCTTCGGCTCAGGTCATGATCCTGGAGTCCCGGGATCGAGTCCCGCATCGGGCTCCCTGCTCGGCAGGGGGTCTGCTTCTCCCTCTGCCCTCTTCCCTCTCATGCTCTCTGTCTCTCATTCTCTCTCTCTCAAATAAATAAATAAAATCTTAAAAAAAAAAAAACTGCGAGGTAATAAATGGGTATTGTTTTAAGCCACGAAGTTTGTGGTAATTCATTATGTAGCCAAGAAAAAACTAAGACAATCTGATAGTCACGTGTTGAATTCCTGCTTTCTTGTTACTATCCATAGGATCTTGGACTTAACCTCTCTGAGCCTCAGTTTTCCCATCTAGAAAATGGGGATGGTAGTGCCTACCTTATAGTATATCTCAGTTCCTTGAAAGCAGGGACCATGTCTTTCTCTAGTATCTTTGATGCCTAGCACTGTGTCTACACATAGAAGGTGCTCAATACATTTTAGCTGAATGAATAAACAGTGCTCAGAGTGTCTTTAAAAACAAGTATAAACCCAAGCCTCTTCTTGAATTTTTTTTTCTAATTTAGTGCTGATACAAATCTAGTTCACTCATATGTGAAATTAGGAACCATCTAGATGATCTCTCAGGTGCCATCCAGTTGCAAATTCTGTGATGTTGATGAATCTTGAAATAAGGTCCTAGGATAACAATCTTAAAGTTGCAAAAATGTTAGTATTCTTAGAGAGTTCTTCAAAGGAGTATTTGTTAGTAAGATGCTTTCTTCTCCCGAGCCTCTCTCCTGAGCCAGCTACTCTCCCCGACCACAATCAAGTATTAATATTCAGATGCCTGTGTTGGGTGTTTGCAGTGTTAGTGCAGTGTTTTGCCAGCTATGAATGCAAAATATTTTTGATCAAATGATAAAGATAAATTTGGGTTTCTTACTTTGGATATTAATATATAGTTCAATCATCTTCAAATTCCTAGTAATAGGAGAAATAGTATCACCTAAAAGTAGAAATAAAGAAGTACTTAGACTTAACAGGTGGTGTAATTTTGTTTTATTTGCGTCTTATTCTGCAATGATATAGAAGATTCAGTCACTGACACCGACAGGAAGGCAACAAAGAATCCTCCTGTAACTGTCATGGCTGGGGTTTGCACAAGTGGGAACACACACACATTTAATTATAAACATGATCATAAATATTGACTTACCATTGGGATATTTGGCAACTGTCTTTGGATTAAGATCCCAGAGGGATGCTTGATTACTACCTAATAGATCTAATAGAATTTGATAGGGATCTAATAGAATGTTTGTCCTCAGAGCTACTTTTCAACACCAAGGGATGTCCCTGGCTGATCCTACCTCTTAACAAGAGGAAATAGAAAAATGCTTTCTCAAAAGGGCAGGCCTTGTGGGGAGGGCCGTGAGAGATCCATACTGTACACAGCATTATCTCTATCCTGAGCCATATGTCAGGTGTTAAACTTCTCCGTTCAGAGCAGAAGGCTTTGTTGCCCATGAAGCTCCTGATGACCAGACTATCTGAGCAAGAGTTTGTGGAGAATAAGGTCCAGGAGGATGACTAGTTAACGTGTGTGTGTGTGTGTGTGTGTGTATGTGTGTGGTGTTTCCATGCCTCTGGGGGTGGGGGGAGGAATGTAGTTTAAGGGGTTAACCAATTCTTACTAATCCACCAATGCTCCCAGGGGAGAGGAGGCACAACAGAGGGTCTTGTCATGATTAGTAGAGAAAAAGACCCTCTGTCACTCAAAATGGCACCACCTTGCCCTCTAAGGGTGGAGAGGAACCGGTAGGCCTGTACAGGAAGGAGAGAGAGAGGTATCCACGGTCATCCAGGGACAGCAAAGACAGGTTGAGTGTGCTTATGTCTCTAAAGATGTAGGGACCTAAAACATGCTGCCGATCCCACTCCTCTGCAGGGGTGACCCCAGCCAGAAGAGCCCAGGACGGTGTAGGTCTTCCATTACTATGGTTTCAACCACTGCAGTCAGAAATCAGACCTAGACAGAATCCCAGCTTCTGGAATATCCTTGATTTATGAAGGGCACTCCCTTCCCCTTCAGGGTGCAGCGTGGAGTAGCAAAGGCCCACATCCCGGGCTCTGGGACCTGAGTCACTTGCAGGGTGTGTTGCAGTTACAGAGTACCTTCTTCCTATGCCTGCGCTCATGGAGGTAGCACAACAGCCCAAGACACACAAATTGTTATTCTTACGGTGATTATTGTGCTGGAGGAGGAGGAAACTGAGTCTCAGGGAGATTAAGGGGTTTTCCCAGGATGACAGAGCCCGCAGGTGGGAAAGATGACTCCTGCCTCAGGCCTCGGAGCTTGACCTTGTAACCCTATGCTCTGTCTCTCTGACGTTCTGGGGTAGGAAAGAGAAGCAGGGATCTTGTCCATCCCCAGGCAGAGACCGCTTCCCCTCCTCATTGCCACGCTCGCCTGGGCATGCTGTGAGTGTTTGGGAAGCAGCCCTTGAGCCTGTCCTCTACCTGATTGGCTAATCTAGCTGGTTCTGTGGGGTCCTGGCTGGAGTCTAGGGGCAGCCTGCTTGGTGAGAGAAGGCATGTGGGGGCCTTAAGAGCCGGTGCATGGCAGTGGATGCAAGGCACTTAGTGGGAACATCAAGGGGAGGCCTGCCAACCCCAGGCAGGTGTGGGAAGGACGCCCCTCCCATCCCCGGTCAGGAGGCTGGCCCAGGTCTGGAACATGAACTGTGCAGCCTGACAGACCTGGGCTGAGCCCTACCTTGACAAGTACTCGTTCTGTGACCTTGAGCAACTTATTTACTTTTTCTAAGTCTCTGATTCCTCCACAGTAAAAGTGGGAAAAATAATTGCACCTCCCTGCCATTGTTAAGAGGATTACGTGAGATAAGGAATGTGAAGCACTTAGCATAGTGCCAGGCCCAGGGAAAGAATTCCTTAGTGATATATAATGCATGCCACGGAAGACTCCTTCATTCATTTATTCGGCAAGAATTTATTAAATGCCCAGTCCATGTCTAGCAGTATGCTAAAAACTCAATACCTGGGGCTTTACCAACACCGATATCTTTAGCATAAAATCACACAAAGGGTCCTTTACCCATAAATATTATAGTCTGAGCTGGTTTTATAAACATGGAAAATGGGTTTTGATGCATACGTTATTTCTGCCCTTGACTCTTCCTTCATTTTCAGCATGAGGACATAGCTGGATGCACATGGGATGTGGAGTGAGCGAGAATGTGTGCTTAGTTATATGAACACTGGGCCACCAGCCTCCTTCCTCCAAGTATTGACTTCTCAGCTGCAAAATGGGGAGAACCATGTCTTCCCTATAGAACTGTTGAAAGGAGTAAATGGAAAATGGATCAGGTAGAGCATCTGACTTAGGGCAGGTGCTCAATATGTATTAGTTGCCTTTACATTTCAAAACATTTGGGTGGAACTTCCAGAGTCTGCTCTAGCATGTAAGAAGCTGAGAAGTCACCACTCCATCCTAGCAACCAGGAAAACGCTGAACAGACTGAAAAATTAGCAGTTCTTTTTAGATCCATAAGAGAAGTGAGGTCACAGTGCAAACTGCTGCCCCCCAAATTGGACAGAGTGGCAAGCAAATACAGCGAATCACAATTGACTGCAGCAGAAACCTCCATGGGAACCATGGGGACCAGTGACAAGGGAGGCAAACCCAAACCATGATTGAGAAATTGCTGGAAGCTCAGTGTGCACAACTCTGAGAGTTAAAAACTCAAGGGGAACCAGTGACCAGGGACTCCCACACTCTTGTGATCTTACTTCCTGGAGCTCTCCCAGATTCTCATCATGATAATTAGAGAAAAAAATGCCTCATGCTCCATCAGGGGAAGAGGAAAAGGAACCATTTTGAAATATCGCAGAGCATTCTGTTCTCCAAGACAAACTGTTTAACCAGAACCTCACTTGCTGGGGTGTCAGACCCTGACTACATGGGGAAAGAAATACCCACCTCCAGCGCCCTCCAGCCATCCTGTCCCACCTAAACTGGAGGGAGCCTTAAGAAGCACTTGTGAAGTTCCCAGTTCCCAGGCACAGGCTCACTAGAAGACCAAGACCTAATCACAGACTATAGAATGCTCCCCCTCCCGACACACCCACCACATCCCTAATGCCTATTTACAGCAGTTCTTTTTAGCCAGTACATCATGTCTGGCTACCAAGAAAAATATACAGGGCATAGTAGAAGATAAAAACACAGTTTGAAGAGACAGAGCAAGCATCAGAACCAGACCCAGTTATGGCAGAGATGTTGGAATTATCAGCCTGGGAATTTAAAGCAACTATCATGAATATGCTGAGAGTTCTAATGGATATAGTAGTCAGTATTGCAAGAATAGATGGGCAATGTAAGCAGAGAGATGGAAATTCTAAGAAAGATTTTTTTAAGTGCTAGAGATCTAAAACACTAACAGGCAATGAAACAAAACAAAAACACTTAACAGAAATGAAGAACTTCTTCGATGAGTTTATTAGATTGGACATGGCTAAGGAAAGAATATTTCAGCTGGAGGATATCCCAATAGAAACCTCCCAAACTCAAAGGCAAACAGAAAAAAGACTAGAAAAAAAGACCCAGAACAGGATATCTGAGAACTCTGGGACAACTACAAGATATAACGTATGCATAATGGAAAAACCAGAAGGAAAAAAAAAAGAGAAAGGAACAGAAGAAATATTTGAAACCATAATATCTGAGAATTACCCCCAAATTAATGTTAAACATCAAACCACGGATCTATAAAGCTCAGAGAACACCAAGAAGAATAAATAGCAAAAACAAACAAACAAACAAACAAACAAAAAACTACCTAGGCATATCATTTTCCAACCAGAGAAAATCAAAGATTAAAAAAATCCTGAAAAAAGCCAGAGGGGGGTGGGAAATCTATAGAGGAGCAAAGATAAGAATTATATCTGACATCTCCTCAGAAACAATGCAAAGAAGGGAATAAAGTAAAATATTTCAAGTGTTGAAAGAAAAAACAAACCAACCCACTATTCTGTACCCTGTGAAATTATTCCTCAAAAGTGAAGGAGAAATGCTTTCTCAGACATACAAAAATGGAGGGAATTTGTTGCCAGTAAACCCGCCTGGCAAGAAATGTTAAAAGAAGTTTTTCAGAGAAGGAAAACCACATTGGTCAGAAACTTGGATCTACATAAATTAAGAATGTAGGAAAAGGAAAAAGTGAAGGTAAAACAAAACCTTTCCTTTATCTGATTCTTAATTGATATAACAGCTAACAATCTCCGTATGACCTCACTCTGCTGTCTGGAAAGTTCCCTTGGGACTCACCAGGGATTTGGGGGTTCCTGCACATCCTCACACTGTAATTCCTGTCTGACACTGAGCCTCCAGGGCCCCTACTATTCCGGGGAGGTATGGACAGACTTGGGCAACCCAGCCTTGGGCCTTCCAGGGTGTCAGAGCGCAGAATCATTTCCCACGAAGATAACACAACATCCATTTCCCACAGGGTTTGAGGCTCTTGGCAGGGGAGGCAACCATGCAGCGGGGCCCAGATGAAGGATGATCAGGAAGGAGAGGGATCGCCTCTCTGCAGTCTCTCCCCACTGCCTTCCTTCTGCCCACCTGCCATGCTTCTACCTCAACATCCTTCACCAGGCTACTCTACAGTGTATTTCTGAAAATTAAAATGCTTGTCTTCATTCATTCACTGAGTATCAGTTCAGTTGAACAACTACTCTGTACCAGGTGTCTAAATAATAAAATCAATTGCCTAGACCAACAAAAATAATAAGGGAAGAGGTTTGAGAGCAGTGGGGAGAGAGGAGGAAGAGAGTGAGTTCTGACGCGTCTCTTATGCTTACGTCAATAATGAAATCTTTTCTTTAGAAGTGTCTTCCCGTCCCTTAATTCTGTGTTCCAGATGAAAGGAGAATAGAAATCTCACCGTCGCAGCTGGGTAAAGCTGAACATTTGGCTATCCCATACATCAGTAAGTCCCACATGTGTCTACCTAAGTGTCCTGTGAGAACCGACAAAGGTCACACACCGCTTTTTCGCATTTATCCCTGAACCAGGCCCCAGCCTGCTCTTATTGGTTGGCAGGAAAGCCTGCCCCTGCCAACATTTTGGCTCCCCAAGCCTCCCCAATAGTAACGTGATTCCCTGACCCATCCTGGCAGAATATGCCACAGTCCCCATGGCTTTTCGTCTGCAGCAGCTAAAGGCTAAGGAACCCTTGTTCACTTTTCTGCTGGCCACCACCACTGGATTTAAAACACACAGACACATGCATCCTAGAACTGACTTAACGGGGGATGGCTTAGGCTATATTTTGACGCTTGCTTTTTGTATTTTTATTTTTTTCATTTATTTTAAAGATTTTATTTTTAAGTAATCTCTATACCCAATATGGGGTTTGAACCCACAAGCCCGAGATCAAGAGTCGCATAAGCCACTGACTGAGCCAACCAAGCGCCCCTACTTTCTGTATTTTTATTTATTTTTTTAATAGATTTTTATTTATTTATTTGAGAGAGCGAGAATGAGAGACAGAGAGCATGAGAGGGAGGAGGGGCAGAGGGAGAAGCAGACCCCCCGCTGAGCAGGGAACCCGATGTGGGACTTGATCCCGGGACTCCAGGATCATGACCTGAGCTGAAGGCAGTCGCTCAACTGACTGAGCCACCCAGGCGCCCCTACCTTTTTGTATTTTTTAAAGGCATATTCCGAGTTGGCAAGAAAGTGCCTGCATGTGCACACACACACACGTGCGCCCACACACACGTGCACGCACATGTGGCCATGCCACTTCAGTATAAATTATATTGTGGGCCAGTCTCTGAGATGACCCAGAACATGTCCTAATCTACAGCTGCCATCGGCGGGTCACACTGAGGAGCAGGCTCCAGAATGAAGGACAGTCTTGGCCAGAAGTGCACGCAAAGGCTCTCTGGTCCTCAGGAAGGCTGAGTCTCAGCTCTCTTGAATGCGTGTCCAAAGAATTCTGACAAGCTTTTCCCTGGACCATTCAAGGCCCCATTTATTGTTGTAAATAGGTATATGACATTGCAATCCTATTCCAGACCCTATTTATAGCAACCCCACACCTAATAGCTAAGGGATAATTATTCTCCCTCGCCCATTTGAAGGACTTTTTGCCAAAGATTTCAGGGAATTTTACCAAACAAACTATCTCACCCCCTCCCCCTCCCACTGGACAGGTGGAGAAGCTGAGGCATAGTGAAGTCAAAAGAGCCTAGTCAAAACGTGAGTCAGAAATGAAGCAGTGCTGTACCTACTTACACCTGCTTCCTCACCTGTGGCTTTACCCCTGCTGGAGCAGACTTCCTGGAAGGTGTAGCTTCTGTTTGGCTTATCTGTCGCGTAAACATTGCTATGAGCTTTCAGATGTTTCCCCAGGTCTGAGATGGCTGTGTCTCTGAGAAGGAAGTAAGAGGGCCTCTTGGTCAACTCAGGTTTTCCTGTGAGGGCTTACTTGCTGTCCTTAGAATCCAGCCTCCTCCCCTCCTGATCCGATGCAACCCCTTTCGGCGGTTCATCAGTGAGGTTCTTGCCCAGGCAGCCCCCCAACGTCACGTCCCTTTCCCCACCCTTCTCCTACCCCAGTTTGTAGCAGCAACACTTTTTGGGGTGGTGGGACCATCTGTTTCACCTTTGGTTCCCATGAAGATAAGTGTTAGTAAACCTTCGGCCCCCTGCCCCACTGCCCACTCGCCACCAGCCCTATGCTGGATTCTCTTTTCCGGGGAAGCTCCTTTTTCTGCCCTCGTCTAAAGGGAGAATTGGGAGTGCCAACACTTCTCCCTCTATGGAGAATGAGACCTACTTGTCAAGATCTCACAGAATTCAGGGTCTTATAGAGTTAGGAGCAAAGGAGAAATGCTCTCAAGGATAAGAAAACAGAGGGACCTCTGATTCCATCAAAGCAACCATGACAGTAGACTCCAGAACAGCAACTGCTGTTGCCAGCTAGCTATCATGCCTGTCCGTTTTCATAGTAAGCAACTGTATGAATATATTTTTTAAAAAGTAGGTGGGAGTGAGAGCAGGTTTGGTTTCCATTTTTCCTTTGGTAGATAATAAGCTATGAATGCTTTCTTTAAGAATATTTGTAAATGTGCCCAGAGGTTAGTGAAAAATTAGAACATTTGATACAGCAAATAATACCAGCTTTGTGTATTCTCCCGGAAGTTTCCTAAGCTTGAATCCTAAGCTGGAATAATTTTCTCCAATATCCTAAAAGGCAACATACAATGAAGGGCAGGGAACCTTGGTATAACCTAGGAAGTGATATTTACAAGCAAATAAAGGCACCCATCAATTATCTGTAGATAAATGGACTTTTGGAAAAAAATTGTATTCAAAAACAAAACAAAACAAAACAAAAACACCTCTGAGGAGCTCAAATAGTTGACAAAACCCAAGCATATAAGCAAGTCCTAAGAGAGAGGACCTTTGATCATTCTTCGTGACTTACTGACGTTTAGTTGGCCCACATTTCTACCGGACAGAGCCATCTGACTTTTCAGACCTCAGCCAATGGAAAATGGAACTTTTGAAAAAAGGGAGCCTGGAGCAAACAAGGACCAGGTAACAGAAGTGACAGCTAGGAGTGACAGCTAGAGAAGAAACAAAAATGACTTTGTCAAAGCATAATTTAAGAATTGTTAACCATAACCCTAAGTATGATTCATTAAGAAAAAGTTAGGCCATGTTCATCGTCCTTCATATGTAAATCCCTTTTAAGTCTTCTGTCAAAAGGTGGTCAGGAGGGTGAGCAGCAAGCAGGTGAAACATTCCCTAAGGTGGAATGTGACATGTGACTTGTGACTCCGCCCTTCCAGTCATGCTAATAGGTTGGGCGAGGCGCAGGCTTCCGGCCTGATTCACTATTTTATAGGCAGCCACCGGCTTCTCAGGCCGCTTCCCCTCCAGTAAAAAGGGGGAAGAAGCTCAGAGTATTTGGTAGGGAGCCTGGGAGGCCTTTGATGGCAGGTTCGGAAACAAGGCCCGCCTTTAAATTAGGGCAATTATGCTTTAGGCTGATTGGCGCAGAGACGCCGTAAAGGCACCTTTTTGGAAAGAGGGACAAAACAGCACGAGGGTGTTTATGTTTGGGGGTAATGCGACAACACCTAGAGGCACAGGAAGGCCGCAGGAACCCTGGGATGGGCCTGCAAGACCGTGCCCACCCAGCACTCCGCACCAGTCCTAGCTGAAGTGGACGCTCCCTGGAGGAGGCGCGGCGTCTGGTTGAGCCCTTGCTAGCTGCTGTGTCCGTCTACACCGCCTCCGGAGGGCCGGCTCAGCCCGGCAGCCTGCCACACGCCCTGGTCACGCGGGGCCAAGCAGTCAGAGGACAGGGTCAGGGCCAAGTCCGCGGGTGCCCCGCCCCTGCCGCTCAGCCGCCGCCCCGTCCACCTGCCTCCCGCCGCCATCCTGCCTTCCCAGCTGTGTGGGAGGGAGCTTCCGGAGATACCACCGTGAGGGTGGGAGTCGACTTTTTAAAAATGCCAGTGGAGGACCCCCCCCCCCCGCCAGTTTCCTTAATCCCATGCGTGCCGTCCAAGAGGAAGCCACCCGCCTGAGGTGGCTGCTGAACACGGTTGCGGCCAACCTAGGTGCTGGGACCACGCTTCTTTCTCCTGTCACCCCCCGAAGGACATCTTGGTTGCAAGTTTTGGCAATTGTGAATAAAACTGCTGTAAACGTCGTGTGCAGGTTTTTGTGTGGAAATAAGTTTTGAGCTCCTTTGGGTAAATCCCAAGGAACGTGATTGCTAGACCGCAAGGTTAGGATTATGTTCACTTTTATAAGAAACCATCAAACTGCCTCCTAAAGTGGCTTGTCCCACCTTCTATTCCCATCAGCAACGAAGGAGGGTGCCTGTGACTCCATCCTCCCCAGCCTTTGGTGGTGTCAGTGTTCTGGAATTCCGTCATTCTAATAGGTGTGTAGTGGCATCTCAGTGTTTTAATTTGCATTTCCCTGATGATACATGACGCCGAGCATCTTTTCACATGCTTATGTGCCGTCCCTGTATTTTCTCTGGTGAGGGGTTGGTTAAGGTCTTTGGCCCCCTTTGGCATCAGGCTGTTTGTTTCTATGTTGTTGAGTTTTAAGCGTTCTTTGTACATTTTGGATCACAGTCCTTTGTGAGATATTCTTTTGCAAATATTTTCTCCCAGTCTGCGGCTTGTCCCATTGTTCTTTTGACAGTGTCTCTCACAGAGCAGAAGTGTTAAATTCTAATGACGCCCAGCTCATCAGTTATTTCTTTCTAGAGTGTGCCTTTGGTGTTGGACCTAAAAAGTTGTCACCTAGCCCAAGCTCATCTAGGTTCTCTCCTATGTTCTCTTCTATGAGTTTTGTAGTTTTGTGTTTTACATTTAGGTCTGTGATTCATTCTGAGTTAATTTTTGTGAAGGGTGTAATCTCTGTGTCTAGATTCATTTTTTTTTACATGTGCATGTCCAGTTGTTCCAACACCATTTGTTGAAGAGGACCATTTATTTTTTTAAAATTTGTTTCCTTGATTTGTAAATTCATTTCATTTATTTCTATTTTTCAACTTGTGCCTCTGAGTGTAATTTCTCCTTGGAGATTTTTACTAATGTGCCAACCCAGGGAGTCTACCCTTTAAGCTTTAACCAACATTTAGGTTTTCTTGTTATAATTAAAGTTAAAAATGTGTTGTTTAATCTGCCTTGTGGAGAAGCAGGAACCCCGCTGGAATTAAAACGTTTTGTAATAATCTAGTTAGCTTGATATTAGAATTTTCCCTTGTGTTTATAATTTAGATTTTTCCCCTTAACTTTATTTCATTATGTCTGATTATATCTGTTACATAGCACTACTTAATTTCTCAGTCTTGCTTTGTATTTTGAACTAATACATGTTTAACTGCTGTATAATTATTCTGCATCTCTCCGACTGTATTAGACTGCCCCTGCTTTCCTAGATCTCCTACTTCAGAGATAGCAGGGGTGTCTGTGGGGCTAAGCTCTGGTCTCTCATATGATATAACAAGTCCTTGGGGCTTCCTTAGTGGGAAGTGGAGCCTGTCCCCCACCAGCGTGCCCACTGTGGACATGTCCCCAAACGCAGAAGGGGGTTAAATGGCTCCTGATCTCTACCTGCCAAAGTGTGACTGTCCCTTATGGTTAGGAAAGCCTTAAAGAGATACATAACACCTTTATGATAGGAGAGTGAGGGGCAGATGTGTGATCTGTGGCCTTTCTTTTCTACCTCTACCTGCCATTTCTGGGAAAGGAAAAAATGTACCGTGAGCAGAGTGAACCTAATTGTTTTATGGAAAAGATCTGGAGGTGGTACTTTTAACTGCTGCTCATAGGCTCATGGGAGGAACCTAGTCACGTGACCACTTAGTTGCAAGGAAAATGTCATCTCTGGATGGCCATGTACTCAGTTAAACCCTGTCAATGTGGAAAGAAGGGGCAAATGGACAGAAGGACAACCAGTAGTCAGCCGTAGGTATCAAGACCCATTCCCAAGGAGAACTCAAAACCCAAAGTCCAGGCAAAGGGAACCCAAGGAGTTAGACAAGTCCTCTGAACATCTGCTGCTTCCTCCACCTGGCCTAGTGTCATCTGAAAAACACTGGGTGGCCTCTGACACCGTGGCCACTGGAGGGTTATTTTTAGGAGTCCACAATGGCCAACAGACATGCTCCCCACCAAGATTTGTTGAGGATTTACTTCTTTGACACATCTTAGGCTTTCTGGCACACGTGATGAATGTTAGCTGGTCTTCCTCTGCCTATGGTGACCTTATTTTTAGGAAAATAAAGCACATGCACAGTGACACATGGTTTGACAATGGAACAGAACAGGACTTTTCCAGACTTTGAACAGTCCTGGAAAAACTGGTACGTATGGTCACCCTGCCCATGCTCATATATTATGTTACTCCTATAAACAGCCCACTGAGGGGCCTTTGGGAATCATTTCTTTCCCAATGGCGTTGTTATCCACATAACTCCACACTCCTCCTTGGCAAGCCACGCTTATGCAAAAACACATGGCATGAAAGCATGAAAGAAATAATAGTTGCCTAAAATATACTGCTATCCAATTAAAATGTTTAAAAGTCAATACAGAATGCATCTTTTCTAATACGAAGAGAAAAGGAGAGATTTTGCAACCACAATCGTCACCAAACAGCGCAATCTAGAATAAGACAGAAACATTCAGTCAGGGAGGGCAGAGAAGAGACTCAGACAACTCACAGAAGATAAAGTCTTATCACCAGACTGGTCACAGTAAGATTTTCAAAGGTGGTAAAAATATTGATCAAACCTTCATTGTTCCTCAGCCTCCCTCGGCTAAAAATCCTTAGCCTGGCATTCAAGGGCCTTCAAATTTAAGGTCCTAATCTCATGATGCAAAATACTAAATTAAGTATTTAGTATTTTAGATGCAAAAATACGAAATTAAAAACTTTTTAAGATAATGCATTATAACCAAGTAACTTCAATTTTAGGGATGCAAAATGGTTCAACAGCGGAAACCCTATTCCTATAATTCCATCTGTTAAGAGATTAAAGGAGGAAAGCCATTTGAGTATCTCAGTAGATACTGAAAAGCTTTTGAGTAAAACCAATACCTACTGGGGCACCTGGGTGGCTCAGTCGGTTAAGCGGCTGCCTTCGGCTCGGGTCATGATCCCAGGATCCTGGGATCGAGCCCCTCATTGGGCTCCCTGCTCAGCTGGAAGCCTGCTTCCCCCTCTCCCGCTCCCCCTGCTTGTGTTCCCTCTCTCGCTGTGTTTCTCTCTGTCAAATAAATAAATAAAAATCTTTAAAAAAAAAAAACCCAATACCTACTGCTATTAGAAACTGGAAACTTAGCTACTAGGAACACACAGCAAACATGATACTTAGTGGTGTGAAGTAATATTTCCACACAGACAGGGAAAAGGTGGTATTATCTTCTACCTGTGCTACTATTCACTGGCGTCTACCAAAAGTCTTACTAAATCAGTACAACTGTACAAGAAAAGTAGTATAAAGATCAAAGAAAAGGATTCAACTGTCAGTGTTTGTAAACAATATCACTGTCTAGATACAAAATGCAAGATCATCAAGTGAGAAATTATTAGACTAATAAGAAAGATACAAAGTCCACACACCAAAGTTCCATTCGTTATTGCCAGACACACAAAAATACTAATCTACTTCGGCATAACTATTATCAGAAATATGCAAGATATGAATAAAATTGTGAGAGTTTATCAAAGGACATAAAGACCCAAAGAAGTGGAAACATTCTAGATGCTGAATAAGATTTGTTACTGTATCGATGTCAATTTTCCCTCAAATTGACCTATAAATTCAGTTCAGTTCTAATCAAAATGTTAATTGAATTTTTTGATAGCACTTGATAAACTTATTTTAAAGTTCATACATATGGACTATTTCTAGAAAGGCAGATAAGAAACTGATAACATCAGCTGCCTCTTGAGGGAGAACTGAATGATAAAATATGGGGACGAAGACTTGTTTGCTTACTATTTACTCTCCTGTCTTTTGTATATACTACCATGTGTTTTTATTCCCTAGACAACAAGCCAAATAAAATTAAAATGTAGGGGGAAATCTATTTTTAAAAAAATACTAAGATGTTTTGGGGGAAAAAAAGTGAAATGACATCAAATAGGAAAAGATACAATAAACAAAGACTTTGATATCGAGACATGAATAGCTGAACAGATCAATGGAGCAGAATACAGAGTTAAAAACAGCAGTTCACTTCGTGATAAAAGAAACATTTTAAATCAATGGGTAAAAGAATGGACTATTACATAAATACTGAACTTTTTCAGTTCCTTCTCTGTGAATGCAGATAATGCCTTAATGAGTTTCCTGGGAGGATTAATTGGGATGATATATAAAGTACTAGGCAAAGTACCCAACTTAACAAATGCTACTAGTGGTGGTAGTTAAGACTAATACCGTGATCGGAACTAGTAACAGAAGACAGGAGGGTGTAAAAGCCAAACCATGTGGTATGTATTATTTACATTTCTACTTGTAGGCTACTGGAAGGCTGCAACAAGCCCCAGAAGTTTAATGTGGCCTTGCATTTCTACAGTGATTTTTGCTTTTTTTTTTTGAGGCGCTTTTCTTATGTCATCTCATTTAATCCTCTCAATACCTGATCGACAGTTTCTAGGGTTTTTGTTTTTTAATCCCTCCAAGTACCATAAACAGGGCATGGATGGCAAATGCTCACGCTTAGCAGAGCATAGACATCAGGATGGGATCTAGTACAATATTGTGAACCCCTCCCTCATTTGTGCCTAAAGATTTCCCCAGGGAGTCTCTGAAGTTGCCTTTTTTAAAGGTGGAGATGGAATGGAGAAGGGGCTTCTGTGGTCATCATCTTGAGCACCGTTTGAGCTGTGTCTGCAACGGATGGGTGTGGGTGTTGATGGCAAAAACACTGGTGGGGGTAGGAGGGTGGGCAGCAGGCCAGGCCAGCCCCCTCTCGGCAAGGTTGTGATGGGTCCGTTAGCATGTGGCACAGGGAAGGAGAACAGAGCAGGTGTTTTTCATGACTGCCCTTTTTGTGACACTCCTTTGTATCATCACCTTCCACCTTTACTTGGTTTTTCCTCTGGACACTGAATTTCTTTGTCAGCGTCTCTAGCAATGAATGAAGAGTCAAAAGCAGGCGTCTTCACAAAGGTCTTGTCCTTTCCCCCGTTGTAGGATGGAGTCCATTTCATACCTCTGACTTCCTTCTCCATGCTAAGTGCCTGCTTCCCCATAGCCTACCTCCCGCCTTCTAAGCTTTCTCACCCATGGCCAACCCATAGACAAGGACCCCTCAGACCCTGACGTGCCCCCTGCCACTCATCATAGCAGGGGATGAACTCATAGAGGCTCTCTGGCCATATGTGTCCCAGGGCCCAAGGAACTCTGTGGCCTGCAGGATTTCCATAGAGCTTCATGCTCTGTGAATCTGAAAGCCATCAGCTATACTCAATTTACAGAGGGGTGGGGGGGGTCACAAAATGACTTAAAAAATAATTGCTCTGGCATCTTTTCCTTCACTAAATGACATTCTCAGCTCTCACCGGGGAGTTGAACTAAACCCAAAGTAGGAAACTGATATTTTAATTTGAATTGAAACTGAACTCAAATAACAATATTGTTCTCTCTTTGAAGTTTGAACTGGATCTGACCTGGACAAAATCCAGAAAATTTCTTACCCTATTCCTTCTCTCCAAAAACAACCCACAAGACAAGCCTAGATCATTCTGAATTCTAAACCTGCTTCATGTTTTGTTTTATTTTTCCAACTCAGTAGAGTAGTATGTTAAATAATTTTTAAAAAGCTGTTTTATTACCATGATGGAAACATGACTTTCTAAATACAGACTCTATCTTTGCTGCTGAAAGAATAATAAAAGGAGTCGGTAAGCTTCAAGAGTTTCCTTTGGTAACCAGAAAATTGTTAAACACTGATATGGAATTTGAAGTTCCATACTGTTTTCCCAATTTTTGTGTTTCTTTTTTCAAGCGATGAGTTCAAGCAATTACACGGAAAATTTTTTTAACTTGGTGAACATTATATCACCATATTTTTGTTGCTAGGTCTTTAAGGAATTTCAGTATGAGAAGGTAAGGTGAGAGTAAATGTAGATTTCTTGAGTCAGTGGTAATATCTTCTCAAGAGCTGGCACAGTATCTACAACACAGCTAGAGCTCAGCACCTACTTGTTGAAATGAATGAGTTGAGAGAAGAGGCCTCTCAGCCTTCTATTCAACAGTGCCCATGAGATTCTGTTATAGTGTAGACCTTTGGTCTGGATTTCAGATGTTTTTTCTGGTTCAGTCTTTTAGTCTTCAAGGCTTGTCTGAGGGTCTCTCAGCACTGTAACCACCTCCCTCATTCCCTGTGAATATCTCTGTTATTCATTTCCTTCCTGACTTGTTAATTCATCACAAGAGTTTGTGTGTGTGTGTGGTTTTTCGGAATACTTGATCTCTAACATGAGGTTATCGTTTTTGAATAACTCTTTATTAGAAGTTTCAATGTTACTTTTTTATATGGAGTTGTGGGGTTTTTTTCCTTAATGCACAAGAATAAAGGGACTATGTATGATTGAAGAATTTTTTTTTAGACACCTGACATAGGCTGGCTCTTACATTGTTCTCAGTTTGACTTCACACTTTGAAAAATTCATTTCTTCCATATTTATCTTTTCTCTATGGTTAGCACTATTGCCTTCCCTTGGGCATAGCTAACTGGGGCATTTCCCCCAAACTGTACATGGAATCTCTGAAGAGCAGTTAACAGGAAGAAAGAGAAGTAACTTTCCCCTCTCTCCTCCAAATATACCTTCTGCCTTTAAGTTGCTCTTCTTGTCATTGCCTCCCTCTTCTTTCCACTGACAGTACTTGCTCTCTTTCTAATATTTCCAATCTCAATTCTAATGGCCAGCACTGCTATAAAATTCACTCTAATGAGAGCCAACAGGGACTCAAGGTGCCCCACACCCAACCAAACGTAAACACATGATCTGAAGTAAGCAAATGAGAATCTTGCCCCGTAGAAATTAGATCTCGAGCCATGTAACACAAGGATCCAAAATGGCAAAACAGGTTCATCTCAAAGGGGCAGGGCTGCTCCTTCCTTCTTGTTCCCTGGATCTCTGGAGCTGCCCTATTTCCTGTCGCTGCTGAGGCCTTTTTCTGTGATTCTCTGGGCTGCTGATCGCCTTTCAATATGCTTCTTTTTGTCTTCAGTTACCCAGAGCTCATCTCTGTTGTTTGCAGCCCAAGAGCCACAAGTGATACAAGCGTTTGCAATTCATTAAGAGCTTCCTCTGTTTCTTCATTGTTGTGCTTCATCCAAGACTCTGCTGCTCCCACACAGATCAGTGTGGATTCTTCATCCTTGGCCGCCAGATTGTTGGTCTCTTAAGCCCATTTTCACCAGCTCCTTTCCAGATGCCCGAGCACCCACCTTTGCTTCTCTTGATCACCATGTTTTTTAGCAGGTGTGGAACTATCCTGTTTATATTAAAATCAGCTGTCACTTGGGGATGACAGGGTACATTTCACTGCCATTTGGAGACCAGTTGGAACTCTAGCCCTGTTTATTTACTTAAAGAAAAACCAGCTAAACCAGAATGAAATCAGCCTACTAGACTCCCTCCCACTTCACTTTCCACCTGGGCTCTCTCTGACAACAGGTGACCTTTGGGTGTAGTTGACACAAAACAGTGAGAGACAGGATTCCCAGTTGGATGACGTTTTTAGCACAGAGCAAGTCTTTGTGTGGCAGCACTGCGGAGAGCTTTCATGGGGAATGTCAGGCATCCTGTCTGGGACCCACACGGCCTGCCTCCCCCTCCCTCTTGCCTCTTCCCCCGTCCCAGCCTCTATTTCTGCTTCCCTGTACCTCTGGCTGGCTGAGGTCCCCTCTGCAGGGCAATGCCTCTAGGAAAGGCTCAAGGATTCCTCAAAGGCCTCAGATCAGAGTCAACATAGCCCTTCTGCGTGGCTGTTAGCTGGACCTAGCTGACAGGCTGGGTGGCCTTCAGCAACTATGTGGTGGGTTTTGTTTTCAGTAGTCAGCATGCACCCTGGCAATCTTGAAGCTTTCAGAGCAAAGTGCTTTAATATAGCTCAGTGTGAGCTTCTGGAGGGCAGGGTCTGGGTCTGGTTCCTCTCTCTCCTGGCTGATGGAATAAACAGGATAGCAGAGTGCACACACTATTTAACTTTAACCCCTGATCAGCACGGAGACACAAAAGTCGTCTAAGCAAAGTGGAGAGAAGGAATGTTCCAGGGCCTTCCAGAGGAGGAAGGGTTTCACAGTGAGGGGCTAAGAGTATGAACACTGCACTCCAACAGATCTGTGTATAAAGTCCAGCTCTGCCATTTAGCTGTTAATTTAGGTAAACTACTCATCTTTTCTGAACCTTGTCTCTAACATGGAGATAGTATTAATACTTATCTCCTAGATTTTTTGTAATGATTAAATGAGATAAAACCTGTATGGAGACTGGTTCATAGTAAGAGCACAAAAATATTAGCGATTGTTATTATGGGTAGTAAAATCATCAATAACTAGCTTCTAGGGGAGGAGCCATCTATGTGCGTTTGGCCAGCACTGGGGCCTTTCTGGAAGCAAAGGCCTCCCCAGAGAGTTGGGACTAGCAACCACAGTGGGGGTACCCCCATCCTCACCCCCACGCTGCACGTTGCAACAGGGACCAGTATAGGGCACATCAAACCAATAAGAGTTTGTCCTTCTCCACCAACATCATGCTATTGCACAAGCCCTGAGGTTTAGAACTCATCCCAGGGAGAAGGAAGAGGCGAGGGTGAATCCTGTAGTTGCAGAAGTTTGTGGGTAGAAGACAGTCCTTGCTACACCTGCAAAGGTCTGTCCTGGTGGAACCGAAACAGTTGCTGAACTGTTTGGTCTGTGGAAGGCAGTGGTCCACCGCTCCCACCTCTTCACGGCCGTCCTTTACCATCGTTCTGTCCTCAAGGGAAGAACAAAAGTCTCATCAGAGGAACTGAGGGACCCTGCTGCAGGGGTTCACTGGCATTCCGATAGAAAAGTCTGGACTTGGGGCGCCTGGGTGGCTCAGTTGGTTGAGCAACTGCCTTCGGCTCAGGTCATGGTCCTGAAGTCCTGGGATCGAGCCCCGCATCGGGCTCCCTGCTCGGCGGGAAGCCTGCTTCTCCCTCTCCCACTCCCCCTGCTTGTGTTCCCTCTCTCGCTATGTCTCTCTCTGTCAAATAAATAAAATCTTCAAAAAAATAAAGAACTGAGACTATAAAATATTTAGTGATTTGTTTAAAAGTAACAATAACAAACCCATTACACATTAACATAAATAATAGTACCCTATTTTCCTAGCCAAAAAAGGAATAATCTTAGCCACTGCTGTATATTTTTGCAAATCTCTTTAATGTCCAGCTTAATAGAAGACCGCTGCCTTCTCCAATCTGCTTCTACATTTAATTGTGACAAATTGTTTTAGCTGAAGTATCTGAAGAAAATCCAGATTCATGCAGATATTTAGTTGTCAAAAGGGAGGATCTCCTCTCTTCTCGGGGATCCTGGAATCGTACTTTGAGAACTGCTGCTCTAGAGAGAGGTCAGGGCTTTAGATGCTTGTTTTGAAATTCTCTGCCCAGAGATGAGAGTTGCTGACATGACAGCAGGAGAGCTCTTGCTGGGACAAGAGAGAAAGAGAAACGTGCGTAGAGCCAGGCTCTGAGCTGTGGGTACGTTTGTGCAGTTGGTCCTTAGTATTCACTAAATCCCATTCTGCAAATTTGCCTACTTGCTATTTGTGATTCCAAAATCAATACTGTGGTACTTTGGGGTCATTCCCAAACATGGTGCAAATAAGGGAAAATTGGAGTCACCTGATGCCCATGCGCCCAGCTGAGGTCACACCAGGCCACCCCCTGCTTTCTTGTTTCTGTTCTCATGCTGTCAACAAGTGTCCTTTCTGCAGCCTATTTAGTGCCACTTTTTTCCACAATTTTGTGTTTTTTGTTGGTGATTTTCCTGCTTAAATGGCCCTCAAGTATAGTGCTGAAATGCTGTCTGGTGGTCCTAAGCACAAGAAGATTGCGATGTGCCTTCTGGAGAAAATACTTGTGTTAGATAAGCTTCATTCAGGCATGAGGCATTGCGCTGTTGGCCCTGAGTTCAATGTTAATCAATAAATTGAATATAATATAAATCAGTATATAAAAATAGGTAATACAAAAATCAGTATCTTCAAAAGGTCTTTTTATTATTTTTTAAAGGTTTTATTTATTTGTCAGAGAGAGAGAGAGAGAGAGATCGCAAGCAGGGGGAGTGGCAGAGGGAGAAGCAGGCTCCCCGCTGAGCAGGGAGCCCGACGAGGGGCTCGATCCCAGGACCCTGGGATCCTGACCTGAGCCGAAGGCAGACGCTTAACTGAGTGAGCCACCCAAGCAACCCCAATAAGTTCTTTTTAAACAGAAATACACCTGGGGCGCCTGGGTGGCTCAGTTGGCTAAGCGACTACTTTCGGCTCAGGTCATGATCCTGGAGTCCCTGGATCGAGTCCCTCATCGGGCTCCCTGCTCAGCAGGGAGCGTGCTTCTCCCTCTGACCCTCCCCCCTCTCATGTGCTCTCTCTCTCAAATAAATAAATAAAATCTTAAAAAAAAAAAAAAGAAAGAAATACACCTAAAACCAGGTTATTTAGCAACCAATTGATGAAAATGCTGTGACCAGGGGCTGGCAGAAACCTAAGCTGTCTTTCTGCAGGTGCAGTGGTTCCACATTCATGGCCATGTTAGGGAACATAACTACCAGGCATAATGAGAATCTCTCGTCATTGGAGGGGAAGGGCAATCAGTAAGGATGTGGAGAGCCCAAGTACAGTCGTTCTAGTGAGAAGTGTCCAAAAGGAGGGGCTGGTCAACTTGTCAGAGCAGTGGAAGCAAAGTGGCGACGTTCAGCCTGTCCTGTCCCCAGCACCACCTGGAGGAGGCCCATCACCTCCTGCCTGGACAGGTTGCCCCAAGTCTTCTGCCTGCCTCTAGAAACAAGTAAAGCCTTCAGGCTTCCTGCAAGCAGAGGATGCATTCCTTCCTAGGAATGTAATGAGAGGGTAAGGGCTCCCCTTAAAAAAGAGGAGGAGAGGAAAATATGGCTGAAGACAAAGATGAGAGGACTAAAAAAGGAGGGTTCTGAGGCTTTGGCACTTTTTCTAAGTGCAGGAACCCTTCATTTTCTCAGAGGTGGACAGAAGGTGACATTTTTCAGCCAGAGTGCCCTGGGTTACAACACAGACCTTTCTTAGCCAGGAATGGCCAGAAAGGCAAACATCTTTTGATGAACTCCAGGGTGGAAGTGGCTGAAAGGAAAGGGGGTCCTAGCTGTCCCTGGTTTTAGGGTGATTTGCTGCAAGGTGAGCTCCACGGCTCCTCCAGCCGCTCAGACTCCGTGGGCATGGCCCACTTCCACCACCTGGTGACCACATACTTAAATTGCAAGGCCTGCTTTCAGAAGCCGGGGAAAAATCCTCTGGCTGAATGGAGAAAACCAATGAAATGAGCTTAGAGCAAACAGCTGCTAGTTCTTTTTTTCTTTTACCCAGAAATAATACTTGATAATTCTACACCACCTTACAGTGATCCCTCTCTTCTCTGGATTAGTATACATTTTTTGGTGTGTTTTTTTTCCACCAATATCTGGTAGACACTGAACCGTTCTCGACTTGACAGTCGATGTTGAATAAAAGTCAACTGACGTTCAACAGCAGGAAAGACCTAATAGCATCTTCTCCTCCTGGGTCCCTGAAGACTTTTAAACCAAGACCCCCAAAGAAGCTAGCACCTGGCTAGCTTCCTCCAAAGACAGGGTTTCGTTTTACTCCCCTGCTGTGATCTGAAAAGCCAAGGTGCCAAGGGCCCTAAAATCCCTGTATTAGTAACTAATTCTATTTCCTTTCTGAGTATTCTCTTTGAAAATGTAGACATCCATTGTTGAGGGGGGAGTTGTTAAGTCATTAACACTTTAGTGTGAATAACTGTCTTAGCCATGCTCTTAGTGGGTTCTGAGAGGGGGAAAAGGGCTCAAAATGGGGAGATGAGGCCCTCAAATAAGGTCTCCCTGATTATCCTGGGGCCAACAGGGTCAAGGAGGACCCCTGGCAAGAACGTGCTTCACTCCAGCTTTCAGGAATGCTGACAAAACCCAAGTGACTGACCCCAGGAAGTGTGCACTTCCAAACACACCAAAAAAACACACCGGGGAGGACACTGGGGGAAATGCTAAGGAAGACTGACAGCCTCAGGATCCCAAAAAGGGAGTTGAATCTTCTAGCTGGGGGGACACTTTTGTTTCTCTAAAGCAGAGTGTGCAAGGCTTGTGGGCCCAATCCTCTACACTAATAGGATCTGCTTAATCCTCAATATTTAAAATTGGGGGATTTCGAATAAAAGTCTTGATTTCCAGCTTTTCCTGAAACAAGGATGAGAATGAGGATGATGATGAGGAGACTGGCATTTTGCTATGACAGGAACTTGCTGGAACTGCATGGGGGCTGCTCCACTGGGAAGGATATGCATACTCCATTTTGCCACAGTCCCCATGTAGCCCAATTGCCTCATTCACCTTTCTGGGCCGGCTCCTAAAAACCATGTGGGGTGGCAACTCTGCTTTCAAATGCTGATAATAATTAGAAAAATGATAAGAATAATGAACACATCAGGGGCGCCTGGGTGGCTCAGTCGTTAAGCATCTGCCTTCGGCTCAGGTCATGATCCCAGGGTCCTGGGATCGAGCCCCGCATCAGGCTCCCTGCTCGGCGGGAAGCCTGCTTCTCCCTCTCCTACTCCCCCTGCTTGTGTTCCCGCTCTCACTGTGTCTCTCTCTGTCAAATAAATAAATAAAATCTTAAAAAAAAAAGAATAATGAACATATCAGTAATGACTAGTTATTTAATGCTACTACAAGCCAGATGTTTCGCTAGTAATATTACCCACAAATCATCTCTAATTCTCACAGAAACAATGGTGTTTATATTCCCGTATTAGAGAGAAGGAAACCAAGGGACAAGGAAGAGTTTTATACTCACATGTTCCTTTTCATGTATGTATTAGATTATTGCCACTGTACGTTTTGCTGGCTATCTATTACATATTTTGTATATTAGAGACTCAGGTAAAAATGAATAGTGCTACATTCCCTTTTAACACAAGCAACAATCTGGCTCTGTGTGTAGCATCTAAATTGCAACCCAACTGCCCGTCCTGCTCACCTCCCCTCTGCTGCAATTCAAGATTCTGAGCAAGATCCTTCCAGCCTTCCCATTCTGCCCAGGAGATAACGGAATTTCTCTTTAGCTACCAAGACTTGTTTTCTAAACTACAAATATGCATGGCTTTCCATTGTTTTGCGAATTCATTAACACTATGCTGTATTTCAAATGATCAAGTGCATTTGTGCCAATGGAGAGGGAAAAAGAGGTGTTTCCATGCATGCCCACTTATTTTTTTTTAAGATTTTATTTATTTATTTGACAGAGAGATAGAGAGCACAAGTAGGCAGAGCGACAGGCAGAGGGAGAGGGAGAAGCAGACTCCCCGCTGAGCAGGGAGCCCGAGGCGGGGCTGGATCCCAGGACCCTGGGATCATGACCTGAGCCGAAGACAGATGCTTAACCGACTGAACCACCCAGGCGCCCCCATGCATGCCCACTTATTACCAGTGGAAATCCATTTAAGTTGCTGTTTCTCTGACTGTGAAGGGTGATCCCTAGGGAGGCCTCAGAGAGAGCCTCAGAGGGCAGCAAATAAGGCTTTCCTTTGAATATGAAAATAATCCTACTCAATTATTTGGAACCCCCATCCCTTCCCATAATAGAGAGAGATCTTTATGGACTCAGTGCGCCATCCTGGTGCTCCAGGTAACCAAAGGCATGCATTTCCTCTAACTCTATGCTTTTCTTTCCAGGGAAAAAAAGCAATGTAGGAGAAAATTAGCCTATTTTTCTCATCTCATTAAACAAGCTTGGCCAGGGGCACCTGGCTGGCTCAGTCAGAGGAGTGTGGGACTCTTGATCTCAGGGCTGTAGGTTCAAGCCCCACGTTGGGTGTAGAGATTACTTAAAAATAAAAATCTTAAATAAGTTTGGCCAGAAAGTTAGTTTGATCATGTATTGGGAGTTTAATTAAAATAATAAAAATCTTTGGTATTCTAAAAACTTGGTAACTTCCTTTCCTTCCTTCCCTTTTTATTTGTTTCAAACCCAGTGATTTTCTTTTTATCAGTTTTAATTCCTATCAAAGTTATCTATGATCCTAAAGAGTGAGATACAAGGCTTGTTGTTACAAAAAATAGCAGATGCCTCTCACTCCATTTCCTCATCCCTTTTTCAAATCTCCAAATAACAGTCCTGTACTATATGCTATGATTTTTTTTTTTCCGTTTTAGATCTTATTTATCCACTTCCTACTATGGAAGATAAGGACTTAGCTCTTTTCTGTGTCTCTCTCTGTCACTCTCTGTCTCTGTCTCTGTCTCTCTCTCTCTCACACACACACACACACACATACACACTTCCCAACCCCGCCCCCTTCCAAAACAATTGCATCAATTTTGGTTAGATAAGCATTCAGTGCTGAATTCATCAAGTCCAGGAGACAGAAACCATACTGTAATTTGTAGAGGGAATGCATAATATAATATAATAAAAGAAAGTATAATATAAGAATTATTAATACAACATAAGATTATCTTATAGGCGAAAGAGAACTCTAAAGAAAACCCTAGAGATGAACAAGACTATTCAAGGAAGGAACACCCCTTCCTGAGGGTGGGCTGGCAGAGAAGGGTGCTGAGTTGTTCCAAGCCAGAGCCAGTCAACAGTCGCTGGACAAGCAGAAGATACTGCTCCAGGGTGCAAGTGGGAAGAAAACCAAGACCAGAACTGACAAGCAGAAAACACCTCTCCTGAGGGCTGGCAGGCCAAGGCTGAGAAGCAGGATTCTCTGGGAATCCACTCACAGGAGGGCTGTGGAAACTCGATGGGAGGCTATCCATGAGGGACTGCTGAAACTTACTGGAGGCCAAGGCCACTGGATGTCCCCCCCAACCCACCCACTGCTGGCAACCAAACGGCAGGAACAACAAGAAGAAAAACAGAAGACACAAGAACTGGGAAAAGACGCCCCTTCCTCCTGCACCATCCAGCCAGCAACCTCCTACTGACAAAGCTCTAACATCATGCCAACTGCAATGGAGAAATAGTTAAAGGACGCAGAACAATTTTCACAGGTCAGGCAATGAAGTTTGAATTTGGAGCCAAAAGGCAATAAATTGCCGACTGGCACAGTGCTTATCTTTGATGATTGTAAAAATCTTACTGACAGCTGAGCCATGTAGTATACAGTAATCACTTCTCCTTCCCTACTTGACTTCCTGGCTTCTCTTGAATGAATAATTGACTTGGTGGCTTTTGTCTTTTTAATTATCATTAATCCCCAAACTCTCCCCCTAGTCATTTAAATCTCCCCTCCCACTGGGAGCAATAATCTTAGTCCTAATTCTGGTAACCTTTGGTGCCAGGACCACAGCTGGGGGAGGGAGACATGGCAGCAGAGACCAGTGTTATTATTTGAGGAAGTTGATGCATCTTCAGCAGGATTCCCCACAATGGCCTTGGGGCCAGTTTCAGAGGCCATTGACTCTTCTCTACCAGCTCCTTTCTTCTCCCCAAAGGCAGTCTCACAAATGCTGTCCACTCTTCTTCATCAACCCACTGATCTCCTGGTTTCTTGGCATCACATTTATTAATCAAACACAGCTATAAATATAGCTGATAAGCACGAACAGTGGGGTAACACACTGTCTTAGAGACAAGGAGAGGAACGAATGTGACAAAGTCAGACCCATACATCAACCTCCGGCTTCTTGAAAAGGTCCCCAAACCTTCCTGGAATTTCTACAGCAGGCCTTTTCTTTATACTAAACTTTTAGCTTCCTTAAGAACTATCATTTGAGATAAATATGCCATGTCTTATTCAGCTGTACTGCTTTTCTCTTTTAACCACTAGTACATATCTGAAAGGTATTTCTCACAACACATGTGTACAATTTCAGATACCTCTCATAGAAAGAGAACACATGTAATTTTTTTTTTTTTTGAGAGAGAGAGAATGAGAGAGAGCACATGAGAGGGGGGGAGGGTCAGAGGGAGAAGCAGACTCCCTGCCGAGCAGGGAGCCCGATGTGGGACTCGATCCAGGGACTCCAGGATCATGACCTGAGCCGAAGGCAGTTGCTTAACCAACTGAGCCACCCAGGCGCCCGAGAACACATGTAATTTTAACCAAACCAAAAAACCCCCACAGCTAGGCTGGCTCTCATCACTACTTAGAATCTTATTTTTATAGTGACATGATTCCTGAGTATTGAACAATTGATTTAAAAACCAATCTTTCAAATTCAACACATTTGTGGATCGGAAACTGCTCATTTTCAAGGTTTGATCATGAAATAGTAAAATTGCTTTTACAGTATTAATTAAAATGTATCATGTAATATCACACCATATATACAACACATAAATTTATATATTAACTCAACAAATTTGTACTATGTCTCAAGTTACTTGCATCACAAATATTTGTTTTGTTGCCCTGCACACTTTTTAGTCTCCCTTAACACAGGGCAAAGGCGCACAGTGGGGCATACGAAAGACTTGGGATTAAATGGAAATTTTAATCCAGTTGAATATTTAATCATTAAGATCATTTTACACTGTACTTGTTATATTATTACGTACAGAGTTGTTGTTTTATAATCATTATTAATGTATAACGTACTAGTATTGTGTGTAGCTATTAATCATTGAGTCTGTGTCACAACGTTTAGAACTCACCCTTATGCGGGTGGGAGCTTTGGCCCAGCTCTTCACTCCCAGGCAAAGACATTTCATGCCAGCCTTGTGCAGGACACTAAGTGACCCTAACCGATGAAACCCAAGTGTTTTAAAGTCCAAATATCTAAATAGGTTTCATCCACAGTTAGGTTTTTTTCCACTGGTTTCAAAGATCAAATAACTCTGGGATTCAAAGGAATGTGAAAGCCGTAAGTACACATTCAGATGAACTGACCGTAAATTACTATACACGGAATGCTGGTCAAGCCTGAAATATTAAGGAAACGCATTGTTTCCTTTAAGAAAAGTTGGCTTTCATTGTTGGTCTTTTACTGAATGAATGGATTTTCCAGAGAGACAAAAAATAGTTTTCTACAACTAGCACAGAAAGGGGAGAAGGAACACGAGTTTCAACAGGCCAATATTTAGATGATGGCAAATCCAGAACCCCAGTCTCTGGTTAAAGGCTTATGTGCTTAGAGACGATTTTGAAGCTGTATTTAAAGGATAAAATGTTAACCAAAGTACTTTACGTGGGCAAAAAACAGAGTCAGACCTTACCCCAAATTAGATTCCAGAATGATCAAAGTTTGAATGTAAAATAAGGCAGATCTATAAAAGTTTAAGAAGAAAGTGTGTGTAACACGCTAATGAACCTCTGGTGAGAGAGGTTTTGCTGAGCTAAACACATCACTGAAGCCAAAAAGCACTGAGAATATGATGAATAGATTTGGCCATAGGAAAATCCAAAATCTTCCTGCTATGGACTGAATGTTTGTATCCCCACAAAAGTCATGCATTGAAGCCCTAACTCTAATGTGATTGTATTTGGAGGTGGGGCTTTTGGGAGGTAGTTAGGTTGGATGAGGTCGTGATGGAAATAGCCCCTTATAAGAAGAAATGCCAGAGTGACCCCTGGGTGGCTCAATCAGTGAGGCATCTGCCTTTGGCTCAGGTCATGATCCCAGGGTCCCTCATAAGGCTCCTTGCTTAACAGGCAGTCTGCTTCTCCCTCCGCCTGTCACTCCCTGCTGCTTGTGCTCTCTCTCTCTCTGGCAAATAGGTAAATAAAATCTTAAAAAAAAAAAAAAAAAAAAAAGGAGGAGGAGAAGAAGAAACAATACCAGAGAGCTTGTTCTCTCGCTGCTGTGTGAGGAAACAGCAAGAAAGTAGTTGTCTGCAAGCCAGGAAGAAAGCTGTCACAAGAACTGACCATCCTGGCACCTGATCTTGGACTTCTGACCTCCAAAACGATAAGAAAATAGATTTCTCTTTTTTAAGGCACCCAGTCTATGTCTTCCATTATGGCAGCCTGAGCAGACTCATACACAGCCTAAGGAAAGTTTAAAAACCACAGAAATGGGGTGGGGGGGGATTGCAACATATGTAATAGGAAACATGTTTATACTCTAAAATATATAATTTTTTTTACAAATCAGCTAGAAAAGTACAAATATCCTAATAGCAAAAGGAGCAAAGGACTCAGAGACAATTTATGAAAGAACTACATACATTGTCAACAAAAGAAAATGTGCTCTGTATCATCACTGTGATACACAGAACAATGGCCCCCAAGGAGATGTCATGTCCTAATCCCCAGAACCTGTGCATATGTCACCTTAAATAGCAAAAGGGATTTTGCAGAAGTGATTATGTTAAGGATTTTGAGATGGGGAGATTATCCTGGGTTACGTGGGTGGGCCCAAAGTCATTGCAAGGGTCCTTGTAAGTGAAAGAGGGATGGCTTTGGAGATGGAGGAAGGGGCCACAAGCCAAGGAATGCAAGTGGCCTCTAGAAACTGGATAAGGCAAGGAAATAGATTCTCTGCTGGAGCTCCCAGAAAGGAAGGCAGCCCTGCAGCATGTTGATTTTAGCCCAGTGAGACCCATGTGGAACTTCTGAGTTCCAGACTTGTAAGATAATGAATCTGTGTTCTTTTAAGCTAACAAGTTTGTGGAAATTTGTTACAGCAGCAATAAGAAACGGATACAACTACTAATCAAAGAAACAGAAATTGAAAGAGTGATATTTTTGCCTTCAGATCAGTATAAATGAAAAGTGTCGGCGTGGGGGAATACAGGCACACATAGGCTTTTCGCAGGAATGTATCAGTGTGCCCTTTCAGGGGAGAAGTCATTTGGCAGGATGTATCAGATCTTTAAACATGCATACTCTGACCGAACAATTTTATGTTTCTTTGACTCTACCCTAAAGCACTGGGTTTCCAGCGGCATTTAGCGGTGGATCTCTTTGTTCACAGCAAACAGAGCAGGGATAAATGAACCTGTGATTGCTGAAGCAGGGTTAGAGGTGGCAGCCCTGACGCTTGGCCTTTACCTCACCCCTGCAGGAACCCCTCAGGGATTCCCCTGGGCTCTGTAGAACACATTTTGAGAACTGTGCTGGGGGAGTAACTATACAAGCAAACCAAAGACCCCAACACACAAGGATGTTTATCACAACACTGTTTATAATTGCAAAGAATTAGGAACCACCTACACGACCCTCAAAAAAGGGACTAACTTATTAGTTTATTAATAGTATATAATACTATGCACCTGTTTAAAATGATGAGCCATACCCATATTGAAACATAAAGAGTTATGCAATGTATTGAATGAGCTACAAAATATTTTTGCATGCTAAGATTCATCTCTTAAATACATATATAGACATGTATAGGAAAGATGTATAAAGGACATAAAAAGATGTTCAACATCACTAATCATTAGGGAAATGCAAATCAAAACCACAAAGAGATCACTTTACATCTGTCAGAATGGCTAAAATAAAAACCGCAAGAAACAACAAGTGCTGGTGAGGATGTAGAGAAAAAGGAACCTTCCTGCACTGTTCATGGGAATGCAAACTGGTGCAGCCACTGTGGAAAACAGTATATAGGTTCTGCAAGAAATTAAAAATAGATCTCCCATATGATCCAGGAATACACTACTGGGTATTTACCCAAAGAATATAAAAACACTACTTCGAAAAGATATTTGTACCCTTATGTTTTCTGCAGCATTATTTACAATAGCCAACTAATGGAAGCAACCCAAATGTCCACTGACTGATGAATGGATAAAGATGATGATGATGATGATGTGTGTGTGTGTGTGTAATGGAATATTACCCAGCCATAAAAAAAGGATGAAATCTTGCCATTTGCAACAACATGGATGGATCTAGAGAGTATTACGTTAAATGAAATAAGTCAGTCAGAGAAAGATAAATACCATGATTTCATTTGTGTGAATTTAAGAAACAAATGGACAAATAGCCTCTTAACTACAGAGATATGTGATGAGCAGTGAGTAATATTGTTGAATCACTACATTGTACACCTGAAACTAGAACACTACACATTAATTATAGTGGAATTTTTAAAAAATTAAAAATAATTTTTTAAAAAGTAGAAATGATAATAAAAACCAAGTGACCATAAAAAAAGAAAGAAAAGAAAAAATGTATAAAAGGATATAGATTAAAGCATTAACAGTGGCCATCTCTGTGTGGTGCAATTAAACGAGTTTTACTTTCTTCTTTATACCTTTATGTATTTTTTAAAAAATGAATACATATTTTATAATCAGAAAAAAATCTGATTATATATTGAATAACAGTGAGCAACAAATGAATGAATGGCTAGAATGTGTGAGAGAGAAAGAGGAGGGGAGAGGGATATAGTGGGGGCAGGTGGTGGGGTGAGATACAGATATTTTATGTGACGAGTTTCGAATGAAGCCACTAATGTTGGGTGCCTTCCATTTGCCCCACTAACTCCACTTTCTCCCTTTTCCTTTCTACTCTGTGTCCGGGGAGGCTGACCCACGTGGACGCCATTGATGATGACTTCCTTGCCTCTTGGCCTCCACTTGGGTTTTCCAAATGGAGAGTCACTGGCAAAGATTAGAGAGTGGGAGCATGAGATCGGGGTATACTCCCCAAGCTCCTTCCCTGTATCAGTGCCAAGGGTATGCTGCAGGCTGCAGACTGTGTCCTTCTAGCAAATTCCACAGCTCCTGTTTGGAGGCCCTGTCCGTGCAGCCACCATCCCCTCTGTGTCCTCCCCATGGACACCCATCAAGTGTAGTGGTGGTAAAGTTTCCCACTTTGGTTAGCCCCAGGGTACTGCATGACCCCTGATTCGTTTCTGGGAATTCTACCCATACCTTTGTAAATTACTCATTTTGAGTGGACCATCTGTTTCCAGCTGGGATCCTGACGTGTGTGTGTGTGTGTGTGTGTGTGTAAGCTATTATGAAGAGAAACAGTTTTCTTCCAAATATCCTACAGTCATATCTAAAAGTCCTCTTTTGTTCTATAAATATGCAGCCAGTATGTAACATACATCTCAGTCCACAAATACAGGTACAAAAAAAAAATACTACTTTTGTCATTTTCTATAGCTCAATTTAATCTCTATTATGCATCTCCATTCCACTGGGGTGGCAAAACACAGGGTCACCCAGCGTGGGACTTACTCCTCCACCTACTTTCCCCAGTTTCGTATCTTAGTAATGGGGAGCTTTCCTGGTGTTGAGGCACTGGGGGGGATGTCATCTGGCCACGTGGGCAACTGCCGGGACACCCCATACCCCACTCTCTTCTTGGGCAGCAATTCACGGGGTGTGGTGAACGCTTCTACTTCTGTGCTATCCACATGCTTCCATGCTGTTTGTGATTCTGGGGTGTAGGAGACTCTGGGGGGCTGCCTAAGCCCCATCCATTGGGTCATGTGTACAGCCACTTTTTCTCTAGTCTTGCCACTTCCTCAGGGCTCCGCGGAGAAGCATGACACAAGTCCTATTGCTGCCCCAGCATTCCACAGTGTAGCTCAGAGTCTCCCCAGGTCTCCGCCTGCGGTCTCTCGGAGACCCGCAATGCCCACCTGGAAATGGTTTCCCTCGCAGGGCTATTTCCCCTCCAGCCAGGGAAACTTATTTTCTAGTCTCTATTGTGGGGAAGCTTTCTCATTATGTATTCTCCTAAATATTTGGCTTAATGGTCGTTCCAGCTATGGATGTTCACCTGTGAAGCTAATTTGATAATAATGATGAAGCTGGTATAAAACCTAATCACTTCAAAAAAAGCCCAGCATTGTGACAGGTGAGTCTGTCGAGGATGTGAGAGTCATTCTACCCTAATTTTCTCTTTTACACACTCTACACAATCATGTGCATTTAACACTTTGGGAAGAACAGGCTTCAAGTAGGCATATGGTACTTTTTATGAAAGACAATCCTGTCCTCTTACAAGGGAAAATTCTGTACATTCCTTTTCTTTCAAAGTCATTTCGTGCAAGGTCTTCCAATTTGGGTATATACAAAAGTCTCACAAATGAGGACTTCTTAAGTCACTTACTTGGAGAGAATCGGACAGGCCTGCAGATGTAATTTTCCGCCACTAGATGTCTCTGGATCTTAAAGTAGCACAGCAATGAGGTTTGTGTCTATTTATACACACACATCACCTACCTCCCAGTTACAGAGTTTCATAATCCTCTTATGTAATGCTGGGTCGTCAGCTATAGTTATCATCAGTTGGGAAATGGGGGTGGGGGTGGTCCCGAGGGCTCTCTGCCCCCAAGACAGGACTGGAAGTGTTGAAAAGGGTCTGCTCCCGTGTGACCACACGCAACCCCCAATTCCAAAATTTGCCCACGCACTGGGCAGTGAACGCATGGGCAGGGAAAACAAGGAGCTGCTCGTGGCATGTGATCAGCTGGATGCAGAGACCAAATCATCCTCTTTCTTACAGTTTGGAACCAGCAGAGGAGCTAGCGGGCTGGGTAATAGCTCAGACTGCATTTCTCCCCTGGCTGCAGGCACCCCTCGAAACCCTCACCACGCCTGCCACACCTGCCCACCCCCACCACCACCCCGCTGCCCACCAGGGAACCAGACCGCCAGCAAATGCCATAGGATCTCCCCCAGACTCCTACACACGTCGTCAGGGCATCTCATCGGTCTGTTTTCCACGGCGCTTTCCTGTACGCGTCTGCCTGCAGCCTAGACAGGAGGGTTTGTGCCGGAGGGCACAGACCGCCCTGTTCATCTTCGCAGCCCCTACGGCACTGCGCCCAGTGCTTTCTACAGGAGGCATATAGTGAATGTCTCCTGCAGCCCATGTGTGGTCATGGGAGGTGTGAGAAGGCTGATGAAATTATTCACCACTGATGAGATTTTGAATCTTAAAAAAAAAAAAAAAAATAGCTCAAATCCTCCAATAACAGAAATCACCTTTAACGAATACCCCCCCCCACACACGGTTATTTGGAGGTTGATTTAGGCAGCTCCTTAAAGCCTATCATTTCAGTGCAGGAGTTAGGTGGGTGCACTCTACAGTAAGACTGTCAGGGGTAAACCTGAGCCCCAATCTTTATTAGTTCTGTGATTTTGTGGCAAGAGACGGGCGATCTCTAGCTCAGTTACGGACAATCACAGTATTCATTTCAGAGATTTGTTGTGAAAATTCAGTAAGTTCGTTCTCATCACTTGCTTAGCACAGCGCCTGGCACACAGCCGTTGCTCGATAGTGGTTAAAAGCTGGGGACCAAAGTGAGACTGCCTCCAGGTCAAACCCTTCTGTTTCACTTAGACAAGTTACATAAACCCTCCAGGTCTCAGTTTCCTAGTCTGTAAAGTGGGGGTAATGCTACTTAGTTCATAGGGGAATGACATAGGAGGCTACCAACCCACATTAGCTCGTATCATCATCACACTCTCCCAACATGAGGTAAACAGCCTGTGGACGGAGCTGCCAAGAGATCGGGCATCAGTCACTACACTACATTCACAATATTGACAACTCCTCGCTTTTGTTTTGTACCTTAGTCTTGGATAATTTTGTAAAGCATGTTTATATTTACTATTTTACTTGGAGCCTAAAACCCTTCCAGCTCATTTTAATCCAGAGGATGCTGGTGATTCGGGAAATACATGGTTCCAGTCTGGTCACACATCAGATGACAAGGGAAAGCCAAGAATGAAGATAGTTGGGCAGAGGGAAGGAGGCGAGGAAGGAGACGTGGGGAGTTGTGAGCTTTATCTTCGTCAGTGATTCCTACCCTCTTCTGGTTGGTGGGGTTGTTCGTGGCTCTTCTGAAAATGCAGAAGCTGTGAATACTCACCCAGAAAATTGTACGCAAATGCAACATTTTCACAGCATTTGCACGGGGTCAAACTGAGATCTGTTGCAAGTGATAATTTAGCATCCCTTTCAAATGAATTTTTTAATAAACACTTGTTTAATATTCATTACTAGTGACAGGGGAAAACTAATTTTATATTCATAAAACTCATGTCCTCTTTGTGTTTGCAATTAGAATTTATCACATACATGCCGTTTTCTGAACTTCTTGAACCCATTTAAAAATTAGTTAAATAAATGACTAATTTCTGGTAGTTAGCACAACCCCCTGAAATACTCCATTGACTGCGAGCATTGAGCAGCTGTCCACTGGCTGGGCATGATGCAGAAATACTCAACAGAAAGGACCCCAGTGAGGGACATTCTCTTTGTTTGCTTGAGGCTGAGAGCAAGGGCAGCTGAAGTGTTTCCACTCAGGTGCCATCTTTCTGACTTACTCTCCTGCGGTTTGGGGGGCACTTTATAGATGGAGACCTCAGCACCTGCTGACCTCCCTATCCTTTAATCCATACCTGGGTTCAGGGCCCAGGTGAAGACCCACGGGCTGGACAGTCAGGTTTAAACACCAAGGAGGTGATTAGGAGCTCTTCCTATATGCAAATGTCTCACTCCTCCCCTGAAGTTCAAGGTGATGGGAAGAGGGGCTGGGGAGGGGAGAGAACAACAGGAAAACTGTGACGCTCCCTGCAAGCCAAGGAGAGAGAATTCATTATGCCTCCCCGGAGGCTTTGAGAAGGGGACTCGTGCACCCACACATCGTCTGCAGTGCTGACACCCCTGACCGCAGGCCCGAGCCGCTCCCCTCTGCCGGTCTGGGCACGCGCCTCTGGTTCAAGTACCAGGTCGGGGCGCAAGCTGTGGAGGGCCGAGGGCGAACACGCTGGGGGAGCGGAGAGCGCACTGAGTCATGCGTCTGCTGCACATGCGCAGCAGCCGGCGGAGTCCGGCCAGGCTGCGGAGGCCGGCCGAGGGGTCGGGTGGGTGAGAGGGCAGGGGGAGTTTTCCCAACAGCTTTCAGAGCCAGGAATCCACGGGTCCAACGTTATGAAGATTTGGTTCATCCCCCAAACACAGGGTGGTGCTTGTCAGCAAGTTCACGCCACAGTGAACGCTTTGTGCAGCCAGCAGGATCCAGTCAGAGGGCTGGGGCCCCCAGGGCTGTCGGGTGCGGGCGTCCAGGTGGTTTTGCTGATGCTGACCAACTCGGTGGTGGGGCAGGCAGAAAAGACGGCCTCTAGGCTGCTCCCCGGCCGGGCAGGCAGCCGCGGTTTGTCAGTATTGGGACGGTGACACGCCTCAGTGGAGAAGGCAATGCTCAGTAAAGCAGTGGCTCTCAAAGTGGGGCCCTCGCGGCAGCTAGCTGCATCGTCTGGGAACTCGTAAGGGAAGCACCTTCTCGGGCCCACCCAGGTGCACTGAATCAGAAGCTCTGGGGGTTACGGCGTAGGGTACTAATCCTTCCAGAGGATTCTGATGCATGCCCAAGTTTGAGAGTCACCGAGATGGGCCCCACGGTCATGTCCTAGCCTGCCTTCTCCATGCGCCATGGGGGCTCCTGGGGGCAGGCAAGGATCTAGTTGTGCAAGATTCCCCCCAAATCACATACCCACCCCAGGTTTCACTCTTGGGGATCAGTGCAGGCCAAAGGCTTGTCTGTTAACCCTGCACTGCCCACAGCAGCAGGGGGGTGGGACCCAGGAGTGCAGGTAGGAAGGCTGTGTGCCTGAGGATTGCGCTGGTCCTGGCTTCTGGAAGGAGCTGAGGAGGGTGACCCCACACTCACCCAGGTCCTCGGGGAAGACATGGCTGAGGGGCTTCTGAGCAGGAGGGCGGGGTTACAGATGCTGGGGGATAAACCTGCTTCCCTCGTCCTCTCTGGTGGCCCAGTTACTCCAAGGCTAAAGCAACAGGGAAGGTGGCCTGACATTTCTGTGACATCCTAGTAGCTGAGGCAGGATAAATGTTCATTGCTAGAGACCCCAGGCTTTGCCTAGACATGGAGGCACCCTGTGCTTTCGCCTATGAGCCAAGGGACCAGTCCTGGGGGCCAAGGAGGCTTTATAAGCTCATGTTTGTAAGGTACAGGTGGAGGTACTCTCTCAGGCAACATCCAGCCGAGGGGACTCAGCCCCCAGGAGTCCAGAGCCTGCAGAGACAGGAGGAGCACAGAGTAGCACGCACACCTCCTCCGGAGGGCCCACCTCATCCCTCTCAGGGCAGGACCTGCACTCAGAATGCTACAGCAGAGGAATCAAATAAGTGCAGAACGCACATTGTCTGAGCTATCTGTCTTCATCTTGAGCCTCTATTTACTGGAACAGATTCCTTAGCAGCATTTCCACTGGGAGAGTCCAAAATAAAAACACAACCAAATAAACAATTCCCAGAATAAAGTCCTACAGCTCACCAGTTTTCACTTTTAGACATCCATTTGGCTGGAGGGCCGTACTGTCTTTGCATAATGGAATGGTGGGGCATATAAGCCCTGGAGTCAGACCATTTGGGTTTATAGCCCAATTCTGCCGTTTACCAGCTGTGTGACCTTAGGCAGTTTACTTAACCTCTCTGTTCTCAGTTTCTCCCTCTGTAAAACAGGGTTATTAATATCAGCTACCTCACAGGGGCATTATAAAAATGAAACGAGTAAATATTCATAAGATGCTTAGAAAAGTAGTTGGCGCATAGCTATGTGTGTGTTATATGAGCGTCACGCATGCTACATGAGTTTTAAATAAGATTTCAAAGGACGTTGTGGTGGCCTTCTAATGCATCCACGTGGCTAGGCTAAACTACATTTCCCAGAATTTCCTTCACTGTATATTTTGGTTAGAGTAGGCCACAAGAGAGATTCTTAAGCCAAGACCTGGAGGGTGGAAGTGAATTGGCAACCAATTTGCAGCTCGAATTACCTGCTGGTTCCTCTCCTGGTGCGAGCAGCCACCAGAGATGCACCTGCTCGGCCTTCCCCTGCATCCTCCTTCAGCGGCTTGGACTCCCAGGCCAGGTAGGGTGTGTGTGTGTGTGCGTGTGCATGTGTGTGTCCCCATGACCACAGGCAGACCTGCCCACCACACCACCGAGGGCAGAGGCAGGAGCCCGCACAGCTTCCACTCCGTCCCCGTGGGGCCCAACTCGTGCTGTGGCTCCCCATGCCCTTGCTCTTCTTGACGGCCTGCCCTCTGGACTTCAGGCTGATCAATAAGAGGTCCAAAAACAGTGAGCATGGAAAATAGGGTAGAAAGTGATCAAATGAATAGAAAGTAACTTTCTCAAGCTGAAGAACATAAATCCTCATGGTGAAATACTTATACTATGCCAAGGACCCTTGCTAACGGATAAGTATAGAAAAAGGGGGGAAAGGGGGGAAATGGGACAACTCAGAGAAGGGCAGTTCTCAAAGCGACAAACATCCAAAAGGATACACAAACTCAGCAGAGAAATGCAAATTAAACTAACTTGATACCTACCAGCCTGGAAAAAATGAAGATTCCCGCCCCCCAACCCGTGGATGCCCGAAACCACAGCAAGTAAGGAACCCTATCTCTACCATGTCTTTTCCTATAGGTTCATACCTAGGATACAGTTTGATTTATGAATTAGGCACAGTAAGAGATCCACAGCAATCAACAACTGTAACAACATACTGTAATACAAGTTATGTGAATGTGGTCTCTCTCAAAATATCTCATCCTTCCGTACTCACCCTTCTTGGGATGACGTGAGATGATAAAATGCCTACGTGATGAGATGAAGCGGCGTGAGTGACCTGGGCGCCGGGACGTAGCTTTAGGCCACTACTGACCTTCTGACCTCCCGTCCCAAGAAGTACCATCTGCCTTCAGGGGGCGGTGACCTCGGGGACCCGGGGAAGGGAAAGCGCGGACAGCAGAACGGCGGGTAAGGGGGGGCCAGTGCGTCTGGAGCGCGTGTTGGCCGCGCTGCCGAGCAAAGGGAGCTCTCCTGCATCGTTGCTGGAACTGCGAATGGTTCCAGGCATTTGGGCATTTGGGAAAGCGATGTGACAACAGCTATTACGATGACAGATTTGAAGTTTTGACTCAGCGATTCCACTCCTGGGATTCTGCCCCACAGAAGTGAAAGCACCCAAGGCTCACGTACAAGGATGTTTACAGCTTCCTCGTTGGCGACGGCAGAGGCCGGGGACGGGGAGGGGAGAGGCAGGATCACTCAGGGTGAGGCAGGGCGACACTTCATCATCGGGCTGGGGGCAGAGGACACCCGCCACCTGGCTGGGCAGCCCGTTCTGTGCCTCACAGCCTCCTTGTGGACACAGGCTTCTGTCTAGATGTCGGCACTGGAAATGCGAGCTGCTTTACCTTTACTGCTCTTCCCAGGCAGACGTTTGTTTTTAAATAGATTGCTCCTTTCAGAGCAAGGCTTGGATCTCACTGTTCGGTCATTTTATTCCAGAGTGGATACAATAGTTTACCTTAACTCACCCCGGGGACTGTGGGTGCTGAGCCCTCCTGGAGAACTGTCAGCTGAGCCACAATGCCCACCGACTGCACAGACCCTCTGCTTTGTAGGAAGACTGAGAAGTAAATAAAAATCCTGCTGGGAGCCAGCCTTTAGTCATCTGATCTCACCCAGACTCGTCACTCTATCACCCGAGTCGAAATAAAGCACTTCTAGTTCAACTCACTGCTCAGGAAGAGAGATGCTTATTTGATCCCAAAATGAAACCCGTGATTCCGCCAAGAGCCGACTCTGCTTTGGGAGTGTTTCCAGAATCCCTGTGCTTCATTCTACTTGGTATTAGGCAACCTGTCTCTCTCTCTCCTCCCTGGGAAGACAGCCTGGGATCCAGGCCCAAGTGTTCAAGATGTGGTCGTGTGTGGTTTTAAGGCAGAGTGACAGGACGGCAGAGTCACCCAGAGGAAAGGGACAGGCTAGCCTGGAGCCCGCTGTGGATTCTTCGGCCAGAAAGTCTCTCTGTGCACTGGCTGTGGCCTCCCCTCCCTACCCCCCCCAGGCCTCTGGTCCAAGCTGCCTAGGTATTGCCCACTGATAAAGCTCCTCTCCTAAGATCCCTCCAAAGGAAGGGAAACACGTGGAGGGAGGGGGCTCTTCATGGAGCACAGACCAAACCGCAGGCCCTGCAGAGCCGGGGTCTGCACACGCCCTTCTAGAAGGCTGATGGGAGAATCTGGACGCCCACGGGTCCTGTCTCTGGTTATGTGTTGTTCTCTGCAGCTGCACCTTCCTCTGATGAAGCACATTCCTTACCACTGCCATGTGAATTGTGCCATTCACCCCAATCCCTGGTGCAGGGCGGTGGGGCGGTCAGAAAGGACACACCTTGCTGGGCAGGGCACAGGGTCTGCCGTCCTGACAGCGGTCCTGCTAGCAGGCCACGGCTTCTTGGGCTCCCACAGTGGTGTCGGTGACACACAGGGGCACCTGGGCACACAGCGGACAACCCTGCAGGTTTCTCCTCGCACGCCTGCTACCCACCGACGGCCTGAAGGCTGCTCTCATGAACCCTAACTTATACAGGGGCAGCCTGACGTACGGGAAGGTAAGTGACTTATCCCAGGTCACTGGGCCGGAAAGTGATAAAGACTGGAATTTAAATCCAAAGTTATCTGACTGGACAGCCTGACGGCTTTGCTTTATTCCCCTGGGCTGCTTTCCTGAACAAATGGGACCGGAGAACGACCAAGGACAAGCAACAGCTTTTAAGGACTGAAGGGCTGTGAGGAAGGGGGGACAAAAAAAGGAGAAGCAGCAGCGGCGGCAGCAAAAGGCGTTTCTTCTCAGAAGTCTGGGAGGAATATATGCTCTGGAACCAGAAGATGAATGTGTGAGTGGATAAATGAATGTATTCCCTCGATACGAACTGAGCCATCCTCTGCCGCTTCCTTGCCCGTTTTCTCTTCTCTCCTACCCCGTGATCCCCTCTGCCGCCCCCGGGGGCTGCCACCACTCCCTTTCTGGGGCAGCATGGTGAGGGCACCCCAGGAGGGGCGAGAAGCCTGCACGTTGAATCCCGAGACAAGCGGCTCATACTCTCAGAGCTTCGGGTGCCTCCTCTAAGGGGGGTGAGAAGCACACCTCCAGAAGCTCTGGAAATCCACAGGACCCCTTTCTCCCTCCAGCCCTAGTCCTTGCATTTTAAAGTCAAGGCTTTTAAGGTTATTGCTTCTCTACTGGGATTTAAGAATGCCTCCTTAAAAATCAGAGGACAAGAATCTGACACCCTGTTCTTTAAGTGTCTGCCCTCTCTTCCCTGAATTCTGTACCTGAGTGGTGGCCTGAGGGCCCTGCTATAAGGATGCATGCCAGAGATAACAATTCCTCGTCCCTCAAACCTTATACAGCCATCTGCAGCCACCATACACAGCCGCTATGGGATGTGCGCCGCCCCCACCAGGCAAGGGGATGTGGGCAGGACTGTAATACTAGCCGCGTGGTAGGCAAAACAAATGTTCAATAAATATTTGTGACGGATTGACTCCTTCTATTCCCATCTATGAAAGAGAATACTACTGTAAAAGATATCACTGTGGGAGTTCTCTCCCTACTCCTCACAAAGCATTTTACAGACATCCATTGTTGAAGGAACACCAGACTCACTTTGTAAACTGGGACAGGAATGGCCCAGAGAGTCCGTGCCTCGTGCCTCCCTACACACAGCAGTGAGTATGGACATGGGGGTGCAGAAAGAGAAAATGGACCATCTGGAACCACTGAGAGACAGGAGGAAAAGTTACAGCCCAAGTACCACAACCTTTCTTGAGTGCAGTTTTTGCATTTCATCTGGGGGTATGAGTCATTTCCCACTTTCTTCCCCTCAGCCTCCCCGAAGTCCAAGTTAACCAAAAAGGATCTCCAGATGGCTCACCCACGATCAGGTCTCCTCTGATTGTTCCGGGAGGATTAATTAGTCACCACCATGAGTACCAAGACCAAATCAAGAGGCAATATGGCAGAAAGAGAGAGAGGGAGGGAGTACTCGCCTGCCAATGAGGGGACCGCAGAAGGGCATGTGGCAGACACAGATGGTGTGCCATTCAGGAACTCTTCTGAGAAATGCCAACGTAGGTTGGACCAGGTGTGCCGCATAGTCCAGCCTGATGATTCATGGTCCTGGCCGCACCAGAACCACCTGGGGAGCCTTAAACCTACTGATGCCCAGGCCCTGCCTGAGATACCGATGTGAGTCGTGCATCGGAGCCTGATTTCCACATTTCTTTTTTTAAAGCTCCCTGGATGATTTCAGTATGCACTTAGTGTTGAAGAATGCTGTTGTAGTGTCTATTTATTCAAGCTGCAGTCAAGATTGATGGCTTTTCCCCCAAGTATTTCTTATCTATCTGCCCAGTCCTGCATTAGACACGACAGAGAAACCAAAGAAAGGTGAAACTGGAAGGAACTTCGGTTTGGGAAATCAAATGGTTTGGGTCCAACTCTGCCACTTCCCAGCTGTGTGACTTTGGGGGAGTCACTTAAATTCCTTGGTTCTCAGTTTCCACACCCCGAAAGAGCTCGGGAAAGGGCCCAGAGAAACAAAAATGAGAAAACCTAAGGTTTACTCCTTCCTCAGCTCTTAAGCCACCTGAGTCCTCATCAAGAACAACGAACTATTTCCAGAATTTTCCTTCCTGTTGGAGCAGTGACATGCATTTCTAAAGCTTCTCCTAATATTTCAGTGATTTACTAGAATTTACGCCCGATAACTCCATGGCTCTGATTCGTCTTCCTCTGCTTCTTTGCATTGTTCTGATCCCCTCCTCATGGAATACCCCCCTCCCAACCACCACCCATCCCTGAAATTCCAAGGCAAGTTCCTCCTCCCCTTGAACCCCTGTTGGGGATTAATTCTGATCCCACGTACTACTCTCTCATCTTAGCAGCTCATTGTCCCCTCACTGCAACATGTGTTATTTTCTCCTCTACTTTGACTCCTTGAGGGGTCATAAAACAAGTGTTCTCACCCTTCTATTATGCTCTCTACTAATTACGGAGCACGTACAATGTGCTGGGCACTGGCTAGGTGCTTCACTTCTGTCGTTTCTAATCTTCAAAGCAACCTGTAACAGAAGCTGCCCACATTGCACAGAGGAAGAAACGGAGGCTCTGAAAGACAACGTAAGCTTACCTGAGGTCCTGGTGTAGGAGTCAGGGCTCAGCCCCGGATCTGTCTGGCTCCCCAGTCCATGCTCCTTCCATCACCTAACTCTGCCTCTGCAGCAGAACGTCTGTCAAATGATGGATTTAAATATCCATGAGGAAATATAAGTAATATATGTATAAACGACAACTTGAGGGAAAAGCAGGGAAATCTCTTTGGTATCTCCTCTGAACAAGAAATTGATACACTGACCCAGCCCCAGCTTGAACATCTGCTTGAGGTATTTGTCAATAAAGCTTGCAGATTATGTCCAAGCTGACATAGCCACTAAACTGACATAGCGATTATAAATTCCTTGAGGGGGTGGCATTACGAAGCAGAAAGAAAACAGGACTAAAATTAAGGGTCCTGGGTTCTAATCCCATCTACCTTTGCTATGAAATTGTTGTGTGACCTTAAATAAGTCATACAACCTCTCTGGGCTTCCATTTTTCTGAGGACAAAAGGAAGGGGTGAACTACATTAGCAGTTTCAGACCTGGGTTTGAGAGGCAGAACCTTTGTGGTAGAGGTGTTTTGGTTGAAGAACAGGATGACAGGGAGACCCATATCCGTAGGGACCTCCACTTCTCCTTCCAGGAAATCCCAGAGGTAACCCCAGGGACCCGTTTGAAATCCACTGGGCTAGAAGATGTCCTAGAAAGGCCTATGATCCTATCTCTCACTTGCTTGGGACAACCCCTCCAAGCAGTATTTTCTGCACTTAGGTGCTTACTGAATACTTTCAGTTGCTCAGTGGGAACTGTTGCTGGATAATGTCCACCAGGCACATCCTCCTAAATGCACTGCTACTCCCTCCCCCCTGACTTCTCCTGGCATCCTGTCATTGATTAGTTCTACTTGGCAACTTTGTCTTAATTTCCAATCCTCTCTGCCAAGTGCTTCTTTTCAAAGCCAGGGATGAGCTGGCTTTGAGGGCAATGATGCATATGTCCACTGAGGATTCTAAAAAGGGACTTCCCGAAGTATGCATTTCTGTGATTTCCATGACCCTACTCTACCAGAAGCCCTTGGGCCACCTCACTCAGCCCTAAAATGGAAGAGTAATATTTACTCCATCAGTTAAGCCTGCTCCAGACCCCATTAAGGAGGAGGAGACAGGGTGTTTCCGCATCGATGAATCCTTTATTAAACTTTTTTATACCTCGCAAGCTGTTACAGGACCTAAATCAAAACCAGGAGGTTATGGCTACAGGGAGAAATAGAGTTGTCTCCAACTCTTTTGTGTCAGTTTGAGTCTTCTCAGAGGCAGATACCAAAATGGGATTAGGGGTGCCTGGGCAGCTGAGTCGGTTAAACGTCTGCCTTTGGCTCGGGTCATGATCTCAGGGATCATGAGATGTGGGATCAAGTCCCACATCAGGTTCCCTGCTCCACGGGGAGTCTGCTTCTCCCTCTGCCTCTCCCTGCTGCTCATGCTCGCTAATAAACAAAATCTTTCAAACAAACAAACAAAATGGGATTAGCTGCACCAGCAGTATGTTACAGGAAACACCTGTGAAGGATAAAGGGGAGAGATCAGGAGTAAGCCGGGAGGGGCTTCAGGCCACAGTGCAGGTCTACCACCTGAGAAAGCACAGTGGGAGGGAGGAACACTAGACACAACAGCCTCAGACTGCAGTGTAGTCTTGGCCGGGCAATGAGCAGCTCCCCAGCAAAGATGACCCACCGGGCAGCATGCCCAACTCCAGAATCTCTGTCATGCTGGTCGCTGGCTGGGAGCACCTGTCGAAGTGTAGTCTTGGAGTGAATGCCATGGTGGAGACAGAAGGGGACAGCTGGAGGCTGTCAGTGACCTAAGCACCCCGCAGTTCTCTTGAAAGCCAAAGAGAGAGGAGCACCCTTGGCTGCCACATCCACACTCTTGATTCAACTGATTTCACCCAAATGACCCCCCCAAATTACACAGCACCCTTGTCACACGTGATACTCTGTTGGAAAGTGGCCCATTTGCTGGCTCTGGGCATAGTCAGAGATGATTAGGTGGCAGCCTTTGAGGACCTGGAAGTGCCCAATTCTCTCAAAACATCCCCACCTTCACCCGATGTGCTCTTGGACATTTAAGCCACCATGTTGGGTGAAGGCCCTTTTGAAATGCAAGTGTAATGATAGGGTCTCTCACACTGAAGAGCACATTTCAGCTTAAATCCTTGGAAATTTCACTGGACCAGGACAGCAGCTCTGGAAGAAAACCTAGGAAGGTATCATTTCTCCCTCTTATGGATGGGAAAGCTGGGGCTCAGAAAGGCTGAAGTGACTAGCCCAAAGGCACAGGCTGAGTAAATGACAGAGGGCTGGAATAAAGGCAAAGTCCTGGCCTCCTTAACACACTCAACAAATGTTTACTGAGCACCTATTATGTTTCCAGCACTAAGAATACAGCTATGTCTTGTTGACAGACATCTCTGCCTTCGGGGAGCTTGCACTGTTGTTGGGAGAGAGAGGCAATATACATATAAATGGATTCATTTCCAACAGGTAAGGGATGAAGAAAATAGAGCAACAGGACTGAAGGGACTGAGAGAGGAGAGATGTGCCCCAGCAAGGGGCACTGGGGGAGGCTTCTCAGAGAGAAGAGTGCTGTCAATGGAGAGGACCAAGCCCTGTGGCAGGAACAGGCTGACCTGGGGGTGGTAAAGGGAAAGTGTGAAGACCTAGGGAACAGAGGCAGGAGATAGGCCAGAGAATTACAGTGGCTTCACAGGTCCTGGTGAGTTTGGTTTTTATTCTAGTTTCAATGGAAGCCAATCTATGAGAGATGCTAAAACAGAGGGTAAATCCTGTGAGCTGTCATATTTTCAATAAGTTTCTGCACTGGGGGTGAGGATCCATCATCTACGGTGCCTCCAGGTACAAAGATGATCACTAACTTGTTAGGAGGTGAATCACTTCACCCAGGGGATCTGTTCCTGGGGAGAAGGGAAGAAAGGAAGAGCAATACCACTATCCTTCCTCACTCTCCAACCTTGCCCTGCGTAGTGCTCAGGCTTTCTCTCAAAATCATGCTTCTTAACCTTGGCTCTCATGGGAATCATCTGGAGCATTTAAAAACACACACACACAAACCCGTGTGTGTGTGTAATTATGTGTGTGTGTGTAATTTAATTTAGCCTACTCTTAGCAATTCTGATTTAACTGGTCTGGGTTGAGAGACTGAATATACAAATGGACAACAGTCCGACCTTATATGACAACAGAACTCTGACCCACACCATCTGCAGTAACCAGCCCAGGAAACCAAACCACAACCTTTGTAGCAATCAGCCCCAAACACTCAGAACTTAATCAATATCTGCCAGCTCTCTTAATTTTAGCCCCTCCTTCTGACTTAGAAGCAACCAGGGGAAGTCAAATATGCATCCCTAACCAATCACACTGGATGCCCCACTTCTAGTTAGCCTACTTCCAGCTTCCCCATTTCAAGAACCCCAATGAGGGCATACCTGAAAGCCTTCCTTTTTCTCCACTCCTCTGCCTGCCTTTGAGTCTCTACCAAATACAAGTGATGGTGGTGTTTGATTCTCTTATAGTGCAAGCTCTGAATAAATAGCCTTTGACCTTATTTGATTGCTCTTCACTTATTTGCACAAGATGCAGCTCAGGAATTGGTGTTTTAATTTAAAAGTTCTCCGAGTGGTTCTAATGTACAGCCAAGGTTGTGAACCATGGCTCTAAATAAGTGGTTCTTTAAAAAAAAAAAAAAAAGATTTATTTATTTGAGAGAGAGAGAGCATGTGAACAGGGGGGAGGAGTAGAGGAAGAGGGGGAGAGAGAATCCTCAAGCAAACTCCCTGGTGAGCACAGAGCTCAATGTAGGGCTTGATCCCAGGACCCTGAGATCATGACCTGAGCTGAAATCGAAAGTCAGACGCTCATCCGACTGAGCCACCCAGGCACCCCTCTATATAAAGTGGTTCTTAAAGTTTAGTCCTCAGACTAGCAAATCAGCATCACCTGATAACTTGTTACAAATGCAAATCCTATATGGCTTTTATTTTCAGGCAATTTCCTTCTATTCTCAGTTTGTTGGGAGTTTTTATCATGAAAGGACATTGAATTCAAATACTTTTTCTGCATCTATTGAGATGATCATATGATTTTTATCCTTCATTCTGTTAATGTGAAGTATATTAATTGATTTTCATATATTGAACCATCCTTGCATCCCAGGAATAAATCCCATTTAATCATGGTGCATGATCTTTTTAATGTGCTGTTAAATTCACTTTGCTGGTACTTTATTGAGGATTTTTGCATATGTATTCATCAGAGCTAATATCATACTCAATAGTGAAAAACAAAGTTTTTTCTCTAAAATCAGGAAACAAAGCAAAGATGCTTGCTGATTCTTGCTACTTCTATTCAATATAGTACTAGAATTTTTAGCCAGAGCAGTTTGGCAAGAAAAAGAAATAAAAGATATCCAAATACGAAAGGAAAATGTCTGTTCACAGATGACATATTATATAGAAAGCCCTAAAGACTACACACATACACTCATACATGTTAGAATTAATAAATGAATTCAGTAAAGTTGCAGGATGTAAAATCAACATACAAAAATCAGTTGCACTTCTGTACACTAATAATTATCTGAAAAGGAGATTAGTAAAACAATCCCATTTATGATAGCACTAAAAAGAATAAGATACTTAGGAATAAACTTCACTAAGGAGGTAAAAGACTTCTAGACTGAAAACTACAAAACATTGATGAAAGAAATTGAAGAAGACACAAATAAAAGAAAGACATCCTCTTTTCATGAACTGGAAGACTTAGTATTGTTAAAACTCCCATACCATCCAAAACAATCTACAGATTCAATGCAATTCCTATCAAAATCCCAATGGCATTTTTTACAGAAATGAAAAAAATACTAAAACGCATATGGAGCCACAAAAGACCAAGAACAGCCAAAACCATCTCGAGCAAGAAGAACAAAGCTGAAAGTATCACACTTCCTGGTTTCAAAATATGTCACAATGCTACAGTAATCAAAAAAGTATGGACTGGCATAAAAACAAACATATAGATCAATGGAACAGAATAGAGAAGCCAGAAATCACACATATATAACACATATCCACACACATACAGTCAACTATCTTTGACAGGGTGCCAAGAATACACAATGGGGAAATGATAATTTCTTCAACAAAACCACCAGGGACATGCAAATAAACCCACAATGGGATATCAGCTCACACCTGTTAGGATTCCCAGTAGGAAAATAAATAAATACATAAATACATAAATAAAGAAAGGCGGCAACAAGTGTTGGCTGAAGATGTGAAGAAATTGGAACTCCTTACACTGCTGGCGGAATGCAAAATGGTGCAGCCACTATGGAAGACAGCATGGAGAGTCCTCAAAAAATTAAAAATAGGACTACCATATGACCCAGCAAGCCCACTTGAAGTATTTATCCAAAAGAACTGAAATTAGGATCTCAAAAAGATATTAATTCGTACTCCAATGTTCATTGCAGCACTATCCACAATAGCCAAGATGTGGAAATCATCTAAATGTCCACTGATGGATGAATGGATAAAGAATATGCAGCATATACGTATAATGAGATATCATTCAGGCTTAAAAAAAAAAGAAGGAAATCCTGCAATTTGTGACGACGTGGATGAACCTTGAGGACCTTATGCTAACTGAAATCAGCAGTCATAGAAAGACAAATATTGCATGACTGCACTTTTTTTTTTAAAAGATTTTATTTATTTGAGAGAGAGAATGACATAGAGATAGCATGAGAGGGGGGAGGGTCAGAGAGAGAGGCAGACTACCTGCTGAGCAGGGAGCCCGACGTGGGACTCGATCCCGGGACTCCAGGATCATGACCTGAGCCGAAGGCAGTCGCTTAACCAACTGAGCCACCCAGGCGCCCGCATGACTGCACTTCTATGAGGCATATAAAATAGTCACATTCATAGAACCAGAGAGTAGAACTGTGGTCAGCAGGGGCAGGGAGGAAGGAGAAATGGGGAGTTGCTAATCAATGGGCATAAAGACTCCATACACAGGGGGAAGTTCCAGAGATCTCCTATACAACACGGTGCCTACAATTAACATATAATACTATATTGTACTATGATAATAATAAAATAATACTATATTGTACGCTTAAAAGTTTAAGAGGGTAGATCTCATGTTGTGTTCTTACAACAATAAAATAACTAGAAATTTAAAAATAAAATAAAAAAGAAATACAAATCCTTAGGCAGTATCGGACCTCCTGCATCAGACACTCTGGGGGTGAGGCCCAGCTGTTTTTAAAGCCTTCCAGATGATTCTGGTGCATGCTACAGGCTGCAAACCACTGCCCAAATAAAGTTTGAACAGATACTAAATAATATTGGTTTGAAGGGTCACCAAACCATTAGCTTCCTTAGGATGCTCGTGTGCCTTCATGTTGAAGGAATGTTCCCTTTACCCATGAGTAATAACTTACTGAGCACCTACTGTATGCTTGGTGCTATTCTAAGTGCCTCACATGCATTAAATTTCATAACACTCCTGTGAGGTAGAAACCATTATTATTCCTATTCCTAGCAGGATCCGAGCCCAGAGAGCCTGGCCTACAATGTCCCCTGTTCTGGCTCAAACTCTCAGGGAACATTTAGTTCACTGCCTGGCACAGTGTGTAATAAATTCTCATTAATTCAGAAAGTGAAATGTCAAGGATATGGGTCCTGAAAGAGAATTCTGATGGGGTGGCATGACCGGGGGGTGGGGAACTTCAGGGGTGGGCATGGGATGTAGTGGTAGGTGGGAAAGGAGAGAAGAGGAAGGGAAGGGGTAGCCAGGAGGCAATGTGGGCCAATCAGGTGCCTGGGAGAGGATACCGAAAGGAGGAAGAGAAACAGCAATGTCAAATGTCACTCCCTGCCAAGTTTTGGGGGTACCCAAGGTCAGCCATGGGGTCATGATATCCTTGGGCTGTGTCGAATTCCTGACCAGAAAGGAAGCAAGGTCAAGCCAGAGCCTCTGGGGTGCTTTGAGGGAAGTCCAGAATGAGGGGGTACAGGTTTGATTCCTCGAGGCCTTCTATCTTTCCCCTTCCGAAAAAGTCCCATATTGGGGCTACTTCTGAAGGCATCTCTACCCCAATCCATGTACCATGTCTATGCAGGGAATGCATAATTGAGATAACTAGCCAAGAACTTTGAGCCACAGACCTTCCTTTTACCAACATATTCAAGAAATTGTACAAATTGAGCTACAGACAATAGAATTGAAGAAATGAGGAAGACTGTGCCCTGCCCACAGGGAGCTCACAGTCTCATGGGGAGCCAGACACGTAAACAAACACGAAGTCAAGAGGGCAAGTTCCAGAATGGGGCATGCACGGAGCCTTGAGACCACAGGAAGGACTAACAAAAAGCTTCAGAAGAGAAGTAACGTATGAACACAGACTTAAAGGGCAAGTAAGAGTGTCAGAGACCAACAAGCTATGGAAGGGGATTGCAGGCAGAAGGAACAGCATGACCTAAGGCACAGAGTGATGAGAGTGGGGCAAACGGTAAAGAAATGAGTGCTTTCTTGGCTGATGCAAAAGCTGAATGCACAAAAAGAAGAGAGGGAAGGTGGGAGAGCTGGTAGGAGAGATGGGGAGAAAGGATGGGGTCAGATTAGCTGGGTCTTGGATAGCATATAAAGACCCACTGAAGTTGGCTTAAGCTACAGAGAAAAATGTACCATAAAGCAACAGGAAATCTCTCAGAACCCAAAGGCAGGGACACACTGGGGGGTGCCAGGAAGAACAAAAACTTGAAGTAGAAGGTCAGGATGAGTCAGCCAGGGTTCACTCTCCATCTTTTCCTCGGCTTCTCTCTGCAGACAGGAATTGGTGTCCTTCCCTCTCCCTCCAGACACCATCCAGTACAGATCACAGAATACCTGTCCTGTTCAGTGCTCTGTAGAGTGTATGTGCTACAGACTCAGGCCCAGAGGAAGTGTCCCGATTCCAGTTCTTGGGGAGAGAACTCTTGACTGGTACAGCTCCAGTCATGGGACCTCCCCTGGTCCAATCTACTAGCGCTAAGGGGTGAGGTCACGTTTTGCAAATTTGTACCTGGTAGCCCAACTCATGGAGGAGGGGACAGTGCCCAGAGAAAGGGGAATCTGTGGCTCATTTCTGGGTGACTATCCCAGAAATTCTAGACCACGGCCTTGTAAGCCACAACAAGGAGTTCAGGCTTTATCCTGTAGGCAACCGGAGGGACTAAAAGGAATGATAAGACCGAACCTGTCTTTAGCAGTGTTGCAGACGGCATGAAGGATGCATCACAGCGGGAGAGACCGAAGGCTAGGAGTCCACTGGGGAAGTGTTGAGATATCCAGGCCACGAAAGGATGAGACCCAGAGCAGCGCAAATGTGGTAAGCATGGAGAGGCCTTTTGAGGACTGAAATATGAAGACTTGGAGGATGCCTGGCTGGCTCGGTCAGTAGAGGATCCAACTCTCAATCTCAGGGTCATGAGTTCAAGCCCCACATTGGGTGTGGAGCCTACTTAAAAAAAAATAAATAAAGGGAACAAAGAAAGAAAGACATCTGAGGACTTGGTAACTGCTTGAAAATGGAGGCTGATGGTGAAGGAGCCAAGAGACTCCCTGGTTTCCTGCCTGCTGGGACAGGCAGGACAGTGATGATGCTAAGTGGGACAGGGGCTGCAGAAGAGGAAGAACCGGGGAGGGGCACATCGAATATGGAGTGTGAGGAAGTGAGGCTAAGGTGAGAGCACACTGAATCTGAGAAGTGATGAAGAAATCGATGGTTCTCACTTCTCTTCCTCCCCCAGATCCCTTGAAATAAGCTACATCGCTAACATAGGAAAACTGGGTGGCATCATAAACTGATTCTCATCTCAGTTGGTAATTGTGAAATCAGGAGGAAGCTGGGTCTAAAAGACCGAGTGTGGGCTTTGGAGTCAGTCAATGTGTGTGCCAGTCAGCTGTGTGACCTTAAGAAAATGACTCAACCTCTCTGATTCTCAATTTTCTCATATGTGAAATGGTATATCCAGCTGACCTTACAGAATTATTGTGAAGAATAAGTGTGATAATATCTGTAGAGTTCTTACAATATAGATGGCCCTCAGGAAGTAGGTCATTAGGATCATACTGTTTTTCTCCTTCACATGAGCTGGGACTTTGCCCTGTGCTGGGCAGAAATGCTATACCCACAGCCTCGGGACTGAAGCTGGGTTTCCCTGAAAAACAAGCCCATCCACTCCCTGCCATAAATGCCCCCTGAAATCAAATTAATCAAACCTACTTACTATTTAACTGAACTCTTCTCTATATAGCTATGGAATCCTAAATGGATTCAAAATTTGGGTCTGTACTAGCAATCAACTGACTGAAGGAACTGATGAATTCAACTATGTAGATCAAACTGATGCTGACCACAATAATAATAACCATCTATGTTGGCTGCTCACTGCACGCTGAGCACTGTTCTGGGGCTTTACAGAGTATAAACTCATTAAATCCTCACAAACGACTCCATGCAGTCAGTACTATCATCATCATCCCCATTTTGCAGATGAGGAAACTGAGTTCACAGGCCACAAATTCTGCATAATTCACACTCTTGTCTTTCACTGTTCTTCCAGAGTACATCTTGCTGTTCAAGTGAGCCTTGCTTCCCAAGCCTGTCTCAGCCCAGTGCGAGGTATGTTGAGCATAACTTTTTTGGGATTGAGTCCCTCTTTAAAACAAATGAGAGCAGTTAGATCCTTCACCGGCCCTCATGTGCATTCGAATATTCTCTTAGGAGGAGGAAAGTGAGTCCTACTTAGGGAGCAGAGGTGGTTATGGCATTTTTGAGCCATCCCGGTGCCCTACTTCCTGTCACACTTTGGGGTGGAGGCTTGTCTCAGGCGACCCAGTCTCAGAACTATGTAACTCGATCAAGATTCTTAACCTTGAGGGGTCAAGGGCCCCCTTGAGAATCCAGGGAAAGCTGCGGTCTCTGTCCTCATTAAAATGCACATTAAAATGCAGGACTTTACATAAAATCGCATGTAGTTTGGGAAGGGCATAGATCCCCTGAAGCCCCTCCCTGAGCCCCAAGTTAAGAAGTTCTGACACAGAAGATAGACCAACCAGGTACTTTAATCATCCCTCCAAATTCAGTCTCAGCCTATTAATTTGTAATGTAACTCCCTGGAAATCTCTCTGTAATACTGAAATTCATATGCTGATTGTGCTCTGCCCTTGAGACACTTAGGAAGTTAGCTGCAGAGAGCGCTTTGGACGGGCAGGCACCATTTCTCACCCGACATGGCATTATATCAGGAGTTATGCCCTGCCTTGCCAGCCTGGGGTACAGACTAATGTATCTCTGAAAATTCAAGTTCGATGACTCTAAGCCCTCCTCTTGATTATAATGGAAACTCCTTCTTATTAAAAGATTGTCCTACCCAAAATAATTTCTGAAACCCCTGAGAAATGGTTACACAGTCTACAGTCAATCCTTCTAACTGCTTCTGAAGCCCACCCCACCACCTTCTGGGACAGCGGTTGTGCTGGTCAATATATGAAATGCTCCATGCCCCTGAGTAAGTCCGCAGTTCAATAAGGAGTTCTCTTCAAACTCCTTAATTTGAAGAGTCACTGATAATATCCCACCCTGTGGGCACGGCAGCAGCGATGGATGGGGATCTTAATCTTGTTTCCACTGACTAGTTCTTCCAGCTAACTCATTGCTTCACGTATTACTCAAGTGGTAGATAGTAAAGACATTCCATTGAATCAGGATCTATGGCATGGAGCTGCTCATAAGCTCACTATTCAGGAACAGAAGTATATAAATACAACATATTTACTTATGCATTGAACCATTCAAGTGATAAATGATCTGTAATGATTTCAAGTCAGCACACATTACATACATTTCCTCCAGCTCTTCCCAGCAGGACAACTGCAGTCCACAGATTAAGTAGGCAGGAGTCAGGGGTCAGGATGGGAAGGGCTTGGTCCAAAGACATCTCTCTTCTATGCTTCCCCAGGGCCTGAGTTTAATAATTGCAGTACACTCGTACCCTAGGGGAGGGTACCTACCTAGCTGGCTAATCGTTTCACACTCTCTTGTGAATGTGTTTGACTAGACAGCTATACCTCCAGGGGCTCACAGGTCATCCACAGCTGAGAGACTAGAAAGATTAATTGGAGGATTGAAAGGAAGACCTAAGCAAAGCTGGAAAACCATAGCAGGATGTTCAGGGCAGCCAGAGAGCAGTGAGTATCTGGGGGCTGAGGTTCCCATCACATCAGATGGGAATGATGGAGAAAGGAGAGAGACAGAATATCGAAGACAAACTTCACCTCATTCATAATTAGGCCCAAGGCCAGTACTTCTCTTTCCAGACTCACCCAAGAAGTACCTAAACTAATAAATGCCTATTTCTACAAGGGTCAGGTGAAACTTCTTTCCCCAGAGCTTGATGTCGTTTAGGTCCTGCCTGACTTCTTCACATTGGACCTGTGATAAATGCTCATTTGCAAAGTCATTCTACAATCCCTTGCAAAACAAACCACCCAAACATAGTGGTTAAAACAACAACCATAGCTATCTTGAGTAACTTTCAAGCCAAGTATTTGAACCATCTATCCTGAAACTAGAGACAAAAATTATCTGTAAGGCACCTGGGTGGCTCAGTTGGTTAAGCGACTGCCTTCGGCTCAGGTCATGATCCTGGAGTCCCGGGATCGAGTCCCGCATCAGGCTCCCTGCTCGGCAGGGAGTCTGCTTCTCCCTCTGACCCTCCTCCCTCTCATGCTCTCTGTCTCTCATTCTCTCTGTCTCAAATAAATAAATAAAATCTTAAAAAAAAAATTATCTGTAAACATTGAACTCAAGTCAGTAGTTTCATTTTGCTTTTTTCTCCTGCAGAGGTATGGGTTAACTATTTTGAAACTACTCTCTGTATATTCTAGGATTAAGAAAACAAAACAATATATCATGGATGATAGGAGCCAGGTTTTTTACTGTTGGAAAAGGAAGTCATAAACATGGAAAGGGAGCGAGTTAAAATGAAGCTCTGTGACGTTAGGTTGGAATTAGAGATATCAGTATAAACTTATGGTTTGAACTAATGGTTTTTAATGCAGACAGATAGATATAAAACAAAGTGTGGGTGTATGTGTATGTGTGTGTGTGTATGTGTGTATACAGAGATACTTCCTAGGTCTGCCCAGTAAGAAAGCTAAAAAGCATTGACACTCCAGTGGCCATGGGCTTCCCTGGCACCCAGGTCTTGGTATCTAAATACCTTCCCCACTAAAAAGAAAGAGGGCACCTTAGGACAATGGTTGTTGCCAAGGCTGGGGCAGGGCAGTAAAACATAAGAGGCCCCAAAGACCAAACCTGGGACAATTTAAGCGTCAGAATAATTCATAATAGTAATAGATTATTGATTCAAATAAGAATGAATTAGTTAAAACTGATTTAAATAAGTAAGCAGGGGAAAAGGAAAGCTCTTTCTTTTTTTTTTTTTAAAGATTTTATTTATTTATTTGAGAGAGAGAATGGAAGAGAGAGAACGAGATGGGGGAGGGTCAGAGGGAGAAGCAGACTCCCTGCCGAGCAGGGAGCCCGATGCGGGACTCGATCCAGTGACTCCAGGATCATGACCTGAGCCGAAGGCAGTCGCTTAACCAACTGAGCCACCCAGGCGCCCAGGAAAGCTCTTTCTTACAGTAGAATACTAATAAATGCAGAAGGAAGGATGAAAATTAGAAAGTCAACATTTGGCGATCATCATGGTAATAACTGGTTCATCAACTGAATCATCAAATCATCCATGACTCCTAAAGCTAGTGGATCAAAGTGTCACGAGAAACAGGATGTTCACAGGGTCTCAACATATCTAACTCTGGGGGATACTTATTGAGAAAGAAAACTATAGTAACTTTATATGGACAAAACCGTCAGACACCATCATAATCCCGCTCAAATTTAACATCACCTGATCCGTTCTCTCATATTTCTGCCAGAAATGTATAGCCTGAAGGTAATGAGAAAACACCACAGAAACCCAAACTGAGAGACACTCTACAAACTCCCGCCCTTCTCTGCCTCCTAGACCATCCACACCCAAGGACTGGGCAATAAGAACGCGTGCTCGGAATAAACAGCCTTGGGCACCGTCCCATACCGTTGTCTGTAATAAACTTGCGGATTCATTTCGTCAGCCAGGGGGGACTCGGAGCTTGCCAGGTGCCGGGCCTCATGAGAGGCCCTGGGGTTACCACACCGAGCAAAACCCGACTCGGGCCTTGCGTCCCGGGCTGCTAAGGACAAGTCAGCCGTCAGTGGCGGCGTTACTGTCTGCCTAGTCCCTGTACTAAGGCAGGGAACGTACACATTTCCTGGAGCACTTTTTGCTGAAAGAGTTCAATTCCTTTTTAAATCTCACTTACCCCGAAAAGCCAAGTACTCGGAAGATCTCTGCTCCCAGCCTGCCCCCACCTGGCCCCAGCCGCCAGCGCCGAGCGCGCCGGGCAGCGCCGCCGCACCGGGGGGGCGGGGGGGGGGCGGGGGGGCGGGGGGGCGGGGGGCGTGTCTGCCCCGCCTCTCCGCCTCACTCTGATTGGCTAACGGTCCCTCCCCTTCTTAGTATTGCTTTCACCTGTTGGGTTGGTTTGGCTCCCAGCCCTCTTCCTGCCTCTGGTCACAAAAAGATAATTAACAGAGATTAAGAGAAAATAAGTGGTTGGCTAATGATTAAGTAGCCTTTCCCAAGAGCACTGAAGACAAAAAATTGTACACAGCTCTCTCCCCATTAGGTCACGCAGGCCTGTAAACTAGTGAGGGGTTTTAAATCTCTCCAAAGGGAGCAAGAGTGGAAAATGTACAATTTAAACCGAAACAACTCCTCTTGCGCCCTAAGAGCGTGATGGGGTTGGAATGTGCCTTCATTCCCACTGACATCCTTCCTAGGGAAAATCGAAGCGAGAGCAGAGGCACTGAACACACGGCCAAGGCTTTTATGAGTGTCTCTGGCCTTACATATTAGACAACAGTGCTCTGTTTGGGTTATTGTTGTCCTGGGGGTTACAGCTGGAAGGGGATGAAAACATAGGGAAGCAAAGCAAACACTGGAATACACTCTGTGAGTTGTTTGAAATCCTTATGTCTATTCATTTCACACAAAAAGAATTTTTGTGTTTTTAAATTTAACGCTGAAGAGTCTCGACTCCTTAAAAAACAAACATGAGCTGTGGTCTGAACGTTTGTGTCACTGCGAAATTCCTGTGTTGAAATTCTAACCCCCAAGGTGATGGTATTCAGAGGTGGAGCCACAGGAAGTAACTGGTTGGAGAGGGTGGAGCCCCCATGCGCGGGATCAGGGTCCTTATGAAAGAGAGCAGAGAGCTTGCTTGCTCCTTCCGCCTTGAGAAGCCGTGGTGAGAAGACCACCATCAGAACACCACCGAGGAAACCAACCCTCAACAGACACCAAATCTGTTGGTGCCTTGATCTCGGACTTCCAGCTTCCAGAACAGTGAGAAATAAATTTCCGTTGCTTGTTGGCCCCCTAGTCCATGGCATTTTGTTACAGCATCCCGAATGGACCAAGACAACCCGGAAACTCCAAAATGTGCAGTAACTGTGAGGACTCACCAGTTAAAGTTGTCTCCCTAAGGCTGGAGGGCAGGAGTTAGTTGCTGAGTGTTGAGTGGTGCTAACCAGCCTCCTAGCAGTCCCCTCTCAGTGTGGCTGTGTGGGTCCCAATGATGACTTGATTTCAGTCGATCCTCATGAGCATCACCCTCTGGAGGAATGAAGTGACGTCACCGCTGCTCCCTAGTATGTCTTTCTGTCAGGGAGGATTGTGCTTCGTTGTCCCCTTGAAATAAGGTTTGGCCACTTAACTTGCTTTGGCCAATGAAATGTGAGTGAAAGGGACACATTTCGCTTTTGCATGGGAGCATGCAAACTGTCTTCTCTTCCAACAGTGATCTTGGAAGTGCGTGTTGATATAGAGGTGCCTTAAGACCAAAGCGCCCTGGAAAAATGAACGACCCCATGGAGAACAGCTGCCCTGGAAGATGACTGTACCCACAATAGACTTTTTTGCATGAGTAAGAAATAAACTTCAGTGGTATTAAGCAACTGAGATTTGGGGGGCCTTATTACTGCAACATAAAATAAACTTGGATCACTATGACATAAAATAAACTTGGATCACTATGACATGGTGGAAATGACCCAAATGCCAGTTCTTGTGACAGCCCTTGGATGGTCTGGCCTTTTCCACCTCCTGTCTCTTGGAAGCTAGCCGCCATGTAAGAAATGCAGCCTCCCCCGAGACCACCATGCTATGGGAATGTCAGCCACGTGCACAGGCCCTGGAGGACGAGATACTGCCTGAGAAGAGAGGGGCCACGAAGCACTAGATGTGCCAGACATTCACGCAAAAGGCCCTTTTGGTAGTGGGTCCCCCAGTTGCTCCAGATGACACTGTGTAGAGCAGAGATAAACCATTCAGCCAAGCCCTCCACAGATTCCTCACCTTCAAAATCAGGAGCAAAATAAATGGTTGTTCTAAACCATTCAATGTCAGGACATTTTGTTTCCTAGCTGTACGCCACCAGAATACTGAATAATAAATATTTCACAGTGACCAACAGCTCTTCTGTGAATTGCCCTGTATTTAGCATCTAAGTCATGCTGCAGGCTTCTATAGGCTATGAGTTCCAAATCAGATCAGCATCGATGTCAAAGTACAGTAGCTCGGAGCCCCCAGCCCCTTGACTGCAGCCCTACACACCCTGCCATCATCCTTTCTCTGCTCTGTTCTCCCAGTTACTTCAAGGAGCCCCTCTGTGCCCTCAAACCAGTGTGTATTAGTCGCCATGGGGTACTCAGTGTTACTTCTCCTCTGCTCCAAATACCACGCACTCCTGTCTACTGCCCAACATGCCACCAAAAACTGTCTCACCACCGCTGCTGCCCACTGGTCTTGTCACAGGTGCTGTCCCTGGGTGTCATCTCTCCAGTGGCCGCTACACAATGCACAGCCCCCCACCCGCTCCTTTCCTCTACCACACACAAAACCAGCAGCTCCGGGGCAACTAGTGGGTGCAAAGGAGCCATCGGAAGGAATGCTGTGATCCTTCTCCCAGCTGCCTCGCCAAGAGGCCCTGTTTGAACAATTCACAAGCATCTTGAAAAAAAAATAAGCAACAAACAAACGAAACCTCTATGTGTTGCTACACACAAACCCTTTTTAAGCATGGTGGACAACTAAAAGAATTCTTAAATACACCTTTCACCTTTAGCATCTCAGCCTGTGCTGGACAGCAAGATAGAGATGCAGGAAACTGTAAAATCTGGAAGGTATCCACGCCCGATGACAGGAAGCAGCCTCGGAGAAAAGAGGAGAAAAAGAAAATGAACACCGAAGGCAGAGGGGCAGGGAGAAGGAGTGAATGGGGAAGGCATCCAGCCTGGAGCAGGATTCTCCAGCACTCAGGGGCAAGGCTGTAAGTGCCCGCTAAATAATGAATGGAACCAGTCAGCTCCCCAGGGAATCCCTGGAGCCTCTATTTCTGAGATTGTTGAATTATTGATGGAAAATATGTGATGTTCTGGCCCGAGCTGACAGCTGGAAGACAAGCCGCTGCAATTTAAATTGATTCTGCCCCCAATAAAATGGAGGCCACTGTCTGATTTTCAGAGCTGCTCAAGGTCCCCATGGGCAGAGCGGGTGAGGGGGTCCAGGTTTTCCAAGGGTCCATGACTCTCCCTCAGGTCTGGAAGCAGCAGGAGACCTTGGCCAGAATGATGGGCTTACCCAGTGCTGTTTCTCACTTACGTGTGAGTCCCTGGGGACCCCGATACTTCCTTCACGTCTCTGAGCACTTCTCAACAGCTCCATGCCCTGCTCAGATCTGCTCCATCTGGCTGACTTCCGGTTGCAGCTGGGGCTTGGGTAACAAAGCACCCCAACCTCGTTGGCTCCAACAACAGAGCTCTACTGTCTCAATTCGGGAGGCTGGAAATCTGAGACTGAGGTGTTAGTAGGGCTGGTTCCCTCTGAGGGAGGCTCTGTTCCAGGCCTTTCTCCTTGACACTAACGGTTTGTTGGCAATCTTTGGTATTTCTTTTTTTTTTTTTTAAAGATTTTATTTATTTATTTGACAGAGAGAGAGACAGCGAGAGAGGGAACACAAGCAGGGGGAGTGGGAGAGGGAGAAGCAGGCTTCCCGCGGAGCAGGGAGCCCGATGCGGGGCTCGATCCCAGGACCCTGGGACCATGACCTGAGCCGAAGGCGGACGCTTAACCGACTGAGCCACCCAGGCGCCCCAATCTTTGGTATTTCTTGACATGTACATGTATCGTCCCAATCTGCATCTTCATCTTCACATGGCACTCTCCCTGAGTGTGGGTCTATCTCCATGTCCAAATTGCCCCTTCTCGTAAGAACACGGTCATGTTGGACTAGGGCCCACTCCAGTGACCTCATCTTAACTTGGTCAAGTGTTTGATGATCCTGTTTTCAAATAATTATCCAAATAAGAGTCCAGAAGATTCTATTCATTTTGCAATTGATATCAAATCAACACATTGTACACCTTAACTTTACACAATGTTGTATGTCAATTATATCTCAATAAAGCTGGGGGAGAAGAGGAAGAAAAAAAAAAGACCCTATCACAAAATAAGGTCACATTTGCAGGTACTGGGGGTTAGGACTTCAGCATCTTTTGTGGGGGACACAATTCAGTCTATAACCAAGCCCTTTATACCAGACCAGGCTTCCTTTTCTCTGCACTGCCTCCTGGCCTCCACCGATGTAGAAGACTGCGTTCTACCTATCTCTGGAACTTTCTTCCCTCACCTATAAAACACATGCCCTGAACTAGGGATCTCTAAGCTCTTCAGCACTAAGAATCAGGACAGGCAGGCAGAAATCAGGCAGGAAGTATGTGCTATGTAGGATGATATCTATTTTCCCATGAGACAGGTTCTTGGGTATAAACTTAGGGTCCAGCACACTGCCTGGAGTATGAAAGGTGCTCAACAGGTATTTGCCAGCTAAATAGAAGGATCAATGAATTACTGAATGTCATGGAAATGCAATGTTTTCATAAGTTCCATTGTCTTTACCTGATCTGAGACAAGCTTAAGGAATAGGATTTCCTACAGGCTAGTTGACTAGATGGACACAGCTGTAGCACTGGGGGGCCTGAGAGCAGGGACCCCGGCAAGGAGACCGAGGCTGAAGGCTCTTCTCAAACAAGCTTTGTCTTCCTGCTTCTCAGAAACTCTTTTCCAGCTACTGCTCACTTGTTCTCGCGTGGACACACCCACTCTCTCTGGCACTGACTCAGCACGGGAAACTCTAGCATGTAGCCATGGCCCCATCCCAGGAAGATCTGGGGAAAAACATGGGAAGTGAGGAAAACGCCGGGGCATGGCGTCACTGCGCCTGTTTGCAGGGGGCAGAATTCAAAAGAATGAAAAAAAAAATCCTTCAGTGATGAAAAAAAAAAGTGAGATTTCTTTCTCTCTCTACAATTTCTCCTTGTTGTCCTTCTCCCATCTTCTAGAAGTAGCTCCCCCTTGCCCTTGCCCAGGAATAGAGAAATGAGAAGGTGGAATAAGTACAGGGAAGATAGAGGCAGAGGGAAAGGAATGGCCTAGAGAATGATTAACAGAGTTCTGGGGAGTTTTTCCTCTTTACCAGAAAAGGGAGGAAATTATGATGTACTGGCATTTCCGCAAAAGAGAACTGGAACATTCTAGGCTCTCCCTGCCCCACAAAGCCCTTGCATAACTACCTTTCAGACCCTTTGACTTTCAGAATGGCTTCACCCTGGGTCCCCGGACCTCCCTCCTGGTCGGATAACTGCCTCGGGAGCTGGTCAGGAATAGGGTACAGCTTCATTCGGGGAGCAGGTATTGAGGTCACGGGGCAGTGCGGTGCTGGGGATTAGGGAGGCCAAGATGGGAAGGCAGGGTCTCTGCCTGCCCGCACAGGCTGTAACACAGGAGCTGAGACTTGGAGGATAAAGAGGGGTTCACCAAGTAGAAAAACAAGGAGGACCTTCCGCCAAAGGGAACGGCATGTGCGAAGGAGCCCTGAATGTTCTGTCAGCCAGAAGCAGTTAAGTATTGCTGGACTGCTCGGCTCAAGGTGGGAAGGAGCAGGAAATGAGGCCAGGCTGAGAGCCTCAAGTAACAGGATACAGAAAAGGGAGTCGGTGAGGTTTGTAATCCACGGAGAGCACTCCTCAAGATGATGCAACCGGGAAGAGAAGGAGTCCCTAGAGTTTGAAAGTTTGTGTCCCCCCCACCCCACCCCACCTGCAAATTCATATGTTGAATCCTAATGCCCAATGTGATGGTATTAGGAGGTCCTTAGGGAATGAGGGTGGAGCCCTCATGAATGGGATTACTGCAAAAGAGACCCCACAGAGCTCTCTCGTCCCTTCCACCAAGTAAAGACACATGGAGAAGTCTACAACCTGGAAGAGGGCCCTCACCTGATCATGCCGGCACCTTGATCTAGGACTTCCAGCTTCCAGAACCGTGAGAAATAAATTTCTGCTGTTTATAAGCGACCCTGCATATGGTATTTTATCATAGCAACCCAGTTGGACTAAGACAGGAGCCAAGAAGAGAATGCAGATCTAGAAGCAGCACCGTGAGGTGAAGGTCGGGGGTTGGCAGTACCTGGCCACTGGACAAGCTCCTTGATCTCTCTGGGTCTCTCCTTTGAAATGGGCATAATGGCATCTGCACTTCATGGTATTGTGATGACGAGAAATCGTGCAGGCGCCTGGCGGGGAGGAGGCCCCCCGTGCCCAGAAGCCATGAGTAGCTGTGCAGCCGAGACCTACTTAGTCCCACTGCGGTCGTGCAAATTCAACTATCTCTGCTCCGCATCCCTGCCCCTACCAAAAAAAAAAGTGCAAGAGGAAAAAAGGATTTCATTTTACTTATTGTGGTGTTGTAAGGATGGCCACCAACTCTCTGACCCTCCTCCCATAGGTAGGTGGGTTCCGGGTCCCCTCCTCGGAGTTCAGGCAGGCTCTGTATAGCCACACAACGGAACAGTATTCAGCCTCAAAGGAGTGAAGCACTGACAGATGCTCCCTGTGGCTAAACCTTGAAAATCCCATGCGAAGTGAGAGAAGCCAGACATAAAGGGTCTCGTGTTCTCTGATTCCATGGACATGTAATATCCAGAACAGGCAAATCCACAAAGACGGAAGGCGGGTCGGTGGCTGCCAGGGGCTGGAGGGAGAGGGAAATGGAGAAAACTGCTTGATGGATCTGGGACTTCCTTTTGGGGTGATGAAAATGTTGTGGACCTCCACAGAGGTGGTATTTGTACATCACTGTAAGTATACTAAAAGCCACTGAGGTGTTCACTGTAAACACGGAACTGTTTGTTTAAAAATAATTAATCTTATGTTATGTGAATTTCACATCAATAGAAAAAATAAATGTAGTTGCTTTTGTGGAGCATGACAAAGTATTTATCACAATCTGGGGATCTTTTTTCCCCTCATACAGGGCTTCCAAAAACATTTTGCATTTGTCAAAAATGACACATGACGCATGACTGAGTGCAGAATATGAGAATAAGCCATTTTGACAAATTCAGTAGCTTTCTAAGTTTTACCAAAATGCTAAAATGATTTTTATCATATTAATTATTGGGATGTACGCAGAATATTGATTGGGATGTACCCAGTAGTTTTAAGTATCTTATATGTAGAAAAAAAAATCCCCTAAATGTGAACACTTGGAATTTGGGGATTCCACCTAAAATCCTGCAGAGAACTGTTCTCTTATTAGGAGCATATGGATTAAAGGAGAACATTTTGAGGAACAGACATCCCACACACTAACATTCTTGGGGGGAAAGTGGTGAATGGGAGCAGGGAAGGAGTGAAGTTTGCTCCTGGAGCTTGCGTGTTGCATTCAGCAGTCTCAGCAGTGCGAAGACATGATGCACTGGGCGGGAGTCACCAGGAATGCTTTGGCAATGAGCTGGGTGCGTTGAGGGGGAATTCGGGGAATGGGGACACCGTGCAGTTCTGAGGCCTGACTCTCATGGTTTTGTGAGGGGTTACAGGCCCAGGAGAGCACCAGGGAGACAAATGCTGGTGCAAAGCTTTGAGAGGACAGGGCTGCCCTAATTCCAGAGAGCCGATGTCCTTTAAAACCTTGCCCTAGATTCACTGATCAGTCCCTAGAGCATAGGTTAGGGCTCTCGGAGGTGGGACTAAAAGCTTTCTTCGAGGATTGCCTTGGTATTTTGGGGATCACACAACCTATTTCATAAAGGTGGAGGTAAATGCAAATATACAGGCTATGGGTACAGGAATACCCCGATTCAGGGTCAGGGGACCTGACTTACAGTCCTAGTTATGTCACCAACTGTGCAGTGTCAACCAAGTCACTGAACTTCTCTGCTGCCCACTTCCGTCAAGCGAGGGATGGCCACAGAAGTCTTCACCAGCCACCAGTGTCACATCTGTGTCGTTCTAAGAAACACACAGTGAGGTGGTTTGGGTCATCTATAAGCTAGAAGCCTGGGGATGAGCATGTTTTATAAACTATAAAGAGTACGCAAAGATAAGGAACTTTTATTGGAGCTTGAAAACACAGGTACATTTAGTTCTCTCAGTCAACAATCATGTATGAGGCACCAGATCTTCAGTGAGCTCCGTGCTGGGTGCTGAGGATACAAGGAAAAGAGGATAAACCCCTCCTTGGAGGAGTCTGGAACTGAGAGAGCGTGACAGCCAAGTGCCGCGACAGCCGGGGGCCATGTTGGGGTTGCCCGTGTGCAGAGCTGGGGGGTGGGGGGTGGTCATTCAGTCTGAGTCCCAAAGGAAAAAAATCCAGCCAAGGCTCTTTTGGCTTCAAGCAATAGACATCTCTTCAAACTAGTTAAAGTGAAAAAGAAGCTTTTACAGCAAGGATTGAGGAATGTCATGGAACCCTAGCTCAGGAAATGAGTTACATAGCCCTGGGTTATTGAACTGGAACAGGACACTGGAAAGACTAGAGGCCCAGTGGCTCCCCAACCCCCTCTTTCCCCTCCTTCCCCTCCTCTCTCTCTCTCTCTCATTTCTCATTCCCTCTGTGTCTCTTCCTTTTTCTCTGTAGATCAGCTTCTTCTGCCTGCTCATCAGCTTGGAAATGACCCCAAAATGGCTGTCACAGGCTTCAAGCCTAGAATCCAGATACACTTCTAATACCATTTTTTTTTTGTTTTGCTTTTTCTTTGTGTGTTTCATCCCTCCCTGGCCACAACTTACACAGAATTAGTTCAGACGCTAGAAAGAAACAGCGATCTGATTGACCCAGCCGAATTCTTGCATCCAGGACACTGAAGTCACGAGCCAGACGGTGGCTAGCTGTTCGGGGCTCAGGGGACCACCTCCAGTCCCATCGGCGGAGCCATACAGTCTTTGGGGCTCCCTCTTCCAAGGGCCATGGGCCAGGCAAGTTCCCCGGGAGTGTTGGGTTGCTTTGCTGTGTAATCTGGCGGAGGAGGGACAAGAAGAGAGGTGGAAAGGGAAGGAGGGCAAACCTGGCCAGGAAGCAGCACGTGGGAAAGCCTGGAGGTGGGACGTTCCTGGCGGCTGGAGGCTCCCGGAGAGGCTCGGTGAGGGCCGCCTTCGTCCCCAGCTGCTGTCTGCACTAAGCACGCATCGGACCCCCGGTGGGCCGGGGGCACCAGCCCGTCAGAACGGGCGACAGCTGTGAACAGCGGGGATGGCAGAAATGCCTGCCTTGATGAGAACACCTCCCCGTGTGTGCATGTGGAGGGAAGGCTGCGCCCCCCCCAGCCTTGCGGGGCCTCACCTCCTCCGCTACCGGACGCACTGCCCCGAGAGGGGGACCAAGCGTTGGCTCGCTGGGGCTCCGCCAGGGCTGCGTGTCACCCCCGGGTCACCCGTGGAACGCGCAGGGCAGCCGCCCCTTCCGGGGGCTTCCTGGGTCTTACTTAGGGCGCTCGGTGTGCCTGAGGAAGTTGAGAAGCCGCTCTTCCCTGTCTCAGCCTTTCGGGGAAGTAAGAGAAGGAGGAAGCTGAGAGCCGGAGGCCCGCTGGAGGCTGCGGGGAGCTCTGCGCCAGGAAGCGCTACAAGCGTGGGAAGTTTCTTGAAAAGGCTTCTCAGCCTCTAGCGAGTCGCCGCCGTTCTGTGCGGACAGATGACTCACTGGGGCTCCTCTCTGCCTCCGTGGGGGAAGCCAGTTTATCTGCGGCTTTGTGGACGGGGGTGGGGGCGAAGGGACCGGCGACTGGTACTGACCGAGCATTTCCTCTGTTGCAGACACTGCGAGCTGCCGCCGAGACATCGTCGTATTCAATCACCCCGAATGCCCGGTGACGGCTCTGTCCCGACGCTCGGGCTCCGCAGCCCGCATCCGGACCCACTACATGAACTTGCCCATTCTTAACATCCCCAGAGCCCACCTAATGCATAGGAAGATCTGGGGACTGTCAGAAAAAAAAAACATCCAACGCTTGGAAATAAGGCAGATGAGATGCACGTCTGCCTTCAATCCTTCAGTATAAGAGCAGGTCAAAGACCAGCTGAGGACCGGCCATGGAGCTCCTAAAATGTGGCTGGTCTGAATGGAGATGTGCTGTTTAGTGAAAAATCTACATCAGATTTCAAAGACTTAGTTGGAAAAAAAAAAACTGTAACATATCTGATGATATTTTTTTGTTGATTAGATGTGGAAGTGATAATATTTTGAAGGTATTGGGTGAAATAAGATACATTATTAAAATTCATTTCACCTGTGGCTTTTTTATTTCTTTTTTAAAACGTGGCTACTAGAAAATCTAGTTACAGTGTGGTTTGCATTATATCTCTACTGGAAACCTTGGTCCAGTGCAATGTAGTGCATCTCATTGTTTCCTATTGATCAGAAGTCCCAGACTTAGTGTGAGGTCACTTGCTAATTTGTACATTTTTGTCCAGTAGAGATGCAGGTAATTTCTGCTGACTAGAACAGAAAACCCCTAAGATTTACGGCCTGTTGGACATTAACCAGTTTTATATCTAACCAAGCAAATGCATCCTAATATTTTATTCTTAATTTGTCTAGAAACAGTTTAGCTTTTCGTATGTCCTTTGTGCTGGTCATAATACCTTATTAGTTCCTTCATTATTAATGAGCCTTCAAAAATTCTTGATACATGTTCATTTCATATTTGTCTGAGATTTGTGATTATCTTTTAGAACAGCACTGATAGAAACAGAATGCAAACTGCATGTGTAATTTAGAATTTTCTAGCAGTCACATTAAAAAGTAAAATTAATCTTAAAAGTGTGTGTTATCTAACTCGAAATGCCCCAAAGATGATCATTTCTACATGTAATCAAGATTAAAACATGATCAATGAAATACTTTATGTTCTTTTTGCATCCTTCAAAAATCTAGCGTGTCTCCGTTCGGACCAGCTACATTTCAAGTCCTTAGTAGTCGCACGTGGTGAGTGGCCTGCTACCATACTAACCAGGGTGAGTTGTGACTCTCTCCTTAGAAGTAAAAGAATATGGCCAACAAATAAAGGCAGCTCTGGACATCTAGTGTTCGTGTGTGAGCTGGAAGGCAGCTGTCTCTGCAAAGACAACATAGGTCCAGGGGGAGCGAGAATGTACCTGGAACTATATTCCAGTCCTCAGGAAATCCTTATCTCACCTTCGGATACTTTCTTCCGTTCTGCCCCCCAACTGCATGGCCTTGAGCCGGTCACCTCCATTCTCTGGTTCTGTTTCCTCATTTATAAAATGAAGGGGTTGAACTTGAAGATCCCTGAGGTCCCTTCTGGCATCCTTGTGAATATTCTCTGAATGTGCTTGGGTAGCACATTCTGCAGAAGGATGCTCTTGGAAGTTTTCAGGTACTTTTGAGAGTCTCCTTCCTATTGTTGGGTTTGCGTTCCACAATCTCTACAATACGTGGTGCTGAGAGGCTGGAAACCGGATCGGGAGCTGCCTGCTCAACCAAGAAGGGGCTGCTCCCTTTGGGCAGGTGGGGAGATAAGAGTTACGACATGTAGGACTGGAGGCTTGCAAGCCGCCGATGATCTTCCTCCGTGGCCTAAAAGTGTATTTTGTGGGGCAGGGTGGATCCCTTGCTTCGTGGAGTTCTGTAGTTAATCTTAAGCAATAGAAGATAAAGGAAGTTAATTCCCTTCTGAGGATCCTCAAGAGAGTGTGCAGGAAATTAGAAGTGAGGGTATACCAAAGAAGAAAGAGAAACTGCATACTGATTGCTCCTTTAAGGAGGTGTGACTAAGTCTTGACTTCTGCAGGTAAAAGTCACTGAAGCCTTAGGTTAAGACAAGGGATTAGTCTGTGGATGTTCCTTTTAAATAAATCGACGAGGGGAAACCAAACTGGATATGCCTTCCCCAACCTAACAAAATGTATGTCCCGTGGGGACCCCCCAATGAAATAAGAGAGACGCGGAAGACAGAGGCCGGCCACGCCAGATTGGGAGGTGGCATGTCTAATAAGCGAGGGAACTTACTTACAAGGCTTGTCTTGGGCGGCGGCAAGATGAGTAGATCTCCGCACCAGCCGGCCAAATCGTAAACATTTATATAGAGGCCTTAACTGGGTTGAGTCCGGGATATCTGTGGGTGTTCTCACCATCATAGCACTATCTCCAGGCTATGTCCGTGCAGCAGCCTCTGGGAGTGGGAAAGGCAAAAGAAGACCACATTGCAAGGGCACGGGAGGGGGTGAGGAGACTCTGATGGCCAGGGTCCCGCCCCCAGGTCAACCAGAGGCTGGGTCCTCTCCAAGACCCCTCACAAGAACAAGGGCAGTAGAAAATCAGTGGCATGATTTGTGAGATGCTAGGGAGGTCTCCCCCACTGCCTGAAATCCCACCATCGGGGGTGCATTCAGAACTCCTTTGTGTCTGGAAGGTTAGTCTAATTTTAGGAGCTCTCTATCACAGTGCATGTAAATCTGGGGGCGCGGGCATCCTCGGGCTTCTCAGTTTGTGCATGGAAGCTGTGGGCAGCGGAAGCAGCTCACGCCTCATGGCCCCATAGGAAGGAACCCCAGCAAGGAGTGCCTGAAATACACGCTGTCCTTCTCCCCCGATGCTCCACAACAAGCTCCCTGGAGCTGGAGGATATTCATCATCCCTGTTGGAAAATCCAGGGCCCTACGCATCTTCTGGGGCTCCCGCCTGCCTCTCCATGCCTATTGCCTGCCCTTGGCTTCCATGCATGAACCTTGGTTTCCACAGACATGCCTCCCACATTCCCCTCCCCGATTGTCCCTTCATGCATTCCCCTTCACCTGGCCTGCTCTTCCCCTCCAAACCCAGGCTCCAGCTCTGCTTGGCCAGCCGGGACGTTGGATTTGGAGCAAGCAGGTTAATTCATCTAAACAGTTTTTTCAGTGTCAAGATGGGGAAACTATTATCAGCCCCATTAACCTCATAAGGTGGTAATGAGAATTTCCCGATTGTAAAAATGGTTTAAGATTTCAAAATGCCACACAAGTGTAAAGGATTACTGTAATAGTGATGTTAAAGGGCCAGCAAACAGGCACGTAAGGTAATCCTGAATTTTTAAAGTCTGCTGTGATGTCTTAGAAGGAATTTGATTTGTGGGATTGCTAACTCTGTGAAAGTGTGCCTGTGTAAAAGGTGTCACATCACTTTCTCATGAGGCAGGTGTGTTAAATGTGAGAAGGAGAGAAGAGCCTTCTGTACTTTTTCCCTGTTCCGTTTTTAGTATGAAAATCTAGTAACAGTTCCTCTGGACTTTGGCAGATAAATCCACAGTAGATCGTTTTTTTCTTTCTTCCAGGCTAAGAGTCTTTGATGGGGAAAACATTGTATTCTGCAGTTCTAGAGAGATGACATGAATAAGCAATGACTTTTTTCTCTTTTTTTTTATGTCTTCAGCTTGTACACCTGAAGGACAACAGCGGCTGAAAACAGCCGCCCAGCCCTATCTGTGGAATCCCAGCTTCTTACAAATCCCCTTCCTCTTCTGGGAGGATGTCTGATTCCAAAGCCCATGGTTAGAATCCTTTTAACAGATGAGAAAACTGAGCTCATTAGCAAGAAAGTTGTCACTTGGGCAAACTCACAAGCAACCAGTGGAAGGTGGGCTGAGGCCTGATCTCCCCAGTGGCCCAGGACGAAGGCTCAACACCAGATAATAGATTCTTTTCAAAGGCTGTTTTTTTCACTTATAATTTATACACATGGGAGCTTAAAAGAATGATACCTGGGTCCTACCCCAGATACTGATAAGTAGAAGGTCTTGAGTAATACTGGGGTGATTCTAATGGGCAGCCAAGTTTAGGAACTACTGTTCTAGAGTTTTTATTCCTTACAACTCTACGATTCATTGTCAGTGTGGGAACAGATGGATATTGCTTCTCCCCACACCTGAGACTGCTTTTTCCAAATCAGGGCTGGCAAATTTCCACTGGGTCTACTATCTTCTTCCCTCTGTCACACACACACACACACACACACACACACACGGGCCCTAGAAGTTTCATTTGTATCACTGCTGTCACCAGGTAAATGTGGCTCTGGTCCCAGCCTGACCAGGTCACACCTAGAGACGAGCTCTACATTTTCAAAGACTAAGTCACAACAGAATCCTGAGACCACAAACGAGCATCAGAACTATGGCAAATACTCGATAGATACAACACTCCAGTTGTAAGTCAAAAGGAGCAAAACAGATCCCAGTGGAGGTCAGGGAGCAGAAAAGGCCACAATTTCATGCCTCCATGTGAACAAGAGCAGGGCCCACCAATCCCGATGGACACTTACAATAAAACTGACCTTGGACTAGAAGCCAAGGGCATTTATCACTAAAGTCCTTTCCAAATCAACCAAGAACTCAAAGGGATACTACTGTTATCAATATCCCTATGACATTTTTTTAATATTAAAAACCAAGTAACTGTTAAAATACAAAACAAACTTGATTCTGGAAATAAGGTCTTGGGAACTGGATCTTCAGTTGCTTGTAATTGCTATGTCTCCTTAGTCTCCTTAATCTGGAACGATTTCTCAGTTTTGAATCTCATGACCAATTGATTTGTAGAATGTCCCTGTTTTGTTTTATCCTGATGTCTTCCCATTAGTTTCTGGTTATGCACTTTTTCCAGGAATCCTACTGAAGTGATGTCAGGTCCTTAGGGCATTGCAAAAGGAGGCACATGATATCTCTTTGTCCCATTACTGATGCTACTAAAGAACAATAGCTTCTCAAGAAAATGGAGGACACGTTCAACATTTTCATTGGTTTAAAACCAACCCGAGTTGCATTCTGCACTGCAGAAATTTCTAGTCTTGCCCCTCGCCGACTGGAAACACGTCCACATTCTCTGCCTCCACAAACCTTGAGAGAGCAGGCCATTCCTAATGCAGTTACCTCTCCCTACTCTGCCGTTGGCAAAGCCAGCTAGACACCATCCTTTGACTGGAGAATGCCCAATGAGCCTAACTATTGTCACTATGTGCCACATGGATTAGATTCTGGAATAATCTGTGAAGTATCCCCATTGGAACACCGTCCCCTCCTTCACTGAGCAGTCAGGTAATGGTGCAGAGGAATGCCCAGCACTCCAAAGCTTTCTCCAAATTCTTCCATTTCCAAAGTTTTTGGCTCAACTCTGACCCCTTATTAAGTTCTCCAAGAATGGACTAAGGTCTCTAAAAAGACTTTCTGGGAAAGAAAGAAAGACAAATCCTGGGAAAGAAAAAAATAAAGAACCAACAACCATATATTTTATCTAGTACTATTTAAGGATTATAGATTCCGTACCTTCAACTCTCGTCAGTAGACTTTTCCTACAGAAACCAGTTAAACTTTTGAAGAATCCCAGAGGAGTATGAGAAAAAATAGTGAAAATCTTGCCTTGGCTATTCAGGGGTGTGACAGATGCCTCAGGGATTCAGGACTGAATGCAGTGCATTTCCTCTAAAGGTTGAGAAGTGCGGAACCTTCAGACAGTCTGAATTCACTGAAGTGGTATGGCTGGTAGAACAAAAAATTCTTCAGGCCCGACAGAGACAGGCTATGTGTTACCAAAAGTTCTTACAGACTTCCTTGCTCCTTCATTTTGGAGACCTGGACTTTTCACTAGTTGCAGTGTTTCCTCATAATGTCTTCCCAGCTGTCCTTCCTCTGACTAAATCTCCAGTTCTTGCTCCCTGCTCCTCCAGAGTCAAACAGAAAGGACAGCAGGACAATTTTAGGGTGTAACGACTAGGACAGCAATTAACCATCTTGTGTGCTGTTTCATCAAACTTGGTGATTACTTTTCATATTTTCTCTGCTAATCTTATTACCATCAAGCAAGCCTTTGACTACTGAATTTACTGGCCCACTCTACTGTTCCGCTTTAGTTCTTTTCCTTTGTGGCCTCTAGTGCCTAGAGCTGGATTAAACATAATCCTTGTTTTATCCCTATTCTTGAATGGATTGCTTTCTAATGAGTATTTGTGAACTCACCATCCCATTCCCACGATGGTCACATTACCTAGTAACTTATATTTACCGATGTCCTTCTGTCCTAGCCTGTCTCCCTGCTTCTCCATAGGTAAACTCTATTCTAAATTTTCTCAGGAATATCCATGGTAGAGGAAAGAAAAGTTTTATCATGTATATGTATGCTTAAGCAAGACATTTTGTTCATTTTTATAAGGATATCATACTGTATTATGTTTTTCACTAAATATTATTAAAATCATGTTACCAACTAACTGGGTAATAGTTTCATTTTCATAAATGAAGATTATGTCGTTGGGTAAAATAACTCTATCCGTTCTTTCAATGGACATTTGGATTGTCTCATTTTTTTTTGCTTAAATAGTGCAGCTGTGAATTTCCTGGTGTGCAATGCAAGTGTTCCAGGAGATACACCCAGGAGAGAAATGCTCAACTGTAGGGATGTGAATGTCAACTTTGAGATAATGCCAAATTATTTTCCAAAGGGATGTAATAAACTCCCATCAGTACTGGGAGGTCTCAAACCACATCATCTCCAACATTTGGTATGACCAGACTTCCAAATTACATTATGTGGGGGTAAAATGGTGGTATCTCATTGTGGTCCTGGTTTGCATTCCCCTGGTTAAACCTCTCTTCATATATCTACTGGTCATGTATTTCCTCCTCCACAAAAATGCCTGTTCAAAACCTTTGCCCACTTTCCTATTGTTTATATATGTATACCAATTTTTTACGTTATATGTGTTACTTTTCACTTCCAGTTATCTAAATTTTTATGTAGTTGGATTTATATTAAGGCTCATATACTGAGTCTGAGTTTACGTATAATTTTCCTAGTTAGGGTTCCTGTGTCCATTTTAAGAGATGTTTCCTCACAAACTTTGTATCACCTACATCTTATGAACATCAGAGTTTAACTCTTTCATTCTTCTGTATTTGATTTTTGTGCATGGCATGATTTAAAAGTGCAAATGGCATTTTCTTAAAATACTCAAAATCGTTACTTTTCTCTCAACACAGTTGAAGTTCTAACATAGTACCCGCTCCCAAACTAAATCAGTCATTAATGTGGAGAACCTATTAGGACAGGTAAACTTTACCCTTAATTTCCTTGCTTTGGGAATCATCTGCCAAGGAGATCCACAAACTTGTTTTGCAGACCATAGTTGTTTTAGAAATATCCTTTTTTTTGACTCAAAATGTAATCTTACACACCTTTGTTTTGCCAAATATTATGTGTTCCCCTACAGACTTTGGCAGCATGGACACTCAATCATTACAGCACATGGGAGCCTATTTCTTCTTTCTACAGAGTCCCTCACTTTTGAGTGCACGGAAGTCTTTCAAGTTCTCGTAACTTGATGCCTTTGCACATGCTGCCTCCATCTGGATCCCATTCATTCTGCTAAGTCTTGACTCAAACATAAATCTGAGAAGCCCTTCTTAAACATTCAGAAAAATGGCTGGCCCAAACCAACATCCAGTAACAAAAAATGTCAAGCACCTACTTAAAATACTGATGGCTTCTAAGGAATTGGAAATTAATACTTAAGTCTTTTAAGAACATTTGGTTAAGTTTGGGCTTTCAGAAATTTCATAGAATGAGCTCAAATACAGAAAAAAGGTACTCATTATCAACTGAGTCTCTGGCATTACCTAGGGTCGGTAATAGCTGTGCCCAAATATATCCACTTTCAACTTGGTTTCTATACCCAAAAGACACATATGTTTGCTTGTCCAGGAGAGTCATTCTTATAAACTAATTACGGTAATGATATAGGGCAGATACAGATGTCTCCCCAAAGTTAGCCTATCAAGTCTTGCTACTTCAGTAACTTCCAAGTTCTTTAACACTTCGGGGCTGACAATCATATATAAAATAGACTTCGAAGAATCCAGGTTGAGTAGCATGATCAGATTTTGATGTACTCAGCAATTTTATGCTTTTCAAATTCTTAAAGCAGATCTACTGTGATGAGATCTTGAATACCGTATTTTGTCATTCAAGAGTACCATTTTCCTTAGAGGCCACTGTGAAGTTTCTTAAAAGAAATACCTATACAGACCCAGCATATCTTTAATTTTAGGCCTTTAGTCTAAAGGGAGAGCTAGAATTAACCAGTAACACTGTGACTGCTGTAAGCGGCACTAAAGGGAAGAGTACTTTATTGACATTAATTTCACATTTAGAAAAAGACCCACGTCTAGCCATCTTCCAAACGCCCAGTTTCAGAGACCCCCTTAAAACTATAGAGGTTTCAATTCCACCACTTATTTTCCTACATACAACAAAATAAAGCAATTTATGGTTCCTTGATCTTTCTCTGCAGGAATGTTTTGTAAGACTATCTTCTCAGTACACAGCACCAGTCAGGAGGAAGTTCCTAACACACTGTATAGACTCTCATGCAGTGATTAATGTACTTGCATCCAAATGAAGTGCTGTTCTCCCCTAATGTAGATATGAAACTGTTTCAATGATAACTGCCACTGCTGGAAAAGTCTCCAAAATTCTTCGATTTGCACCCAGAGGCTTTTCACTGTTGGTAAGAGTTCAATTATTCAATCGAAGTTTCACTCTCAAATGCAGGTTTAACCACAAATAATTGAAGACTGCAGATTCCAAACTGGCCATTATTAGTTTTAAGTATGTTTTGGGCCATGGCAGGATTGGTGACTATTTTGTAGGGAAGACAGGAAGGAAAAAAATTGGAGGCCCTCTAGTTAAACTACTTGACATTCTTTTTCTCTTATACTCCCCCCTCACCATTTCTATGATCTTTAGAGCATGACGTAATAGCAGAACTATTAAATGGAAAAGCTAGGACCATAGGTAAGAGCTGTAGCCAAGTCCATCCTTTCAACTGATCTCAATGCGGCTCCTCTCTCAAAAGGGCAACTGTGACGCAGACATTTTTTTTTTTTTAACAATCCCAATACTCCACACACAGAAAATACGTTGTTTTCTCCAATTTCCTGGAAATATCAATGTTATAGTGACAAAAACAGACGTGAAGCCTGGATTTGGGACAATTAAAGAAATGTCATAAAAATTTATTATTCAAATCCCAAGGCAAAAAAATCTCAGGTTGGAATCTTCCTTCATCTATTGGGCACTAGTACGTAGAAACATTAACAGCTAATATTAAGTATTATCACAATTTATTTCAGAATCAAACTAGTTTAGAAGACTAATGCACATAAATAGGCAAATGTGACAAGCTTTAGTTTTTATTTATACTTGAATGAAATCCATCTCCTCAAGTCTAGTTTAATGCTCCTTAGCTATAAACGATTACTTCATGTCCTTGGCCTGGGGCTCAGGAGAAATCAGTTTAAAAAAAGAGCCATGAAGATGATTATTTTGCCCCAATGCATAAGAGATCTTTTCGCCTTGAAAGAAAGACCCCAAGGCCTCCATTGCACTTTTATTTGAATGTAGTATTTGGGACAACTGTGCCAAAGGGCTGGTATTTCCCAATTTAATCTGAGGTCATAATAAAACAAGCAACAAAACAGTTATTTGGGATTTCCGTTTCTCACCCTTATCATCAAGACTCACTGCCTCCCGTCATCAATATTTATTGAGCATTTACAGTGTACTAGGCACAATAGAACATACAGAAAACATTGTCCCTGCTCTTGAGGAGCTTACATTCTAAAAGAAAAAAAAAATACACCTCTTTTAAAATGATATTTTTGTTTGGTGTTTTCTGCAAGGTACTGAGGAAAATAGTCTGAGGGTGAGCTTTGGGTATAACTTAGCCCCATCATTATTTAAAGAGAGAAAGAGGAAGGATTTTAAAGGCAGACAATGACAGACCATTCAGGATAGGTAGGGCTTACAAGGAGATAAACACAATCTCATCAACTAAGGAGAGATTTGCTGCAGTAAATAGGATGAGGGAAATAGTTTGTGGGATGCAAGCAAAGGAAGCAAGGTATCCTTAGACACTGAGTGGAGCCAGAAAGATCATGCGGCCTTTTTTCCAAGTACACGGCCACCAAGTAGGAATGGTTGGTGACAAGACGGAAGGCTAAAAAAGGTAATCCTGTGCACCTGACAAATAGAATAAAGGATCAAAATTGAAGGCAGGCTATAACAATATCAAGAAATTCTTAAAAACAAAAGTGATTTGGAAGCACAAAACTTAATGCTACCCAATGTCATGATGGGCCAAGAACATGGTGGCTTCCTAAGTTAGAAAATGCCGTATACCAAAATTTTAAATGGAACACATTACTTTTTTCCAATCAATCCCGTCTCTGAAAAAAAAAAAAAACAAACAAACCAAAAAAAAAACCCCCAAAACCAAACAAACAAAATACAAAACTTTCTCCCCCCACCCAGGGGAGGGGAGGAATATGGGACATGGTTGGGAACAGTAGTAGTTATATTAGTAGTATTTTGTTACGATAAACTTTGTATTTAAACTTGGTAAAAGCCCATTAGCTGCCAAGAGGGAATAAGGAATAAATTTCCAAAAATGTACAATTTAGAGAAGTTTCAGAACCAGAAGACTAATTTACATGAAAAGCTGTAGAGAAAGTAGTTGAAAAGTCCATTCATAAAACTTTTATTCCACTTACATGAACTTAATACACGTGTTCTTAACAATTATGCTTGGATTGTTCATGAAAATTTCATAAGACATTAAACAAAGCTAGCCATCATCTCAAGTTATTTCCCTGTTAACTATTTTTACAGCACATGCATGTTAGGCAAGTATCAAAAAAAAAAAAAAAAAAAATCACAAAAGCAAAAAAAAAACCCCAAAACAAAAAACAAAACAAAAAAAACCCTAAAAAAAGTTAAATACATGGGATTTTTATTTTGCTGCTGTACTTGATATACATAAAGTAATGGATATCAAGCAATTCATTTTTACTGCGTCTTTACTTGTACATTTGTTCTTAGGTTGCCTAAAACATTTAAATACAAATAAAAGGAGTGTAGCAAAAATAATGAAAGCAAACAGCAGGTAACTTTACAAATAATGGAATGTGAACCGTTTCTGCCCTTATCCAGAGTAAATTGGGTCACAATTAAAGGAACACTTCTGCAACTGTAGTCAAAGGTGTGCACATTGAGAGTATTCCACAGATACTCATGGTTCAATATGTACTATCTACAGAATACCCATTTCTACTACAGCCTTGTAAGTGCTCCAAACCTTAAAGTACCCACAAAAACTACACCTGTATCTGGAACCAATTATCCCTTTTATTCCCCACCAGGACAAACCAGTATGTAGGCAGTTTTCTTTGCTTAGACATGGAAGCAGTTTTAACACTGGCCCTTGTGAAGCCACAATGTACCAAAAGTACTATGCCAAACATTTATAACTAGTATAAAAATTCCACATCCCCATATTGGCCACCTCAAGATGAAAACAGATAACTCCCTAAATGTTAACTGGCTCTACTCCCCTAATATTCAACATAAAAACCACATGGGAAATATAGAAATTCAAATAGAAGTAACATAAACCTGTCATAAATCGTAAACAAAAAACTATTTGTGGGACAGCATGGATGACAAATGGTCTACTATGTAAATTTTAGAATGAGGCAGACAAAAGTTGGAAGGCCGGTTAATTTTCCCCTCCTTCTCCTGCTTCAGCTTCGTCTCCTTGGGTGTCCGATGTCCACAACTGGCAAAAGAAGGAAAGATTTTTCAGCATGTTTTAGTTTGAAAAAAATCTTAATAAATTTGTCATAGTTACCAGAATATAACCACAGCTTTTGCTGAAAGCTTTAAAAGATTACAGCAATGAAGACAGCTTCAAGATACAAAACACCCTCATTTTCTCCCTAACCTTTCTGTGTCAACACTCTAAGTACAAAGCAAGTTGTCTTCAAATAAAGTCAGATAACAAGAAACTCTTGGTTATCATAGAAGAGAAAGCAAAATAAAAAATACAGAAGTGCTACAAAAATGAGAATATCAAACTGCTCTGAATAGCCCCAATATGAGAGACAGATGTTTAAGTTTAGTGTACCTAAACGAGAATCATCTTAATTCAAACCCAAGTTCAAGCTCAGGTTGATTTCTTTCGTACAACATAAGACTCCCACTGCAAAGAGAATCTCACACTCCATGAAATTTAAGAGTGAGAATATCAAGTCTGAATTAAATTACAAATTTAGCTTTTCTAATGTTTTTAGCTTAGAAAAACATACCTTTTGAATCCATAGCATTCAAAATAAATACTTGAACAGAAAACGGTATGGTCAGAACCCAATCTTCTAAGAGGTAAAAACTGAATTGTCCCATAGTGTTAAGACTATGGATTCTATTAATTTTTTTCATTAATGTTAATTTTGCAGGTTAAAAAAAATCTCAAAATTATTTCAGCTTCTTCAAAAATTAGTATATTTTACAAGTCTTAACAGTCCATAATGACTTTTAGATGTAATTTTTTATAAAAGGACTGCTTATACAATGAAAAATGAAGGAAAAAAATGCAGTAATACTTTTCTAACTCCCAAATCATCCATTAGCTTTATTTATTTATTTATTTTTTAAAGATTTTATTTATTTGAGAGAGAGAGAATGAGAGAGAGCACATGAGAGGGGGGAGGGTCAGAGGGAGAAGTAGACCCCTTGCTGAGCAGGGAGCCCAATGCGGGACTTGATCCAGGGACTCCAGGATCATGACCTGAGCCGAAGGCAGTCGCTTAACCAGCTGAACCACCCAGGCGCCCCCATTAGCTTTATTTATTAACCAAATAGATCTCTGCCCTGGAAAGGAGATTTCTTCCAAGGTCATATTAAGCTAAATGACCTCTGGAAGTCTGTGTGTTCCTGTTAAACGGGTTTTGTAAGATGAAATTATCTTCTAACATCTCTTCCCAGTTTTAACCTTCTAGGATTCTCAAATTTTCCATAAACACCTGAAAAAGTTGATACATTTTTCTACCAGGGTTATGTGTTGGCAATTTAGTCAATCACATCCAATCTCAAATACTAGGTAGTTTTGGCAAAATTTCTTAACAGATAAATGATCCAATCAACCTATAATGATAACAGGTGATATTACTAAGGCTCAGAGAAGACACACAGTAATTAGTAACAGAATCGGAATGCAATCCTTGGTTCTCTTTTCAGTTGTTGGGAGTATGCTCTTTCATGCTATAATAATAACCAAATCAGCTGGAAGTATGTATTTCAAGCCAGGCCAAAGTGATGACAATGTAACAGCAAGTAGGTCTCAATTTTTACCTTTTAGGAATGACAACCATCTCATCACTTCAAATCAGAAAATAGGAAAATTCTTAATATTAAAAATACCTAACAAAGTGCTTCTTTCCTTTGACATAAAAAATTCATTCTTTAAGAAACTACAGGTTATTCTCTTGACGAAAATAAAAATCCCACAAATTTGTAAGTAGCCCCCAGTTACACTTTCTAAAATAATTTTAAGTGTTTAATAATAACAAAGTATACAATGTGGTTCAAAAAACTCTTTGATGATGATTAACACCACCAGAATATAGACCTGGTTCAGAAAATTGGCAGTGAATTAGAATAAAGCTGGAAGTGAAATGTATAAAAGGATATACAGTCCTCAGGCTCTGCACTGCAACTGTTCACTCCTAGCTCTCATTACCTGGCATAGCAGGTACTTGATAATTTTTTCACCCAAGATTCAAAACTTCAAAATCAGTATTTATCTGAAGGAGAATGGGGAAACCTATGGGACTAAAGAGACATATCAACCACTTTGCAAGGTGTAGACTTTATTTGGATCCCAATTCAAATAAAAAACTGTTTATTAAAGACAATTTAAAAAAGAAACAACTTGAATGAGTACTGTTTAGATATTAAACATTATTAAGGAATTACTGTAGGTTTTTTCAATGTGATAATAGCATTACAGTTCTTTTTTCTGAGTCTGGAGTATGCTAAGGATAAGCATGACATTCCATAACAAGTCTTGTTTATTTTAAGAGGCTAGCTAGCTAGGCAAAATAGATTTCCATTTGAATTCCGTAAGGTATATGAAATTTTTTAACTGAAGTTACTGATGGAGTACCATAGCTGTATAAATATGGAAGCAACTTTATCGTCAAGAAAACTATTTTTTTAAAAAAGGTTTTATTTATTTATTTGAGATAGAGAATGAGTGAGAGACAGAGAGAGTAGAATGGGGAGGAGGAGAAGCAGGCTCACTGCTGAGCAAGGAACATGACATGGGGCTTGATCCCAGGACCCCAGGGATCATGACCTGAGCCAAAGGCAGACGCTTAACTGACTGAGCCACCCAGGTGCCCCAAGAAAACCATTTTTAATGGAATTTAAACATGAAGAGAACTTGTAAAATTTTGATAATAAAAACTATTGTGACTAAAATGGAACAAATGGAAACACCCAAATTGAACTGGAAAATAAAACAGCCTATGTGATTGAAAGTCCAAAACCAGGGCTTACAAAATTATTTTAAGAACTAAAACTCTAACAATAGATATGTAACTAACTAAAGTATACATTTTTGGTCCTTGATCTAATCTTAGTTTCTATAAGGCAGTTTTTCTTCATAGCTTTAATAGCTGATACAATTTTATATTCAATAAAGAGACCAGAAATATTCCTTGTAATAATCTATAGAATATAATTTCAACCACACTGGCCATTCATGACGCTGTCATGTACTTACTGTCAAGTTGTCTCTCAGTAATTGCATTATTAGCGTGCTGTCTTTGTAGGACTCTTCACTTAATGTATCAAGTTCAGCAATGGCTTCATCAAAAGCCTATGATGAAAGAAGGACATTTCAGTGCTCAAATAATAAGGATTATTAAATTTCCACAAAACAGGTAAAATACGTACTGTCTTTGCAAGAGAGCAAGCTTTCTCCGGGGAGTTCAGAATTTCGTAATAGAACACAGAGAAGTTAAGGGCCAGACCCAATCTAATAGGATGTGTTGGTTGCATTTCCTTTTTGCTGATTTCAAAAGCTTCTTGGTATGCTTGTTGTGACTGATCCACAATCCCTGGAAAATAAAACATGCCAAAACGTATCGACAAAGTTTGCACTTCATCTTCACCCCTCAAGCCAGACCTTTAATATCCAATGGTATGCTCTGAAATACTAAGTTGTAGCAACCTTGACTGAATGAGGATCTTAAATTAAAAAAAAAAAAAAAAAAAAAAAAGGCTTCTTGAAGGAACACCACCACACTAACCATTGGTCACTGTCAATACAACTCTTGCAATCATCTCAATTAATAACTAGTTTTCACTGCTCTATAGTTACGCTGTGATCACTATCGCTTAAAATTGTGAGGAAACGGGGCGCCTGGGTGGCTCAGTTGTTAAGCGTCTGCCTTCGGCTCAGGTCATGATAAATAAAATCTTAAAAAAAAAAATTGTGAGGAAACATTCCTATGCACAAAATTGGCTTTTCAACAAGCATGCATTTTAGAACACCAGTATTAGGCAGTAGGTATACATTCTCAGGACTTAAAAAAAATTAATTACTGGAGCACATGGGTGGCTCAGTCGGCTAAGCCTCTGACTCTTGACTTTGGCTCAGGTCATGATCTCAGGGTTGTGAGATTGAGCCCAGCGTGGAGCCTGCTTAAGATTCTCTCTCTCCCTCGCCCTCTGCCCCTCCTACCCCTCCAAAAAAGAAAAAAGTTAATTACTGCTCTTCATTTAGAGCTCTAAGCAATTATGTTTAATTGTAAACGTACAACTGTTTACCTTTCAGAGAGACTACTTCCATACTGTGTTATTTTATACAAGTTCAACAAACACGTTTAAAAACAGTTTACCTTTCTTGTCATCACCAGCAGCAACCTCGGCCAAGTAACGGTAGTAGTCTCCTTTCATTTTCAAATAGAAGACTTTGCTCTCTGCTTGTGAAGCATTGGGGATCAAAAACTTTTCCAAAAGAGACTTTGGAAGAAAAGAAACAGTCACAATAACAATATTTACAAGACTGAAAAAATCTTCACTTCTTAACAGCATACTACAGCCTAATACCCAATTATTACCAGAGTACAATAGTTGAACTGCAGTAGGCTCATAAATTTGTGGTTTAAAAGCAGAATGCGCTAGGGCGCCTGGGTGGCTCAGTCGTTAAGTGGCTGCCTTCGGCTCAGGTCATGATCCCAGGGTCCTAGGATGGAGTCCCACATCCGGCTCCCTCCTCGGCGGGAAGCCTGCTTCTCCCTCTCCCACTCCCCCTGTTTGTGTTCCTGCTCTCGCTGTCTCTGTCAAATAAATAAAATCTTTAAAAAAAAAAAAATCTTTTAAAAAGCAGAATGCTTTGGATAGCAATACTTAAAAAGTGAAGTTAGTGTTGGGTTTATTACTTAAGGACACATTTTGAGTATGTGCCTCCCCCGCACAGTGCTGTTTACATGCTGATAAAGACCACATGCTTCAGTGAATATGAAAGCATGAGAGCTCATAACAAGCTTTTTCTACTAAGTTGACAAACTTTCCATTTTCAAGGTAGTCATTAGAATGGAAAGAACACAAGAGATAAACTTTTGGGACTCTTGGAGGATTATGACTCAAGCAAAAACCAATCATGTTAAGAGACACTACCAGAGTCCATAACCGAGAAAGCAGAACAAAATCAACTTCATTTAGAAGAACACAATTTAAGCAAAACCTCACAACAGGTAACAAGTTGTTCAAAGTCAAAGTTTTATTGTTCCTAATTAAAGTTAAGACAGTGGTATGGGGCGCCTAAGTGGCACAGTCGGTAAGCGTCACACTCTGGTTTTGGCTCAGGTCATGATCTCAGGGTTGTGAGATCCAGCTCCCCACCAGGCTCCCCACTCAGCAGGGGGCCTGCTGGAGATTCTTGTCTCCCTCACCCTCTCCCTCAAGTAAATCAATCTTTAAAAAAACTAAATAAAGGGCCCCTGGGTGGCTCAGTTGGTTAAGCGACTGCCTTCGGCTCAGGTCATGATCCTGGAGTCCCGGGATCGAGTCCCGCATCAGGCTACCTGCTCGGCAGGGAGTCTGCTTCTCCCTCTCCTGCTCCCCCCTCTTGTGCTCTCTCTCTCTCACTCTCTCTCTCAAATAAATAAATAAAATCTTTAAAAAAAAAAAAAAAACTAAATAAAGACAGTGGTAGATAGGTTTATGAGAATTACAGATCTGAAGAGTAAACCTTTTATTAATTTCCTTAAAGTGATTTTTAGCTAATAAAATATTTACAGACCATACCAACAGATAAAATTTCATCCTGTATAATTTTGTTTAAAACTATTAACAATCTAGACTAATTTAAATCCTAGCATGCTAATAATTATATTCTACAATTGATTTAAAGCAAAAAAAAAAAAAATCAGATCGTTGTATTAAGGGGAGAAGGCACAATAAACTAGTGGGGTTTTTTTTTAAGAGGAAAAAAGGTAATTCCAGTAGTACAATTAGGCAAATGTTAATAAAAATACTCAGAAAACAAAACCATTCTCACCACCCCCAATTTTCCTCCTAGCTAAAAATACCCTAGGAATCAAGGTGAAAATCAGTTTTCAACTGGGCTTAGCCCCAACTAGTCCATTTTTACAAGAAGAGTTATCGAATTCTTGATTCTTCGTTTCTGTCCTTCTGGCAATCACGCAGTTTAGTCTACTTATATGCAAAACAGTTTGAAGCTACAGATACCCACATGAAGTGGGCAGGGGCCAACATGGCAGTAGGGCCAAGCTGCACTGCATTACTGGAAGGGGGTCAAGGTGAGAAGTCAAACTACTACGTTTCCTGTGGTTATTAACCAATATTTGAAACTACTGGCCTAAAATCAGATGAACACTTTGGTTAGGATAACAAAAACTTTATTATACCACAGCCATACCTTCATATTCAAAGGCCTCTCAGCTGCATTTGTCCTTTGAACACCACGCTCTTTAGGACATAAGCACTCTTTGTTTTTCTATTTCTATTTTTATTTTTTTTTAAAGATTTTATTTATTTATTTGAGACAGAGAGAATGAGAGAGACAGAGAGCACATGAGATGGGGGAGGGTCAGAGGGAGAAGCAGGCTCCCTGCCGAGCAGAGAAGCCCGATGCGGGACTCGATCCAGGGACTCCAGGATCATGACCTGAGCCGAAGGCAGTCGCTTAACCAACTGAGCCACCCAGGCGCCCTCTATTTTTATTTTTAAAGATTTTATTTTATTTATTTGACAGAGAGACAGTGACAGAGGGGACACAAGCAGGGGGAGTGGGAGAGGGAGAAGCAGGCTTCCTGCTGAGCAGTGAGCCCAATGCGGGGCTCGATCCCAGGACCCTGGGACCATGACCTGAACTGAAGGCAGATGCTTAATGACTGAGCCACCAGGCGCCCCCATAAGCACTCTCTGCACACTGACTATGGCAGCTCTTTTGGGATCTGCCTCAAAAACAGAAGATAGTTCCATTTAATATAGTAAGTGGATTTTTCACTTAAGTGAATATGAATTTTTCACATAAGAAACAAATGACCAGGCCTTTTCAAGTTTTATATCTTAATACAAAATACATTATTCATTCAACTATGGAAGATGGTATAGCATAATGGCTTTGGAGTCAGTCTAATAAATGGTGGCATTCCACACTTCAAATGGTAAATTCAATTTCTGACTGGCTAAGCTGAAGGTTAGACTATGAAGTCTAACTAAAGAAAAAGTAATAACGTGACTAACCAGAATTCACAAATAACTTCAAACAGCAAAAGAAAAATATATAAATTTAAAGAAGGCTCCATATACAAGTCTTTGACTCATTTACATAAGATTATACTAAAATATCTTCAAATAAAACTGACAATAACTAAGCCCAAACATGAAAGTTATTTTTCACTTATGCAGTTCTATTTCATATTTTACTGCTTAAACCTATTTTTCACATTCACTTAATTCTCCAAGTATTTAAATGCCCCTGTGCTAAACACTGAGAAATAAATGGTGGGCAAGGTCATCTCTAACTTTGTGTTAAGTGGTCTAGCAAGGAAGACAAATGAAACTGAGAACAACATTGCCTAGTCACGTCCTTCAACTTTGCTTTTTTTTTTAAAAAAAGATTTTATTTATTTGACAGAGAGAGAGACAGCAAGAGGGGGAACACAAGCAGGGGGAGTGGGAGAGGGAGAAGGAGGCTTCCTGCTGAGCAGTGAGCCCGATGCGGGGCTCGATCCCAGGACCCTGGGACCATGACCTGAACTGAAGGCAGATGCTTAATGACTGAGCCACCCAGGCGCCCCCCCTTCAACTTTCCAATGACTTTAACTCATTCTATGTCAAGATGAAGGCCACAAACACGTGTAGTCAAGGTGACAAGAAATGTTACAACCCATCTGTAGTAACACATCTTTTATGAGTACTAACTTCTATATCCCTAGTAACATTGTGTGTAACTCACAAGGAAAATTTTTTAAACAGTAGTTAAGCACCTCTCCCCCCAAAGTGAACACTGCTTTAACCGTAACATATAAAACAGTAACAGAAACAACTTTAAAAGATATTAACCAGAAACTACAAGTAATAGGAAGGCAAGACAACAGTAATCAAGCAGCTTACTGACCCGATAGACCAAAAGGACCAAGAGTTAAGTATCAACAGTGGCAAACAAATGTTTCTAGTGAAATGCTGACTACAAGTTGAGAAAGCAAGCTCATTAAACTGTACACTACAAAAATGTGCAGTTCTTTGTATGTCAGTTATACTTCAATAAAGCTGTTACAAGTAAAAAGCTGAGAACGGGATAAATGGCATACTTTTGTCTATTGTATCTTCTGATGACAAAACTCTAAGAACCATTAAAACTTAAAACACAAGAAGACAGACTGGATATTAAAGATTAAATAAATATTTAAATAAATATTATTAAAGATTAAATAAAGGGCCTAACACTTGGTTCAATTGGCTAGGAAAAAACAGAACTGTGGTAGACAATCTCCAAAGACAGCCTCCACTAACTCCCTTGCCATCCCTGTACACACATATGCCATTCCTCCTCTTGTCAAGATGTGGAATTTATTTCCTTTCTCCTGAGTCCGGGCTAACTTTGATGACTTGCTTTGACCAAGAGAATGCAGTGGAAGGGACTCAGTTCCATTTCTGAGCCTAACCCAAGACTGGCAGCCTCCCCTTTCGCTCTTGGAACCCTAGGCTAGCATATAAAAAGTCAAACTACCCTGCTGGAGAGAAAGGCCAAGCTAGCCCCAGGGGTGGGACAGGTTAGGTAAAGCCATTCAGGTGTTTCTGCCCCAGCCAAATGCAGAAATGAGTGACTCCAGCCAATACACCATGTGAAGAGCTGCAGTTGAGGCAAACCGCAGGATCACAAGAAGGAATAAATCATTGTTTTAAGTTACTATGTTTTGAATGGTTATGCAGCAATAGACAAGAAAAAAGTTTATAAAGCTATTTCAGTAATAAAGATAACACTTCTAATACTTACTTTAATTTGATCCTTTCATAAACCTACCCATGAGAAACTAAACTACCCTACAGAAGACAATGGGGCCCAGGCTCAACTTGTGAAGGTACAACTCCAACTAGGCAATCTGACCTGTACTACTATAATTATGCTACATTTTTTTCTGCCCTAATAGGGTGCTATGCCTACGAAAAAGGATAATGTGATTCCAAGATATTAATACAATTAGGAATCAAAATTAAGGAAAATGATTCAGTTCTATAATGTACTGAGACCAAAGCTACAGTATATTGCTTCTTTAAGAAATTTATCAAAACAGGCATTGACAAACTGGAGAATATCCAGGAAAGCAAGCAAGAATGGTAAAGAAACTAGAAACTTGTCATGAAAATTGAAAGAATGGCTCTAGACAAGACTAGTTAAGTTCAGCAAGAGGCAGATTTCTGCTCAATAAGAGATTTGTATGAGTGGTCCAAACTTGGAATAAGCCACCTAATCAAATAGCTCCACCTACTCTTACAGAGATTTTAAGGAAAAATAAGGTGATTACTTGGGGTATTTTATAGATTCATAAATCAGATGTGGTTTCATTCAACTAATGTAAGAAATGGAAGATACAGAGTTCATTCAATTAAGTTAGTTTTAGCACTAAAGAGGTGATTAAGTATGTTAATTTGTCAAACTGACCAAAGAAAAATAAAATATACATTTTCCAAATTTAGAAGCCACAGGAAAGAGGCAAAGTAGGAAGACCAAGATGGAAAGAGTAAGAACAAAAGGAAAAAGGAAGCAGCACTTATCAGAAAGCAGCAGTGACAAGGAAAAAATTGGAGGTGAGCAAATTTAAAAATCAAATAGAGGAAAGGACTAATAGCTATTTTCAAAAAATACAAAAACTTGAGAATATACTACTCAATATATAATGCAACCTTCTAAATTTCATTCATCTACTATAGTATAATGAAAGTGATGATTACTCTGGGACACTGTTAAGAATCTGAATTTCTAAGGGGAAACAGCATTATATAAGTGGTAGATGAGACATTACAACTTCCAATCATAAACAAAGGGTAGGCTGACTACTGATGTACCTCCACTTACAAAATTCTTCATATAACATAGTACATTAACTTTCTAATTCAAATGTAATTAAAATGGAAAAGGATATTTAAGCCAAACACAAAATTAAAGAACATCTTACACTCAAGCACCGAGGCTATATAACCCGTATGAATCTTGCTAAAATATAATTTGATTAAAAAATTCACGGTATTGCCTCAGCAATTTAAAAATCTGCTTTTGATGACAACCACTGTCTTTTAAAGATACCATGGCCAACATTTTCAAAAATATCTATGATTAATTTGCAAAATTAGAGTGAACGCATATTCTGACTTTATATATAATAAGGTAAAATGGGATAGGAAGCAGCAAGATGCTATTAGCAGCCCATATTCAACATCTTTCTGTAAATGGTTCATAATCCAGTGCTAAATGATACGTTCTTAAGAAAAGACACTGAAACAACCTATCAATGGATAAATTATGTGACCCTTGAGATCTTAAAAAGACTTTTCTCTCTTTACAGGCACAATTAACCTCTTAGGTTGTGAAAACACTTAAGATATATGGGGACAAGTAATGACTCCCCCCCCCTCAAACCAGTCAATTTACCAGAGCAGAATATATTAGCAAATTTCTTTTTTTTTTTTAAAGATTTTATTTATTCATAAGAAACAGAGAGAGAGAGAGGCAGAGGGAGAAGCAGGCTCCCCGCTGAGCAGGGAGCCCGATGCGGAACTCGATCCCAGGACCCTGGGATCATGACCTGAGCCGAAGGCAGACGCTTAACCATCTGAGCCACCCAGGCGCCCCTATTAGCAAGTTTCTAACACATGCTTTGATCAAAGGATGATCTACATACCATAAATGCTTTGACTTTGGAGTGTATTCAAATTAAGGAACCATATAAACATGTCATCTAGTTCTGACTGCCCTTCCTGGGGTAGGTTCAACCTGCCTTCTTCATTAACAAGAACTTACCATTCAATCCTGGCTGTGGTCAAATATTTCTAATGAAAGGTTTATAAACTGAAAAATCTATCTCTATTCTACTGATATACCATACCACTGGTCCTTTAGTATGATTATAGTCTGAAATTAAGAGTAAAACATCACCTTAGGCAACAATTAGACTAGAAACCACCTAAAACACCAAAACTACTACCCTTAATTGGTAGCAAGACCCTAATCTCTGGGTATCCAAGCACTTCCTAGAGCATCAGCTTGGTGTAATGAAGCATAAACTCTAAAATCAGACAGACTTTGAATGCCTCCCTCATCATTAATTTTGAAATACTGGGCAAATTAATCTCTCAGAGCTAATCTATAAAACTAAATGAAAATCTAGTTATATAAAATGATCAACATGAAAATCTACTTCAAAAGGCTGCTATGAGGTCTAAATGAGAGTATAAAATAGGAAAATCATAGTTCCTGACAGAGCAGGCACTCTATTCAGATATAACATATGAGATCTTGACTTTCAAAAATCTGCTCTAGTGGCTCTTGTAATCTCATTTTTAACACTTTGAGTTCAGTAATCTAAATCTGTGTAACTATTAAGAGGGGTAAAATAATGTGAGTTAATATATAGAAAGCATTTAGAACAGAGCAAGAAGGGATACCCTTTGGAGGACAGAACAGTCTAATCTGAACTAGCATTCCCTAACCAACTATTTTCCTTCAAGTACTGTCTAATCAAGTAAGTAAGTTATTATAGGAAATATTTGCACTATAATTAACTTTAAAATGACACCTTAACCAGCCAACCCACCAACATCCCAGAAACCCACCTTAGTTCCAGACTCCCCCTCCTCTTACATGATCTAATTTCCTTATGTTTAAAAAATGCTAACTTATTCCTCCCAACCATAGTACTTATTCTTTCTCTCTAAACATACACTTTCGGAGTGGCTGGGTGGCTCAGCCAGTTAAGCATCTGCCTTCAGCCCAGGTCATGATCCCAGGGTCCTGAGATCAAGCCCCGCATCTGGCTCCCTGCTCCTCCCTCTCCTCTGACTGCTGCTCCCCCTGCTTGTGCTCTCTCTCCAAATAAAAAAATAAAATCTTAAAAAAAAATTAAAAAAATAAACAGATACATGTTCTAGAAAAAAACTAAGTAATAACAATAAATGCTCCATATTTAAGGTTTAAAGATTTTTGGTTTTAGGACTGCTTTATACTCATTAAAAAAATTTAGAAAGCTGGGCACCTGGGTGGCTCAGTTGGTTAAGCGACTGCCTTCGGCTCAGGTCATGATCCTGGAGTCCTGGGATCGAGTCCCGCATCGGGCTCCCTGCTCAGCAGGGAGTCTGCTTCTCCTTCTGACCCTCCCCCTTCTCATGCTCTCTATCTCATTCTCTCTCTCAAATAAATAAATAAAAAATCTTAAAAAAAAAAAATTTAGAAAGCTGTCAAGATCATGGAAGTGGTGGATACAAGTTTTCCACAATTCTCATTTGTGTTTCAAAGCTTAACTTTATCACTGGTCACAAATACCATTTGTTTTCATTAAAGTGACAAGATCACTTCTTCATTTTCAAGATGTCTGCCAAATACTCAAGCCTGAATAACCATAGCTTGCCTTTCTGTCATTCTTTGAAGTAAAGAGTGTTCTGTGGGGTAAAATAAGGGAGCAGCTAGTTCAGCTCATGATTCAATCACAAAAACTTTTCCTGGAGGTTAACTGTTATACTTCTCATTATGCCTCACAGAATATTAAAAAGATTATCTACATAAGGGCTATTAATGATTTTATAGCTTCAAGGACAGTATCCACCCCCCCAAAAAACTAGATGGGTGGTGGTGAGGAATACATAAATTACTAATTACTAATACAGTATGGTCCCACTCTTTGTTAGTATTAGGACCAGCAGTTTTTGCATCAGTGCTAATGTCCACACAGTGAAGAATCAATGGTGACTCAGTATTATTATGAAAATAATTGTGACCTCAGGGACCCCCTCTAAAAGGAGTCCATGCATCACTATTGATTTAAAGCAATCTGTGCTAAATACCATCCACCTTTAAATATCCAGCTCTAATTCTATGTTCTCCCTAAAGCTAATTCTCAAAACTATTCAGTTTAGGCCTATGTTTTCTATACCTCTAGTGTTTAGTGAAGAGCCTTTTTTTTTTTTTTTTTTAAAGATTTTATTTATTTTAAAGACAGAGCAAGCAAGCAAATGAGCGAGCTAGCACAAGCAGGGGTTGGAGCAGAGGGAGAAGAACAAGCAGACTATGCGCTGAGCAGAGCCCAACATGGGGCTCAATCCCGCAACTCCTAAGATCATGACCTGAGCTGAAATCGAGAGTTCGATGCTTAACCAACTGAGCCACCCAGGCACCCCAAGAGCTTTTAATTAAAGAAGAAAAAAAGGAAATATCCTAATTTGTCAATAATGGACTAGTTAAATAAATTATATTACACATATATACACATAAATTATAGTACACATATATAACTCTACAAAACATTTTAAAAATGAGGTGTCAATATGGACTAAAGCCTAAGACATACACCAAAGTGCATATATGTGTGCACAAGTTACAGAACACTTTGGGGAGTTTTTTGGTTTTGCTTCTTTCTTAAAGATTTTATTTTTAAGTAATCTCTACACCCAACGTGGGGTTCGAATTTACAACCCTGAAATCAAGAGTCCCATACTCTACTGACTAAGTCAGCCAGGTGCCCTCAGAGTACTTTGTATATGATCCTAACTCATGTGTCTTCTTCAAGGATAGAACTGTTTGCATAGGAACCATAAATTCCCAAAAGGGTAAAAATAGGACTAAGGCTAATACACAGATTACCTCTGAGCAGGTAGGACAAAAATCAGAAAATTTTTATTTTTTTTTTTACTTCATATCCTATGCTCTATAACATCTAAATTATTATCCAGAGTAAAAAATTTAATTTTATACCTTTAACTTTTCACATACATATCTATTCTTAACCTACTTACAGGCTCTTTAAAGAAACAAGTTTTATACGTATTAGGCACTTAAATATTAAATCCCCAGGCTGAATTACATATGCATAATTCAAACAGTTTCATTTTAATAGAACAGAAGAACCTAGAATAATCTTGAGGAAATAAACTTAGTTCAGCAACCTGAAACTATCAAAAGTTCATCATCTTACCCAACTTCTAGTTAAAACATGATAGAAATTCTTAAGGTTGGTACTGTATGTTAGATAATGATTATTCTGCAAAAAAGAGAAAAAACAATATTCTGTTTTCTCTAAAGACCTAAGACATTGCTCCAAAATGACAAGTGTTTGGGTGTTATAAGCACATATACAGATGACCCTTGAACAACATGGGTTTGAACTTCATGGGTCCACCTAGAAGTGGTTTTTTTTTTTATAGTATGGTACTATAAATGTATTTTCTCTTCCTTATGATTTTTCTTAACATTGTATTTTCTCTAGTTTAATTTTAAGAATACAGTGTACAACACCTATAACATACAAAATATGTGTTAACAGACTGTTTATGTTACTGGTAAGGCTTCCAGCCAATAGGAGGCTGTTAAGTTTTTGGGGAGTCAATAGTTATACAATTTTCAACTGCATAGGGGGGTGGTCTCCACCCAACCCCCACGTTGTTCAAGGGTCAACTATATTCAGAAACAGCAGCCAAGGGGAGGCTAGGTACATATATATCCTAATATGCTTGCAAGACCCCTGGATAAGCTGCAGGGTTCTATGTAATGACCCTGAAGGAGGCTAAGGGAGACAAAAATCCAGAGATAAAGTCTTCCTGCGTTTCACTCCAACATTAATTTCAAAACCTCCCTTCCAATTTTATCCCAGGAAAACTTCTCTAATGCAATTCCTATCCCACCACTATTCGTTAGATTTTCTTTAAACTTAAGGTCACTTTTTCTTCCTTTCTTTCTTAAATGAGAATCAATTTATAGACTAAGGGTCCTTAGACTAAAATCTAAAAAATTAACAAATACCCATTAGAAAGTACACATTTATTTCAGCCCTAAAGAACAGTGACTATGCACTTAAATTAAATCACTGGCCTATATGCTGTGATTTGGGCTTGCCAATTAGAATACATGAAGCCAGCTAGCTAGTGAACTATGTCTTTCAAAGCAAAATTACAAGTTACAGAACTGGGATATCTTCCCTTTTCAAAGAGTAATCCATCAGAAAATGACATAATCTATTCAGAAAGTACTTTGGCAAAATACATCCAGTTCATAACCTTTGACAAAACAATCATACTATGTGGCGTCTATCTTAAAAAAAAAAAAAAAAACTCAACTGATTAATACTTTTGTATCATACAGCGTTTCTACAAGTCTTCAGTGGTTTAAATTAATGTCCTATCTAGCTATCTTGGTGAAGTAACAGGATAGTATCACGTGTCTCCTAGAGGGCACAATATCACTTCCAGGAAATGGAATTCTTCCCAAAACGCACAATCTGAATTATAAGAACTCACCGGAGAAATCCAAATTGAGAGACAGTCAACAAAATAATAGGCCAGTACTCTGAATTAGGGAAAATAACAGGCCAGTACTCTGAAGTAGGGGTTATATAAGTGGTACTATCTGTGAATAAATTCTCTAGGTTATACAGTTTATTTCATCAGTTATTTTACAAAATGCTAATTTTGATAATTATACTGTGGTTATATATGACATGTTAATACTTAGGGAATTGGGTAAAGGATATATGGGAAATACTTCATACTATTTTTCCAATTTTTTTCCCTACATTGAAATTATTTCAAAATGAAAAGTTAAAAAATAAGGTAACTGGTTAGAAAGAATTTAACTACCATATGTAAAAATAAAAAGGCTATTTTCCATTTTTGTTATTTAATATTATATCAAAATAAGTTTTAAAGAAAAATCCTTTTTAATAGTGACTATTTCTAGAACATGACAATACCAGTGAGTTTGCTCCTCCACGCTCAGACCATTTTTGTGCTCAATTGTATTTTTCAAATTTCCTTATTTGATTGGTAAAATTTGTATTTAGGAGAGAAACAGCACAAAAACAAGTGCTGATACATTTGTAAACAAAAATATGAGGGGTAGAAAGGAGGCTCCCACTTTTTCTTAGTATTCCACTACTAGTACTAAATTTTATTTCCATTAAGATAAATATGCATGTCATTAGCAAACAGTAAAGAGCCCCAGAATATCAAAGCAAAAGAACCCCTAATGAGACATTTATGGACTGCAATTTGAAAATATGCCCAGAGTATGTCTCCTTTGACTTGACCTCACTAAATACGTGAATGGGAAAGATCAAGCTCCCATAACCCATTCCTGTTTTAGATTGTACTTCCATGGCCCTCTCCTATGAAAACAAATGGAGAGGTCAGGATACAGATATTCTACTTTCATACAAATCATGTATGAAAAATGCCAGTAGTTAACAAGAGAAAGGGGGGCAGGAAACTGAGACACAAAGGTTTTCACAAATGAGATTCTCATTATTTTCATTTAAGTACAGAATCCTAAAATGCAGTCTAAACTTGAAGCCACTGTTTTTAATGAAATTAAAGTAATTTTATCCAGTTATTCCAACAATCCTCAATCCCTCCTAAAAACTCATGCATTTATAAGCAAAGTAAACATCATGTCTCAATCTACAACTAAGGTGATATATAATAAGAGACAAAGTATTATGTTTATGGTATGACCTAACATAAGTCATTAAACCTCTGAACTTCAGTTTCTTATCTGTGAAAATAAAAAATCTAGGATGGATGCTGCTTCAAACCTAAAATTCAGTAAGTCAACTCCCAATTTATTTTATTATTTAGTTACAAAACTTTGTAACATCTCAAAGTCATTTTTAATAACAACCTCAATAGGAAATCCAATTTTACAGCACATTGTGTAAGTTCAAATTTCTAGTCTTGCACAATTCCCCTGTGTAAAGAGTTTTCTCAGAACTTTCACTTTATTCTGCAGAGCCACTGAGCCTTTTATCATTCCTAAATCTAAAATTCTAAAAAGCAAGCAGGCTTTTTGTGGCAACTGGGGCCCATTACTTGGAAATTAGTCTCTTGCTCCCCCTTGTGGCTGGAATGGCCTCTTTCAACTGCAACTTCATTTAGTTGCTTCCAACCAACCAATTAAGAAAAGTGCTCCACCAGAAATGCTAATGAATCAGGTCATGTCAAGAATTAATTTGCAGACATTTTGACTTAAACTCATCTTTCTATGCAATGTTGGCCTACAAGAGTAAAATTTTAGGTGTCCTATAAATCAGGTCATATAGTATGAAAAGACAAAGCCACTTAACTTCAAGGATGGGATCACAGAGGAGTGTAACCAATCACTTAGCTGAATGCATTTTCCATTAATAAATAAATGGCAAATCTTCACCATTTAACTTCTAAAAAATCAACAACTGAATTTGAGAAAACCAAGATATATTAACCCTGGTGTTTAAGGAAATGTTAAAGCCAGCCTAAAATTTCATCTTAAATCCTGTTGAAAGCTAGAGTAGTTGCTCCTTAAATTTTCCCCAAAATGAATCAAGAGATACCTGCGGAAAACTTAAAACTGATAAAAAGCCTGGTGTTCTAAAACATTTTGTATGTATGTCTTTAAAAAAATCACCTCGGTGGGGCGCCTGGGTGGCTCAGTTGTTAAGCATCTGCCTTCAGCTCAGGTCATGGTCCCAGGGTCCTGGGATTGGCCCCCCACATCGGGCTTCCTGCTCAGCAGGAAGCCTGCTTCTCCCTCTCCCGCTCCCCCTGCTTGTGTGTTCCCTCTCTGTCAAATAAATAAATAAAATCTTAAAAATAAATAAAAAAATAAAAAATCACCTCGGTGAAAAGACTCAAAATAAGTGGGATGAAAAACTGCTAAATTAAATCAGGTTCAGAGAATGTCTGCCTTTGGATTCTTAATACTAGGCAAAATAATCCCAGGATAATCAATGTTTTTACCTCATATTCAAAATGTAGCTCCTAATGATAACATGATAAATGGTAGAAGGTACCAAAAAGAATTTATAGAGCACCAATTGATAACTGTTAAAACTGTTCTAACATGCTTGGGGGCTTTCCTCCTTCTCCCCTGACGCAGAACGCTTTTTATAGTTGGCATCAACCCTGACCAGGGCTGACCACCAACCAAGGCCCCATTTCTCAGTATTTCCACCACAAAACACTTTTTGTTTAAAACACCTCATTTTTTATAGTGTTTTTCAATTTGCACATGCACACTGTATTATATTATTATAAACTCCCTAGTGGGACTAGATTTTATCAGTTGCTCTTTAAAAAAGGGTGAAGACCAGCTCTTTCATAGTTAACCAAACACGAAGTCTTTCTGTTGTATTATTTGGGTATGTGCCCACTTCCCTAAGTTGTCAAGATTTTTTAAGAGCAGAGGCTTTTAGTATTTATTATATCTCTATATATATTTATTTGTATATTATATATTTATTGTTCAATAACATAGTGAGCTTATAAAATAATTATTAAATATACAGAATTTATGCAATTAAAATTCTTACATTTAACCTCAAAATTAATAAATCAAGTCACACTGAAGTGATATCAGAGGTACAAAAAAAGGTAAGCAGTATATTTGCTTACCTTTAATATCACCACGGGTGTGTGTTAACTCAGTAATTCTCAAAACATCCTCAAGGTAGATACTATCACCATTCCCATTTTGAAGATGTGGAAATAGAGTCACAGAGATGGAATAACTTGCCCAAAGTCACCCAAAAGTTTGCATAGCCTGTGCTAGATTCTATCATCCCTTTAAAGGTAGTATACATTTAGAAAAATTACACAAGTTTATTCTTCAAGTCTTATCCCTGTGATCTAATTAAGTCTGATGAAAAGCCCCTCTATCAGACGAAAACCACCAAAGGAGAAACTGGAGGGAAAAGTCATTACTCATAGCAAAGAACACGATCACTTTAGGATGTCTATTTCTGAACATCTTCCAAATACAGTAGTAAAGTACTCAAATTATTGAACTGAGAATTTGTTCTAAGTATACTACAGCCTGCCTATATATAATACTGCCCTCAACTGTCAATTTCACAGAATCGCATTTTAAAAGTAATGCGTTTGGGGTAGGATTTCACCAAATGTCCCTGGGTTAAATGTGGTGCAAGCATGTCTACGTCCTCCTAAACTCTGGGCAATGGTGTTTATTGTATGTTTTAAGAAGCAAAAAAATTACAAGCAGACAATTCATGAGTCTTGGATCAACAAGTAGGTTTTTCTCAGAAAAGCATTTGTAATTGATCAAGATGAGACAACACACAACTCAGACTGGGTTCCTTGGTAATACTAATTAAAAACAAACAAACAAACAAAAAACCCTCTTAGATCCCAAAACTTGTTTTCAAGATAGGAATTAACCTCCACTAAAAAACGTTTTTAACTACTCATTAAACAATTCAAGTAAATGAAATCCCAATACAACAAAATTGGGCACTCCTTGAAAATTAAATGCAATAGGGTCTTTCCTACATTTAAAAAAAAATGAACAGGCATACAGGTCAACCCATTGAACAAAGTCTTATTTTGGTCTATTTAACTCTACATATTAACATTTGACAGACTGTCCTTACATTCTTAACTTGCCATCCTACCTGTGGCTAACACCACTGTAAGCGTATCTTTATTTGGGGGAAAAGAGAAGAATGCTCATACAAATTGTATCAAAAGAAAAGTCACAAAAGTTTAGATGTTGAAACCTTTTAGTAATCTATTCGAGTGTAAACAAATGTGCACGTCCGTATCCGTATCACAGGATCATACTGATACCAAATCAGCTATACATCCATGCTCTGTTGCCTTAAGAGCCACACTGTAGCAATAAAATAAGCCAACAGAAAAGAAAAGTGAACTCTGACAAGATATAGGACTCTTCTACAGAGTGCCTGGGTGGCTCAGTTGGTGAAAAGTCTGCCTTTAGCTCAGGTCATGATCCCAGGATCCTGGGAGTGAGCCCCTCATTGGTCCCTCTGTCTGCAGCTCCCCCTGCTTGTGTTCTGTTATATAAATAAAATCTTAAAAAAAAAAAAAAGACTATTCTATACCACATTACTACTTATGTCACATTATCTTACCAGAAAATGCACAACTAATCAATGACAAATGACAACTGGTACTACATTTTTGCAGATAGAAGTTTTTCATTCAGAAAGAACGAAGAATGACCTGTAGCACAGCAATGTGCCTAATACCATGGAAACTGCTGAGATATGGTGGCTAAACACTCCATTTCTCCCAAGCCAAATTAAAATCTGTGCTACTTAAAAAATACTGATATGCTTAATATCAAATTAAATACCACAAACATGAACCGTCCATTCTGTTTTCAAGGAGAATGAAGGAATGGAGCCAATCCTCTGAAGTTGGAAAAAAAAACAAAAACAAAAACAAGACTAAAGTAAATTCTAAAGCAGAGTAATGAAGCAGAAATGCTCAGGCCATAAAGATGGGAATTAGCAATGGCTTGTATCAGGGACAGTGGTTAAGACCAAACTAGAGCCAAAGGCTCTATGTACGGGATTTTGGCAAAGATCGAACAGAAGGACAGAAGGGAATCAGTGCTTTACAGAAATAGTAAGAGCTGTATGCAGCACAGAACTGCCAAAATTAAGTCGATAGAAAGGAGAGGTAACTTCGAAAGAAAGATGAACTCTGGCTTTTGGCATATTGAAACTTAGAGCAATTCCAAATCCCCTAAAGAGCACTGTTTATTCTCAATGTAAAACCATCATACTAATCAAACTACAAGAACCAGGATGAAATCACAATAGGGATCTTAGAAATTCTAGGGGGAAAAAAAATTTCTAACACCTATTATAATTTCAATGAACAAGTTTTTTTAATATGGCTGACTTCAGAACATCTATAATTTTAACTTTTTAAAAGAAAATTTCTCATATGCATATACATTCTTCACTATGAATGTGCCAAAGATCACTTACTTTGGGATCAAAAATGTATAGTCAAATTAATCTCAATGGCCCAGTAACATTTAACTCAGTATTATAAAGGCAAAACTATTTCACATACGGGACTCCCTTTATATGCTAGAACCACTTACCAGGTATGAAAAGATACTATATTTATGGGGGAAAAAAAACCCCAAGTCTTTCATAGGTTAAAGCCCCAGGTATAAAAACAAAATTAATGTATAAACAATGGTTAACTATATATCCATTATATGGGCACTGAGAATCTATTCTGATACTAGTAGAAGAAAATGAGTCCAAAGAACCAGATCAAATCTTCAAAAAATTTGTAAAATTATAAAAGCTGATTTTCCTTATAAAAACAACTATTTTTTGCATGTCTACCAATCTACCTTCTAAGAGGCAAAATTTGGTGTCACTTTCCAGGGCCTTAAGTTTTTCCAAGGCCTTTGAAGTCCCCCACTCCTTAGTTTATAACATTATGCTAGGTATGTATGATAGTATAGTATAATCTAGCCAGTACCCATCTCTCCTAGTCTCATCTCTTGCAAAATTATTGAAAAAGCCTTTTAAAGGAAGCATTGTTCCCCCCACCTAACGTTCTAATAGAATGATCTAGAATGCAACAACTCTTCTACAAAACCTTAACTGCTGGATTAACCAAATTTCACTTAATTGATAACCGGGATTATACTATATTCTTCACTTCTAGGTAAGCAAACCCGACAATGCCCAGGACTTAGGCTAAATGCTTGAGGATAGACTTTTCAGCTACTCTCTGGACTCCCCCTCAGCTTCTATCAGCAGTTATTGACATCTGTTAAGATATCCGACCAATAGTCTGATATTTGTTTCCAAAACCATGCCACTATACTGGCTATAATTACTTAAAATGTTCTGTTTTTAAATGTTAGGATATACAAGTGTGAAAAGATATGTTACTATGAAAACTAAATGGAGTGCTTTGGAAGAGCACTTTTTTTGGGGGGGGTGAGGAAACAACTAGTTTTTAAAGGGAGTTACATACAGAAAAATAGCATGGGTTGGGCAACTAAAAGATTAGAAAAAACCACACATTTCTAGAGGGATTCTGTACTGATTGCTTACCAAACATTTAAATTCTCACTCTACTATGCAGACTCAAACTGTATTTTATAAAGGATACATCATTGATAGGGGTAGTTAGCAAATTATTTGAAAAGGCCTTCGCCTCACATTAAAAATGGACAAATGAACATATACATCTGTATTTTAATTTAAAACAAATGTTTAAAACAAGTATGATCATATAAACTACTTTTCAATTAACCAATTAGGATGCTTCTATTGTACCACTATTGAGGTGTTACCACTAGGATTTCTTTACTAGTAAAGCTGTTCTTAAAAGAACAAATGAAAAGCAAAATTACTCTTGGGGAGCTATTATAACTCAAAGGGAGCTTATTTTCCACCTTTCTAATTCAAAATGCCTCTGTGGGGGCCACATACAATTTCTTCCTTTTTCTTGGGTAGATTAAGAGTTGAATCATTTTAAGTGTGCCTGTACTTCTATTCTTGAGATTTTAACTCAGGTTTTTCACTCTAATTCCAATTTCAAATCCTTTAAACTTTTCCTCTTAGTTCACTTTTAACACACTAATCATCATCATCTTCACAGCTCATCACTAAAACCAAGCATCTCCATCTTTTACTAGAACAGGTAGAAAGGCATTCTTAGTGAAGTACTGCTATACTGAAAAAGGATAGGTAGCCTGTTGCTCTTAAGTTGTTGGTTATTCTTCCCCTTTCCACCAAAGAGCAATCACCTGCCTTTCTATTTTCATTCCTTTATTTCCTTTCATTTTCACATCACACACCTCAGACTTTCCAACTGTATAAACTACCTTACCAGGTGCGATACTGCTTATCATGACAACTCTCCAAAAATAATGAATTTTATTATCAAGAAGAGTCTGTCCAATGTATTCCTCCCTGGAAGAGACTGCAGGTGTATCTACTATGCAACAGAAGCTCTTTGTATTTTCAAACATACCAAAAGCCATTTGAAAAAAACATGTAAATATATTAAGTAATAAAGGTAAGTATGACACTGCAGAATTCTTTTGAGAAGCCCTTATTCCAATAAATAAGCTGCCTAGTGGTTGTCAGCTTACAATTCCAAATAGTGGTTTTTAAAGCCCAAGGCACACAATATATTCAGACCAGCAAAGCCCCAAAAGCTACCTGGTTTCCTAGCTTGTTCCTGCTTAATGGCAGTTCTGTAGTCTACAGATAAAAACCAGTGCCCAGCAACCACACCTTAAAACTGCCTGAGGCAAATAAAAATGTAGAGCATAATAAAATGGAACTCAAGTTAACTGAGTAACTATTGCTATTACTCAACTACTGTTGCCAACTGTTACAGACGCCAGATTCAAGATTTTACTGCTTCACCTCCTATAAGCTGTTTTTTGCCTTATACCAGTGGCTTTCAGATTTTTTAATGAAACTGTGGAAAATTTACTAGTCAAAATGGACCCTCTGCCCCACAAAAATACAGTTTTTAAGGCTTCCTGGATCTTTTAAATCCCATTCCTAGACTCTAGAGTTAAGAGCCTCCTGATTTTCATTCTCTGTAACAATCCTATGGGGTAGACATTACTGTCATTTAATTGAACTCAGTTTTCTCAGAGGAACTGATTGATTTCCTTAGGCCTTGGAACTATTAGATGGTAAAAAGTTGGTCCGACTCAAAATGTGGTGTTCTTTTTACACCACTACATTCTTCTTAGAACTGGAATTAGGTTTTCTAGTATGTATTTTGTCATTTCATGTTCAAGACAAAACTATCCAGTTTTTGGCTGCTTCTTGTGGATTTATGCAGAGGAGGTAGTAGAGATCACTAGTGTTGAGTCCTTACCCTACTACCAAAAGAGCTTTTGTCTAAGATCTGGCAGGAAAGGCAGACTGCATTAGTTCACATACTGCAAACTTCAAATTAACAACACAAGGAAGAACCCCAAGTTCTCTTGCAAAAAGAGAAGTCCATGTTGTGAAGAACATGCCTGTGACCATTTTCCACAATAATGCTCTATAACTCTTACACAAAGTAACAAGACTACCTTTTCTGTTTAATAAATGATATTAATTAAACACTTGATAAACGCTTATACCAGAATGGCAGTAACCATTTAATAAAAGACTAAAGAGCTCTTCAGAAAAACTTAGCTCCTTTTTATGGGAAGAGGTCTTGGCCAGTATGATGCGGGTGCTCAATAGAACAATGAAGTCTGTTTCATTACTAATGCAACTGATCAGTAACATTAATTCTGAAAAAGGATTACCTGCTTATTTTTCTCAAACAGTGGGGAGGGGAGTCAAAGTTCAGAAAAAGCTAGAATAAAAATTGTGATTATATATATATATATTTTTTACCATGTAAGACCTTACAATATAATTAAGGGAAACTTTCCCTGATCATCAAATACATCAGAAAGTTTTTTCTCTAGGAGAAATGTCAGTTCTGCTCTATTTTATTCTTCCATTTTACTCAAAGAGGGAAAAGGAATTTTATGCAAGATGTTTCCACAGCCAACACGACCTGTTTGAAAAAAGATGATGGGTCTACTTGAAAAAGAACCACAGTATCTGTAAATACCGAATTTTCCCAAGATGAAACAGAAAAGGTCTTGGAAAATTAGCAGTGCTGCTGACCTAGTTCTATTATCCCCTTTTCCGAAGAAGCCTTTTTGTTCATTTACTCAGCAAATACCTGAGTAGATACTAGATGTTAGGAAGCATGAACTATGCAAAGATCACTAACAGAGCAGAGCTAAAAGATCTGCTTTTAGGTCACTAAAAGACCAAGGCTGGAAGCAAAAATTTGTTTAGCTCTGGTATGGTAAAGGAATTAAACTTTCATTTATCTATACTCTCAAGATGGAAATTTCATTTAGACTTAGTGAGAGGCCAGTACTCTTCTGAAGAACATGGATAGTCACCAATATCAAATCCCCTTAATAAAGATCAAAGATCAATCAAAGATCAATCAAAGAAGCTAGAAATTAGTCTAGTTATTACCATCCACTGATCCTATGCATTATTTTTTTTTTTTGATAAGGAAACCAAAGGGAAGCAAAGTTAAAACTGCTACAGTCTTTTCCTAGAAAAATCCTCGCAATGACAGGAGCTTTTATACTTTGTGTAGGAAAAACATGCAAATACCTACCTGGAATAGCAAAGAAGCTTGTTAGTAAAGAGTAAATGTTACTACATTCCCTTTTATTCCTAAGATTGGCTTTTGTCTTAAGTTATAACTCAACAAATTCTTTGAAACCAAAATAAAAATTATCAGATATAATTGCAGGAAAAACACCAGCGCGAAAATTCAGTAACATCTACACAGGTATTAGTCCGCATAGAGAGCAAGGGAGAAAAAAACCCAACACGTTTTATTATTATAGAAAGATGTATTTTTGAATTTTAAATATTACTACCTTAGCAAATCACAAGATAAACATGTTATTTAGCCTTAATAAAAACACAGAATTCCTTTCCCACCTTAGAAATAAATGACGCCTATTAATGTAAAGATTTAAAAGAAAAACAAAACAAAACAAAACCACAAAACCCAAAAACCCCACCCAAGACAGACACTACATGGGATATATATTTCAAAGAACTACTGTTCTTTGAAATATAGCCTAAAGAAAATACCATTTGAGAATAATTTAGGACTTAAAGCAATCCCATTAGTAATTAAAAACTTCTGGGAAGGAATCTTAATACCAACACAACTTTAACAAAAGCCCTAAACCTAAAACCACAGAAATAATCCTATGTTGCTCATTAGAGTACCCCTTCCATGAACAAGTTTCAAATAAGTGTGCACCTGGATTTCTATTCTGAGTCCCAGAACCAGTAACCTGTCCAGAGAAATTGGGATACTCTCTCTATATATAAGTGCCCCGCCATACTGAGTGAGACCCAAGTCCTATAGGTAATCATTTAATAAAATCACTCCTGGTTCATTAAAAAGGAAAAGTATTGATGTATATGTTATATACTAAATGACTGGATCTCCTACCAATTTATCCTAAGATTTAAACTTTTCTCAATGAGAAAGCTATCATTTTTAAGAAGGTTGATTAAAACTAGCTAAAATGCAATGTTCAATTCTTTTAAGCTTTTTAGAGAAGCAGTGCTTCAATGACAGTATGTACTAAATTCTTAAAATACTTCTTGATTGAACCTAGAAAAATCAAGTTTGAGTTATTCATAATCTTTTATTGTGGTTGTCAGTGTTCAAAGTTGACCTCTAATACTTAAATGCAGGAAGAGGCAAAAAGCAACTCTGAAGCCACAGTTTTTTGTATAGCTGATTCATTACATTTTAGTGGCTAAAGCAGGGAAGGATATTATGTCTACAATGAGTCTCCTACTACATCTCTCTTACATAAAACAAGATACGTAAAATTCCTGTATCCGCAGATGTACAGTTAAGAAAATGAGCTCTATAACTACTACAAATACCTTAACCATAACTGAAATGATAATAGTTTATTTTTTCAATTAGCACAAAATACACTACTAGTCTTTAGTCTACCTGAACTGATAATCAGTACTGCATTTATTTTATACCAATTTACCCACAACTGTTTTAATACCTTTTAGTAATGACACCCTGAAGACTTCAAAATTTAGAACATTCAATTTTTTAAAGGAAAAGAAAAACCAAAGAAAGAAAAAGTTGAAAGGAACACTTGACATTCATTATAGGAGCCCTATATTATAATGAAGCTAGTCTGAATGATTCTCACCAGTACATCATTGCAGATATCTCTTAGCTCGGTCTCAATTTTCTCTCTGTATTCTCGAGCCATCTGCTGTTTTTTCTCAGCACCTTCCGTCTTTTGCTCAATACTTGAGACGACCCTCCAAGATGACCTACGGGCTCCTACAACATTTTTATAAGCAACTGAGAGAAGATTCCTCTCCTCATTGGATAATTCAGCTCCTTGCTCAGTTACAGACTTCATGCAGGCTGCCATGTCATCATATCGCTCAGCCTGCTCGGCCAGTTTGGCCTTCTGCACCAGCTCATTTTTATCCATGACTGGATGTTCTGCAGGGAAAAAAAGTAGCATTTAGATTTTTCCACCGAACAGACTCAAAATTATACCTTTTGTAAATAAGTTATATTAACACTTCAAACTTTAATGCCTATGGAAGAATCTTCATGTGAGGAATTTAATGCAGCCTCACAAAAGGATGACCAGAATAGGAAAAAAAAGGGAGAGGGCATACTCCGCATTCAGGGGACAAATTTAAAGCCATAAATATAAAGCAAATGAGAAGCAAAACTAAAATTGCATTACACCATCTTTGTTCAGAAGATCCTCATTTCACATAAAGCCAAAGCACATTTGGTAAAGAGGCTACCTTAAAATCTAACCCTTACCTTACTTGGCCCAAATCTCAATTCCAATTTCCAGTACCATAAGTAATCCAAAATTAAGCAGTTGTGTTTGTTTTTTAAGTGAAAGCACTGTCAACAAACAACATTACAACCTCTACCGTACTTCCACAAAATCATGATTCAGGTCAGTTTAATGTAACTCACGTCTTTTTACTTTAATAATACCTACTATTCTTGTCAGAAATGTGTAAGTTTAAATTTTATTGGTATTACCCCTACCCCAACTGCCAGCTGATCACAGCATGACAATTTTCTGGGAGAATAGGCCAAATTGCTTGATTTAAGGCATTCTGAATATAAAACAAGCACCCACAATCGCTAACAGATCCTAAAGCCTCATTACCTGTACCTTGTTTTATGCATACATGCTTCAAAAATACATCCATGAGTCCTACAACTTACCATGATACATGAGCACTAAAATGTGTATGTTAAGTGCTTCTAGTGCGGTCAGTGTTTTCTGTCATTGCTCCAGTTTAAATATATTACAGTGTTTCTAGTAGTCAAAATTTAACTGTCACTCAGGCTGCATTTACCCTAACTTCTCACCTAATTCTTTCATTTTAAAGCTCCCTAGACCTTTTAATTTACCCGTTACACTTTTCCTTAAAGATATCCTTTTGAAAGGTGCTAAAACAGCACAGAAAGATACTAAGCCATACACTGATCCCCACAGAATAAGTGATTTTAAAGATAAATATACAGCCTGAAGTGCACTATTAAAAGGTGAACAGAAGAGCCACAGTCACTATAGGGACAGACTCCCCAGTATCACATCCTTTACCTTCCCAGGGAAATCCCATAATACCTTTTTTAAAAGCCAAATCGAACAGGGAAAAGAAGTAATCAGCTCGCTTATTTGTGAGGTATACCGTGCCAATGCAAAACTATTTAAAATTTATGATCTCATACCCCCCCCACACACACCCCTGAAATTACTAATTTTTCCCTTAGGAACTCAAAACGCTCTCAGGTTAATGCTGCTTCTAACGAAAAATTATCAAAAACCAGCACAAAGGTTTCTCTCCCCAACCCTCGGGTACAAGGGGAAGTGCATTTCTCACAGAGTAGTACTCCAAAGCCTCGCCTCTGTATTGCGGAGAGGACTCGCCGCACCCATTTTAACCCTTAACCAACCTACGACGTCGACTGAGGTGAAACGAACACGGCCAGACCTTGACTCGAAAGTGCAAACCCTTCCGTGCGCGCTATCCGCAACCACCCCTCCTTGGCTCCGCCCAGGGCCCCGATTCTCCCTCTTTGTCATGGCGGATCTGTGTCAAGGAGCCCAACCTACTGCTGAGTGCTAATTCCCCCCACCAGAGCGAGAGGGAGAGGGAGGAGCAGCGCGCCCCCGCCCGAGCCGGGGGAAGGGGGGGGAGCCGCCCGCCCGCCCCGGGGGCAGAGACGCCAGCGCCTCCCGCAGAAGCGGAACCAAGACCGGCCGGGCGGCGGACACACCCCACTCTCCCACCCGCGTCTCCTCCGCCACCGGACACCAATGGTGCTCATTTAGTCTATAAGGGCCCGACAGCTGCAGCAGGTGGGGGAGGGGGCAAGAGCCACACCCAGGCGAGCTGGGCCACCGCCGGCTGTTAGGCTCAGCCTCACCCGCCCCGAGAGGAGAACAGCGTCTAAAAAGCCAGCCCCGGGACCCTCCCGTTCAAGCCCACCGGGCAGGCGAGCCAGACGCCGGCCCGCCGCCTTCCCCATTCTCTTCTCTATCCCCACCTGGGCTCGGAGCCCCCCCCTCACCCTGAGGGGGAACAAAAAAACACACAAAAAAACCCCCACCGCAGCCCCATCCCCCACCCCACTGAAGAACCCAGGAAATTCGGCCCCAGGTCCCAGGCCAGCCCCACCCCAGGGCCGGCTCCCCCTCGTGCCAGAAACGAGGCCTCGCCCCAGAGTACCTGGCGGGCGCCTCCGGGCCGGCCTCGGCTCGCGGCCCGGTCCCCAGGCCCAGCCCTGCCGCCGCGCCGCCGCCCGGATGGGGGAGGGCTGGGTGCCGTCGCCGCAGCGCTGGGCGCGGAGGCTGCGCGGAGGAGCGGGCGGGAGAGGCAGGGGGAGGGGAGGGCGGCGAGGGGAGGGGGCGGCCTCACCTGCGCCACTGCAATGCCCGCAGCCACCGAGTCATTATCTCGGGCGGGAGCGGGGCGGCGACGAGGAAGGGGCGCGGGTGGGAACGGATCGCGCCCAGAGGAGCCTCGGCCACCCCCGGCAGCCGGCGACCGGGCGGCTCCCCGGGGATCTCGCGTGTGGGCGCCCCTACCACCCCGGGGACGGGGTCCGGGAACGGGCGCTTATCGGGGCCGAGGCGTCGATCCGGAAGCAAGTAGCCCGAGGCGGCCGCGAGCCGCCCGCCCGAACCAGGCGGAAAAGAAGCCGCCGCCCGTCTCCGCCAGAGGAGACTCCGCCTCAGCCCAGCGCCGCTACCGCCGGGCGAGCGGGGCTGAGGCGCTGTGGAGCGGAGACGGCCCCCACGCTTTCGGAAGCTTGCTCTGGGAAAGGAAGGAGTGAGCCTAGGCGGCGGCGGCCGGGTCCCTTACCTGTGTCCGGAGTGGGTGGCGGCGGACGGACGGGGGCTCAGCAGTCTCTGGGCGGCAGCGGCGAGGCTGAGACTCTGTCCGTGGATCTCGCTGCTCACAGGCTACAGCGGCTCCGCAGACACGGGGTTTCCTCCAATCACCAGCCCCGACAGCAGGGGCACCACACGCACGATGACGTCAAACGCTGCTATGGCAACCGTTGATTGGTGCCCACAGCTCTGGGGGCCCAGTGTAACCGCCGCTCCCTAGCGCGCGCGTCCTGCCCGCCCGCGCTAGAGGGCGAGCGGAGGAGCGTACACTTCTCCCGCTACCAACGCTCCTCCCCACCCCGCTCAGCTTCCAACTTCTCTGCTCTTGGGAGAGTGAGCCCGGGTAGGAAGCTCCTTCCTTTTTCCTTCCCACCACTGCCTGCCTACCTCGCCTTCTCGAATCCCCCGCAACCTCCACAGGCTCACCCTTCCTCTAAACCAGCAAGGAAATTCCTCCCCACCCCCACCTTAGCTTTCCGTGCGGCCCTTCTGCGCCTGCGCCAGTCACTCCCTCTAGAAGGGGCTCCGGTTCAGCAACATCCGGGACCTTTCACATCCCCCCCAACCCCTCCCCGCGCCCAGGCCCGCCCCGCCCTCCGTGCTTCGCGGTGGTAACTGCCTCCTGGGTCGTCCCGGGGCTGCATTGCGCGAGTGGCTCCGCCGCTCTGGCATTGTGATCAGGATTTGGGGGTGGCAGGGGAGGGCGCGGTCAGACGGTCGGGGAGGGGCGGTGTGGCGCGCTACCCCCCAGCCCGCCGCACCCGGTCGGCAGGCGGGGCCAACCTTAGCGCGTGGCCCCTCCCTTCCTCGCTTCCGCCGCGACTTTTACCTGCTGGCTCGCGGAAAGCGGCCTTAGACCTTTTAAGGCTCGGAATAGAGAGAGGAATCCGGCCACGGAGTATGGGCTGAGTGACGGGAAAGTTTTCCAATAGGGGACCCGGGATCTGTGCGCAGTGACAGCTGCGAGGGGACAATGGGGGCGCGAAGTGGGGGTGAGGTGGGTCGGGTGGGGCGGAGCTGGTGGGAGGTGAGGCGGCCTCTTTCAGAAAGCCTACAGCTCCGGCGGGGAAACGGCAACCTTCTTAGATGGAGGGTTCGGGTGATCGTGGAGGCCTTAGTATGAAGAGAGGCAAAGAATAGAGGTTGGCCCGTACCGACCCGTTTCTCGTAGATTGGATTTTTCTATCCAAATAAAGCGTCCACTGGAAGACTTCATGTTGCAGTGATTTAAAACATAAAGATCACTACCTGCTTTCTCCTGAAGCAAGGTTTGAGGGACGTGGTAGTTCCCAGGGCCCCCGTTGACCCAGCTGGCAGTGGAGCAAGGACCTGGAGCCAGGAAGAGGGGGAAAGAGAAGAGCGGAAATTGCAGGTGCCATACAAACGGGCCAGCCTAAAACGGTAGAGCCTCCACCCAGTCAACTTAAGGAAGTTCAAAGAGCTACATGAACAGTGTAAAATGCCTCTGCCTCTTCTCCCTTTAAATGTTAGAGCTAAGAAAAGATTAGTGCTGGCATGACCTGCAAAACCAGCTGCAAAAGTCATCCAGAGTTTAGTTAGCAATGAGAACTTAGAACTCTTCCTACTACCCCTTTGCAAACTCCATTTTGGCCTTACTGAGTTTTCCAGCATATCCTTTTTTAAAATCATTTTCCCTTCATCTTGATAAGTATACTCTTTAATGCCCATTCCCTATTCCCCAATCTCCCCACCTACGTCTCCTATGGTAACCATCAGTTTGTTGTTCTTTGTAGTCAAGAGTATGTTTCTTGGTTTGTCTCTTTTTTTCCCCCCAACATACCTTTATTGAGCACCTACTAGGGGGCCTGCCTTAAGGCACAGGTGACAAAGGAGCCTCACAAAAGAGTTCAGCCTCAAGAAGTGCAGAGGATTGAATTTATCACTAGCAGACACATAAAGTCTCTCCTCACTCTTCCAGCACCTTGTCTGTTCTGAATGTTGGATACAGTGTTTCTGCCACAAACCGGTCTACAAACTACATTTTGCCTGAGGCTCCAGCTGGCATTTAGATAGTAAAGTATAAACCAGGAAGAGAATTTTCCAGTGACCAGTTCAGTTTCAGGGTATTTTATTTTTTCCCAACTTTCCGCATCAGAACAGATTCGTACTAAACTTGATGAACAAATTGATCGGGGTTTTATTTCTGAGGTATTAAAGTCATCGTTCTTTTGACTCCCAAGTAAAGTCTTTTAGAGAGTGACTCATTTAAAATATTAATATTTCAACCCCCCCTCCCCGCTTTTTAAGTTGTCTTTGGTTTTGTGCTAGGCATGGCACCAGAAATTTTACAGAAGATACTAAGTTAGGGGTACCTGCTGGCTCAGTCGGAAGAGCATGCAACTCTTGAGCTCAGGGTCATGAGTTTGAGCTCCACATGGGGTGTAGCGATTACTTAAATAAATAAAACTAAAAAAATATATTAAGTTAAATCTTATTAAAATGGAAATTGATGTTTCTTTAATCTCAACTATGTGTCTAGATAGAATAATACCCTTTTGTTTTAGAGGAAGTTTAGGGATTTCTTTGCATCAATAAATTGTGGATTTACTTTAGGAAACAGCTAAATTAGGTGTTTACCTCATGTTTTAAATAGCAAGGCATATGTGTATGAAACAACAGGAATTATTAGGTTTACAAACTCAAATCAAGGAATTTGAGCTCATGGAATAAAGGTGTAATGCAGTTGCAGGGAAGCAAGAATAGAGAAAGTCATGAAAGCCCAAGTGATAAGTATTTTGAGGAATAGGAATATATATGGCAAGGATAATGGCAAAACAAAAAATAAAGAGGACCTATGAACTTGAACTTGGGAAAATTACTGGGAGAATTTCATGTAGCCTGACCTGTTTTATTTTCTTCACTGCTCAACTTTGTTGCTTCAGTCAATTTACTCAACCTTCTATGCCTTAATTGCCACATCAATAAAATACTGGTAATAAAAACACTTAGCTTGTTAAGTGGTGTTGAGGATTAAATGAAGTTTTATATATATGTAATAGATAAGATGTAAGTATCTTATATAAGTACTTATAATTATGTAAGATGTATCTTACATAATTATAAGAGAAGTAATTATAATCATATATACATTGCTTAGCACCATTCCTTGCACAAAGTAGTTGAACTATTATTATTCATTAATAAGTGGACATATCTGATGTCTCTACTGTTCAAAGGGTTATGAAGATAAAATGAACGATATGGGGCGCCTGGATGGCTCAGTCGTTAAGCGTCTGCCTTTGGCTCAGGTCATGATTCCAGGTCCTGGGATCGAGCCCCGCATCGGGCTCCCTGCTCAGCGGGGAGCCTGCTTCTCCCTCACCCACTCCCCCTGCTTGTGTTCCATCTCTTGCTGTGTCTCTCTCTCTGTCAAATAAATAAATAAAATCTTAAAAAAAAAAAAAATGAACGATATATTTAAGATGTCTTTAAAAAATGAGGTATAGGGGCGCCAGGGTGGTACAGTTGGTTAAATGTCTGATTCTTGGTTTTGGCTCAGGTCGTGATCTCAGGGTCCTGAGATTGAGCCTCAAGTTGGGCTCCGCTCAGCACGCAGCCTGCTTGAGATTCTCTCTCCCTCTCCCTCTCCCTCTGCCCTTCCTGGTTACGCTTTCTCGCTCTGTCTCTAAAATAAATAAATACAAATCTTTAAAAAGAAAAAGTGAGGTATAAAGATGTTCCCTCTGGAAACACAAATTTGTGTTAGTTTGTTAGCACTAATGAGACTTAAGGGATGAGACAGTGAGTAGGCACCACTCATGTACAAGGGACTGTCGTGACCTCTTCAGATCTATGCCCTACATTAAAATAAGAGTCCAGGGGAATTTGCATAGGTGCATTATTCAAATTGGAAAAACTTCAAAAGATGGACTCTACTGATGAAGCAGTAGTTAGGTGATCTTTTAATTTTAATTGCAATTCAGTCAGGTTATAGTCTCGCTTTATCATGATTTAATTGGAGAAATGCTGCATAGTGCAGTGGGCTTTGGAATCAGAATTGAGTGCAAATCTTGGTTTGTCTATCAGAGCTATGTTACCTTAGGCTACTAAATTGCACATACTAACACCCAATCCCATCAGATTACTGCAAGCATTAAGTAAGAAAGTAAGGAGAGAGCTGAACAGAGTGCTCTAGATCACGATTATCTATTGTTGGAATAATCTGGAGTTTGCGGCAGAGACAGACTTGTTAGCTCTTGACCAAACCCGTTCTGCTCCATCAGAGCACAGCTGGACTCCATTGCCTGGGTCTCCCTTGCTGTTCGGTGTGGCCATGTGAGTGAGCACTAACTAATGGTATATGACCAGAGTGATGTGCTCCACTTGTGGGCCTGTCCCATAAAATCTTCCAGTTTGAACCTCTGTTCAGTCCCTGAATCAACCTCTCTCTGCGAACTGAATGGAGAGGATTGCAAGGCTTTAGAGGAGATTGGGAACATGAAAGGATCCTTGAGAGCCTATTTGCTGATCATTTTAGACTTTATTGGGGGTAACTTCTAATTTTTAAGCTACTGAGATTTAGGTTTATCTCTTGTAACAGCTAGCACTGTAGTATCTGTAAATGTCATTGGCAAGTTCAAAGCATGGAAAACATTAAAAAACAAGGAAAGAAAAAAGGGGGAGGAAAAAAGTGAAGTTAGGGAGTAAGAAAAAGGAAAGTGATCTTGTGGTAAGCTCAACTACTCTGTTGACTTCTAGAATGACCTTTAAAAAGTAGCATTTCCTCTCTTAATTCTAAATTAAACTAATTGTGTCACTACTTACTCTATTTTTTTAATTTACTATTTACTTACAAAAAAAAATGAAGAATAGAGCTATCATATGATCGGGTAATCATACTACTGGATATTTACCCAAAGAATACAAAAACACTAATTTAAAAGGATATGTGCACCCCTATGTTTATTGCAGCATTATTTACAATAACCAAGATATGGAACCAACCCAAGTATCCATCGATAGATGAATGGAGAAAGAAGTAGATTCAAGAAGGGATATTACTCAGCCATAAAAAAGAATGAAATCTTCCCACTTGCAGCAACATGGATGAATCTAGAGAGTGTAATGCTAAGCAAAAGAAAGATACCATGTGATTCACTCATATGTGGAATTTGAGAAACAAAACGAACAGAGGGAAAAAAGTGACAAACCAAAAAACAGACTCTTAACTATATAGAACAAACAGATGGTTCCCAGAGTGGGAGGTGGGTGGGGGGATGGGTGAAATAGGTGAATGGGGATTAAGGGTACACTTATCTTATTTTTTTAATTAATTTTTTTGAAGTAATCTCTATGCCTAGCGTGGGAATCAAATTTATGATCCCAAGATTAAGAGTTGTGTGCCTTACTGACTGAGCCAGCCGAGTACCCCAAGAGTACTCATTATCTTAATGAGCACTGAGTACTATATAGAATTGTTCAATCACCATATTGTACACCTGAAACTAATTTAATACTGCATGTTAATTATACTGGAATGAAAATAAAATTTAAAATAAGTAAATTAATTTACTCTTGATGTCATCCTCATTCCTTTGTCTATTACTTTAGCTTTGTTTTTCTAAAAAAAAAAATTGTATTTTTTCAGCCCATATCTTTTATTTATTTATTTTTTAAAGATTTTATTTATTTATTTGAGAGAGAGTATGAGAGACAGCATGAGAGGGAGGAGGGTGAGAGGGAGAAGCAGACTCCCTGCTGAGCAGGGAGCCCAATGTGGGACTCGATCCCAGGACTCCAGGATCATGATCTGAGCTGAAGGCAGTTGCTTAACCAACTGAGCCACCTGGGCACCCCACAGCCCATGCCTTTTAAACTCTAGCCTCACATCCCACACTCTGGCCCTATGTTCTACGATACTTTGGTCATAGATGGGGTTTTTTGTACAATGATTTAAAAACAAAAATGTAAACAAAACCAAGGCAACTGTGAGTTCTCATTTAATACATTCATCAAGCACTTAATGAGGACCCACTGGTTAGGGGTTATGTTGCTCAATGGGGATAAGAATGTGTAGATCATGGTCCCTCCCTGAAAGAACTCATAGTCTCAGACAGACACAGACACCAAATGCAATTACAGTGAAGCACAGTGAAGTAACAGCTAGTTGTATGTGGGGAAATCTGAGCTGTAAGCATTAACTGTCCATAGAAAGGTGAGGAAGTTTCCCTGAAAAAACTCACACTCATCCTATAAATTACTGATTTGATTATCAACAGAGTCTATTTTGCTTTCTTGCCTCCAATGAAATTTTTAATTCCCCAGTGAAATTTTTAGTTTCCTCGCATTCTTAATTGATGGGTCACTATTTGATAGATATCATGTCTCCTTGCATTCTATTAAGGACACAGACATTTTGTAGAGTATTCTTTTCCTATAGTAAGTCATTTTCAGATATATGCTCTTCATTGGAATCTTCAGATAGTGTTCTGTTTCCTTGAACTGTAGAATTTTAGTCCCTCTTATGTTGTGGTGATGATTGTTTTCCTATTACATGTCAACGAGGGAAGTTCCTTCCAGTCTGAGTTGGCCAACAGATAGATGAAATTTCCTCTGCTTCTCTTTACCATCCTCTTGAGAACTGTTAGGTCTAAAGTTGTAGGAGGGTGCAAGTACATGCTCCCTTGGCCAAATTCTGGAATCCAGCAGACGTTTACATTTATCACCTGTCGAGCAGCCGCGGGGTAAAATCTTGTCCTGACTCACTGTCCAGTTGTCTGCAATGAGGAGAACTTATGTTGTCAAGAATCAGAGGTTATCTGTGGTTCTTTTTTAATCAGCTGTGATAAATGTAAAAACTACAAGCATGAATACTGTGGGCTCTCAGTGGGCTTCCACGTGCTGCTTCATCTGCAGCTCTTTATTCTTGGGGCCTAGCCATCACATTTTGTAACCGGCCTCACCCGCCTCCCTAGCCCTCTGTACTTTGTGGTGCCACCTTTGGGGATTTGTAGATTCTGATTGAGTAACAGTTTGAAGGCTTAACTTCTACCTTGCAAATTTGCTCTTCTTTTTTCAAAATTTTTTTTGAATTTTTATTTTAAGTAGGCTTCACACCCAATGTGGGGCTTGAACTCACAACCCTGAGAGAATAGTCACATGCTCTACCTACTGAGCCAGCTGGGAACCCCTGCTCTTCTTTTTCAGAGGATAAATTATCCATGATAAAGTTTCTAGATTTAGCCTCCTCCGTACTGTAAGTGGAAATTCTTCTTGTAATTAGTTGACTCTTATTTTTCAAAAACTTTTTCATGGTATTTTAGTGGGAAGATGAATTTAGCTTGACACCGTTTTTAGCATCTTATCACTCAAGTCTCCAGTCAGTTGTGTATACACACACACACACACACACAATTTAATATATATATATATTAAATATTTTAAAGAGACAACAGGCCCCAAATGGAGTCACTTGTACTAAGCCCACATCACTAAACCAAGATTTAATCCCTAATGTAATTGCATTTTCAGCTTCTCCCAGGAATGCAATCTTAACCAGACAGTTTGGAATTTCCTGGTCAGGTAATCCACCTGATAGACCCCTACCATCCCCAAAAGGAAGGTGACCTTGCCTGAAACAACCCACTCTTTGCTTCTAACCCCCTTTTCTTTTGTCCTGCCCCCTCTGCCTATAAAAGTCTTTCATTTTATAGAGGTCTTTGGAGCTTCTTTCTATATGCCAGATAGTATGCTACCCAATTCATGAATTGTTGAATAAAGCCAATCGGATCTTTAAAATTTACTCAGTTAAATTGTGTTTTTAAACATATATAGTTTTTAAATTTTTTTAAAGATTTTATTTATTTGCCAGACAGAGAGAGAGGGAGAGTACAAGCAGGGGGAGTGGCAGGCAGAGGGAGAAGCAGGCTCCCTGCTAAGCAAGGAGCCCGATACGGGGCTCAATCCCAGGACCCTGAGATCATGACCTGAGCCAAAGGCAGACGCTTAACCATCTGAGCCACCCAGGAGCCCTAAACATATAGTTTTTTAAAACATATATTTAGTAGAACTTATTTTTTATTGTAGTTTTACATTCACAGCACAACTGAGAGGAAGGTACAGAGATTTCCCATATACTCATGCATAGCCCCAACTCATGCACAGCCTCCCGTTTTCAGCATCTTGCACCAGAGTGGTATATCTGTTAAAATTCCTAAAATTGATTTGTTAAAATTGAATGGTATATTTTGCCAGAATACATTCACAAATCATCATGACCTGAAGTCCAAAGTTTACATTAAGTTTCACTTTTGGTGTTGTACATTCTATGGGTTTGGACAAATGTATGATGACATGTGTCTACCATTACAGTATCATACAAATCATATCATACATCCATACAGGCATACCATATAGTATCATACAAAAATCCTCTGTTCCACCTATTCATCTCTCCTTCTTATCCATGTCAACCACTGATCTTTATATTGTCTCCATAGTTTTGTCTTTTCCAGAATGTCATAGAGTTGCAATCATAGAGTATACAGCCTTTTCACATTGGCTTCTTTCACTTAGTATTATGCATTTAAGATTCCTCCATGTCGGGGCGCCTGGGTGGCTCAGTCATTAAGCGTCTGCCTTCGGTTCAGGTCATGATCCCAGGGTCCTGGGATCGAGCCCCGCATCGGGCTCCCTGCTTGGCGGGAAGCCTGCTTCTCCCTCTCCCACTCCCCCTGCTTGTGTTCCCTCTCTCGCTGTATCTCTCTCTGTCAAATAAATAAAATCTTAAAAAAAAAAAAAATGACAAAAAGATTCCTCCATGTCTTTTGGTGGCTTTCCTTCATAGCTTTTTATTTCTTTTTAGTGCTGAATAATATTCCATTGTCTGAATGTACCACAGTTTATTTAGCTATTTGTTTCCAGGTTTTGTCAATTATAAATAAAGCTCATCTACTTTGGAGAAATACAAAGGAACACCATTGCTGGATTATATAATGAAAGTATTTTTAGTTTTTTTATAAGAAACTGCCAAACTGTCTTCCACAGAGACTGTACTTCTTTGCATTCCCTCCAGCAGTGAATGAGAGTTCCTGTTGCTCCACATCCTTGCCAGCATTTGGTGTTGTCATGGTTCTGGATTTTGGCCATTCTAATAGGTATGTAGTGGTATCTCGTTGTTGTTTTTCTCACTGTTATTTGAATTTGCATTTCCCTGATCAGATACAGTACGGAACATCTTATCATATGCTTATTTGCCATTTGTATATCTTCTTTGGTGAGGTGTCTGTTAAAGTCTTTTGTCCACGTTTTAATCTGGGTGTTTGTTTTCTCATTGTTGAGTTTTAAGAGTTCTTTGTATATTTTTGGATAACAGTCCTTTATCAGATACGTCTTTTGCAAATATTTTTTCTTGTATGTGGCTTGTCTTCTCATTCTCTTGACCTGTTAGGTTTTTTAATGTATCATAGTTTTACATTTTGTAAAAGCAAAGGTAAAGACTTTAATTTGGTGTTAAGTATTAGAACAGCTTTTGGAAGTTACCACTGAGATTAGTGGTGCAAAGACGAAGGTACTGGTTTATAATACATACCAGGAATTTTGTCTGAATTCAGGAGTCATTTTATATGAGGGGTACTCATATGTACGAAGAAAAATGAGAAAAAATACAGGTACTACCACATCTGCTCAACCAGTGGAGCTTGTCCCCAGGTGACAAGGCTTGGGGAAGGTAAAGGCAGCTGGGCGCTTACAGTTTCAAAAGTGCATAATTTACAATTCAGAAGTGATCAGTGGCAATCATGGAGTAAAAGGTCAGAAAAAGAATTTGTTCCTTTCTGGCATGTATTTCAGTCCTGGAGTACCCAAGAATAAGCAAAGGGAACATTTGGAATTCATTAAGGATTTAAAATACAGTAAGAATGCATACATATCAGAAGACACTTAAAAAAAAAACAACTCCCCCCTCTAGTAAAACAGGCATCTGGAAAAGGAATCAAGGGCAATGCGAATTTCCGGCAGTTTTCCCAGGACCCGATACAAAATTTTTCCTGGACCTAAGAGCAGAATTTTTGTTTTCTAGTTCTCCTGGTCTTCCTCTGGGGCAATTGCTCTCAACTTGAAATTATTTTTAGGAGGAGTTCACACACTTTCTTGGCCATGAAATCCTCAGGAATCCCTGAAATATTTCAATATTTCAGCAACTTGATAGGAAATTTACACCAAACCCCCTCTCTAGGATATAAGATGGTTATTCTGGGTAAGTCAGATGTGTGTTTTTGACATGACTAACTTTCGTACAGTTAATGCCTCACTTATTTGTTAAACATTGATTTTTTTCAATCAGGCTAATATATAGTTAGTAGCCTTCAGGCTTGAACAATTAAAAAAAGAATAAGTAACAACTAGAGGAACATTTGAACTGGTAAGTGATCAGTAAGGAAAGAACACAGGCGTATAACTATTTCTCTAAACCACCATTTGTTAAAAGATCTATCTAAGCAGTTTGTGAGAAGAGGTCACCTTCCTTTTGTGACTTTTCCTATCATAGCAGCACAGCTAGAAAGAGCTTATGCATGCGAGCAGCATAAATAAGTTAAAATATATCAGCTAGGCAGCATCTGTGGATACGAGAGGGTAGGGATTAAAAACAGTACGAAGGTCAAGCTTTAGAAAGAACAATTAACCCTGAGCTGCTGACAAAAAAAGGCTTGATTGTTTTATTGGAGTAAATTGAGAGTCAGAGGTCAGGGAGAAGTGGGTGTTGTACTTGACCAAGAATAGAGGGAATGTTAAACGCAGGGAAAGCACCTGATCTCTTCTGAAGAGCCAGAAAGGAGAGCGTGTTCTATGATGATGCCTTGGTTATGATATCCTACCGTTCTCCTTTGCTGAAAACTCTCAAAGGCCTTTCTAGAAGGGCAAGTAAATATTATCAGGACCAGGGAATTCTGGAATGTCAGTGAAACGTGCAATATGACCGTGAATAGCTTTCATGGTCTTTGGGAAAACAGAACACCATCGATGGATCTGGGTTCTGGAAAGACCACATTTATTCTTTTTATTCTTTCATTCATTCTTGAACAGATACTTATTGAATAGCTCTTGGGTGCCTGGGTGGCTCAGTTGGTTAAGCGTCTGCCTTCGGCTCAGATCATGATCCCAGGATCCTGGGATCGGTCCTGCATCAGGCTCCCAGCTCAGCGGGGAGTCTGCTTCTCCCTCTCCACACCCCCTCCACGCCCCCCCAACCCGTGCTCTCTCTCTCTTTCACAAAAATAAATAAATAAAATCTTTTAAAAAAATTAATAGCTTTTTTTTTTTTTTTTTAGGATTTATTTATTTGAGAGCAAGAGAGCATGAGCAGGTGGGGCAGAGGGAGAGGGAGAGGGAGAGAGAATCGGAATCAAACTCCATGCTGAGCGCAGAGCCTGACTTAGGGCTCCATCTTACAACCCTGAGATCATGACCTGGGCCAAAACCAAGAGTCCGCTGCCTAACCTACTGTCACCCAGGTGCCCCTGAATAGCTCTTTAAATACCAGATGTAATATGCTGAGTGTAGAAAGATGGAAACGAAAAAGACACTTCTGGACCACAATGGAGTCACATTTTAGTGGAAAAGACATATCCTTTTGGTAATTGGTAAAGATTGGTAGAATGGAAGAAAGAAGAATAAATGGGCTTTTATAAGAAGAGAATAGCATTTTGGAGATTCCTAATTCTACTATATATGAATAATAACACAAATAAATGAAATTCACTGATGAACACATTCTCAGTATTTATTTAAATCCAGAAATTCCAGGAAGTATTTCTCTATTCATTAAAGCTGAGTAAGTTTTCTTTATGTTCATTTCTCTGCAAGGAACCCTGATAGAGATTTGGTTACTGATGAAATGAGCTAAGGAATAAAAGAAGAGAGATAAGACCTGGATAATCCAATTATGTATAAATACTGAAAATAAATGGGACATTGTCATTTTTGAAATATTTACTTGATTCAGGGGACAGATTCAAGACATTTAAAGGGCTATTAAAATTCAAATATCAGGGCGCCTGGGTGGTTCAGTTGGTTAAGCAGCTGCCTTCGGCTCTGGTCATGATCCCAGGGCCCTGGGATCGAGTACTACATAGGGCTCTTTGCACAGCTGGGGGTATGCTTCTCCGTTTCCCTTTATCCTCCCCACCACCTCCACCCTGATAGTGCATGCTCTCTGTCCCTCAAATAAATGAATAAAATCTTTAAAAAAAAAATAAAATTAAAATATCATCTTTAAGTCTATTTCTTTTTTTTTCTTTTTTTCTTTTTTTAAAGATTTTATTTTATTATTTGACAGAGAGAGAATGAGAGACAGAGAGCATGAGAGGGAGGAGGGTCAGAGGGAGAAGCAGACTCCCTGCTGAGCAGGGAGCCCGATGCGGGACTCGATCCCGGGACTCCAGGATCATGACCTGAGCCGAAGGCAGTCGCTTAACCAACTGAGCCACCCAGGCGCCCCTTTAAGTCTATTTCTGAAAAAATATCCAAATCAACAAAGGGTTATATACAACAATAAAAAGTAATATTTTTTAAAAGCCAAAATTTAATCCCTTGTTTCTTAGATCATTTCTATAGAACTAAAAAAAAAAAACAGGTATACTTAAAAACTACATATCAGTAATAATGATGTGGGAAACAAAGGCAAAAGAAAAAATACATTTCCTTACTGCCTACAGTCCTTAACAAGTCCTTGAAACAGCAGAGTGACCTTACTCTGGGAGCTCAGCTGGCTTGATGTTGACGCTTTGCTAAGGGCAAAAGACAATCTTAGCCCAACCCCCAGAATCCTGTAAGTCTTCTTTAACACATAAAAATTCCCTTGGAGGGGTGCCTGTGTAGCTTAGTCGGTTAAGCGTCAGACTCTTGATTTCGGCTCAGGTCATGATCTCAGGGTCGCGAGATCAAGCCCCGTGTCAGGCTTCATGCTCAGCGACGACTCTTGAATTAGGCTCAGGTCATGATCTCGGGGCGGGGCGGGGGGGGGGGGCGAGATCAAGCCCTGTGTCAGGCTCCATGCTCAGTGACGACTCTGCTTCGCTCTCTCCCTCTCTCCCTCTCTCCCCCCCGCCCCCCCACTCGTGTTCTCTCTCTCACTCAAATAAACAAACAAACAAACAAACAAATAAATAAAATCTTTAAAAATTCCTTTGGAAACTTCCTTTATCTCTACCCCCACGATACATGTTAGGAATCATCCTCTAAGCATATGGCCCACTGATATACATCTGAAGGGTCTCATGATGAAGGTTTACTAAACAGTAATAAATGACCTTTTCCTAACAATAGCTAGCCCCCTCAGGATCCTGGAAACCTTGTTTCCAAAATATCTTGGAGGGCTGTGCTATCCCTAACCCCCTCCCAACTTGGAAGTATATAATGGGCCACTCCTCATGACCCCAATGCAGCTCTTTCTGCCCATGGGTCCTGTCCCCGTGCTTTAATAAAACTGCCTTTTTGCACTGAAAGCATCTGAATAATTCTTTCTTGGCTGTTGGCTCCAAACCCCAACCTTCAAACCACATCAGTAAGGTTTTTTTTTTTTTTTTTTTTTTTAAGTAATCTCTATGCCCAACATGGGTTGGGCTCGAACTCACAACTCCAAGAGTTGCACATTCCACTGACAGAGCCAGCCAGGTGCCCCAATAATAAGGGTTTTTTAATTGCTACTAAAAATGAGGTATTTTTCCCCTCAACAGTGTGTCTTTATCTTAACAATTTAGCACCTAGCACAGTTTCTTAAAAAAGGAAAGTATTTCTATGTTATTTCTGTGTTTATTGAATAAATGCTACCTCAGTTAATGAGTGTTGGGTGTTTTTAGATTTTTATAGGAAAACTGTACTTCTTGTTCAGAGCTTTCAAGATGATAGAGGCTTGAGAACCTTTGAAGAAGAAAATGTAAATGTGGCCTGTGGGAGACTCTGCAATTTTTCTCCAATATACCTTCCTCCTTTTCTCTTAGTAATATCAATACAATTTCTAATAAACAGCTGGGCACAGTGCTACCCGGAATAAAGACCACATTTCTCATGGCCCACTCACCAAGGTGGGCCTTGTAAATTAAGTGATGGACAAGAAGTAGAAGGGGAGGTTTCACATGGCAAGTGTCCATAAAGGAAAAGGATGACCACTGCTTTGTCCCTTCTCTTTCCTGATGGCCAGAATGTAGACATAGGGACAGCTAAGGCAGCCAACCTGGACCAAGGTGGAATTCCAAGGAAAGTGAACATCAAAGCACAAGTGCCTTGGGCTTTCACAGCTTATGGGATCCGGGGTACCATCCCTAATCTGCATTTTGGTTGTTGTTGTTAACAAGTAGAACCCCATGTAATTAAGTCCCTGCTAATTTGGGGTTTATGTCATTTAAGGCATACCTAATCCCAATCAAAAATGGTATAAATAGCCCTAAAATGGTTATCTATTCTGTATACTTGTCATGGATACTGTGACTCAAGGTTGAGGTTCTTTTTTTTTTTTTTTGGCTATAGATGTCCAGTTATCTAGAACTATATTTTGGAAAGGCTGTCCTTCTTCCATTGAATTTCTTGTGCGCCTTTGCCAAAAATCAGTTGGGCATTATTAGCGTGGGTCTATATAATTCATTCTTTTTATTACTGTTTAGTATTCCATGTATGGACATACTAAATGTCTTTATCCATTCACTGGATGTTGGACATTAGGTTGGTCTATTTTGGTTTTGTTTTTGTTTTTGGCTATTATGAATAAAGCTGCTGGAAACACATACCAGTTTTTACATGGACATATGCTTTTGTTTCTCTTGGATAAATATCTAGGAGTGGGATTGAAGGATTGTATGGTAAGTATATGTTTAATTTAATTTAATTTTTTTTTAAGATTTTATTTATTTATTTGAGAGAGAGAATGAGAGATAGAGAGCACGAGAGGGGAGAGGGTCAGAGGAAGAAGCAGACCCCCTGCTGAGCAGGGAGCCTGATGTGGGACTCGATCCCGGGACTCCAGGATCATGACCTGAGCCGAAGGCAGTCGCTTAACCAACTGAGCCACCCAGGCGCCCTAATTTAATTTTTTAATATTTTTTAAAGATTTTATTTATTTATTTGACAGAGAGAGAGAAAGTGGGAGCACAAGCAAGGGGAGTGGCAGGCAGAGGGAGAGGGAGAAGCAGGCTCCCACTGAGCAGGGAGCCCGATGAGGGGCTCGATCCCAGGACCCTGGGATCATGACCTGAGCCGAGGGCAGACGCTTAACCAGCTGAGCCACCCAGGCGCCCCAGTATGTGTTTAATTTTATAAGAAATTGCCACACTGTTTTCCAAAGTGGCTGTATTATTTTATATCCCCACAAGTAATGTATGAGAGCTCTGGGTCTACATCTTTGTCAACATTTAGTATTGTCAGTCTCTCATAATAGCCACTCTAGTGGGCATGTGGTGCTATCCCATTGTGGCTTTAAAATGCATTTCCCAGGTGCCTGGGTGGCTCAGTTGGTTGAGCTACTGCCTTCGGCTCAGGTCATGATCCTGGAGTCCTGGGATCGAGTCCCGCATTGGGCTCCCTGTTCAGCAGGGAGCCTGCTTCTCCCTCTGACCCTCCTCCCTCTCATGCTCTCTCTCTATCATTCTCTCTCTCAATAAAGAAATAAAAATTATTAAAATAAAATAAAATAAAATGCATTACCCTAATGACAAATGATGTTGGGCATTTTTTCATGTGTTTACTTGCCATTTGTGTATCTTCTTATCTTTTTTTCATTTTTCATTTTTTTTTTGGTCTTACTAGTTATGTGTCTAAAAAACACCAAGTAAGTGTTTTGAGGAAGCTTACCTTCATAGGAATCTTGAAGTAGTTCTTCCCAGGTTCAAAGGATCTTAGGTCTTTTAGAAAACGAAAAGTTGCTCCTCATTAAAAAAAAAAAACAAAAAGACAGAGAGAGAGAACTATTATAATTTATCTGGTATATATATTTGGATTTCCATGTACAGTACTAAGTTGTTTAAAGAAGGATATATAACTGAATAACTGAAAAAAATATAGTGCTTACTGCTCATTCTTTGGTGACTTAAAGTAAACATGATATTTTGGTGGTCAAACTACTAACTAAATGTTGAAGGAATTAACTTCTTTAAGCCAGTGTTTTAGCATTTTAGTGAATAACTCCTCTTAATAATTTTTCCAGCCCCTCCCAGAGGTAATCATTCCTTCTTCTAACTTTGCAAATCCTCTCTATGTTGCAAAAGATGTGTCTTGGGGCATGCCTCTTCTAGAAATGGCAATAAGTGCCACAAATCCAGAAAGTATTGGCACTAGAGAGGGCTGGAGGACAGTGGAATCTTCCATCTTGCTTTTCATTTCAATCCAGTAGATTAAAGACTGGTAGTAGACTTGAGACCAGGGTCCACCAGGCACTATAGGAACTATGATGCCAACCCAGGAGTACAAGTTAATCACACTGTAAAATGTGTTAACATACTGATTGCAACAGAGGGCAACTCCTCTGCTTTCACTGCTATAAACCAACCATTATAGCACATTTCACTAAAGTAAAGGAGAATTCTGTAGGCATCAAGCCCTTTGGTAGTGAAATGTGTTGCCTCAAAGACAGTAAGCTTCCCATCATTGGAAATATTCCCACCAATGTTACATGACATCTGCCAGGAATGATGTGGAAGCTGCAATTGGTTACACTGTTTAAAACACTGTAATTTTAGGGACGCCGAGTTGCTCAGTCGGTTAAACTCCTGCCTTCGGTGCAGGTCATGATCCCAGGGTTCTGGGATCGAGTCCTGTGTCAGGCTCCTTGCTCAGTGGGGAGCCTGCTTCTCCCTCTGCCTGCTCTGCCTGCCGCTCCCCCCTGCTTGTGCTCTCTGACAAATAAATAAATAAATATCATAATTTTATTTACAGATTAATTTGATTGCATTACAAGCCTTAGAGGCAGTTGGCATAGTAAGGAGATTGGGGCATAGAGTCACTTGCCACCTCTCTGACCTTCTGATCCTCGGTTTGTTCATCTAATAATAGTACCAGATATAACATGAAAATCAGTGTTTTGTGAACAAAATGTCTGCCAATATGCTTGGCTCAGAGTAGAGGGTCAATCAGTAATAACTATTATTCTATTTCAGTCTTCCTAGTCTATAGCTTAAGTTAACTACTTAAACATTAGAAGTGATCATTGTGATAAGGTTTTTATTTTAAGGTTGCATTTTGTTGTAGGTCATTTTCATTAACTGGCCACTTAGCATGTGCCAAGCTGTGTGCTAAGTGCTTTATATATGAATTCTTGCAAAACTGATATGAAGTAGGTTTCTTTATTCTCATTTCATAGAAAACAGAGACACACAAAATTGAAGTAACTCGCTCAAGATTCTTCAGTTAGGAAGAGGCAGTGCAGGAATCCAAACAAAGCCAGATTCTGACACTGGTATTTTAACCACTATGGTCTCCTGCCTCCCATCTTTATTTGTACTTGTATTCTAAGCTTGAACTAACCTAAAACTCACCTTGCTTTAAACCTGCCCTCAGCTAGGTTTGCAGATATCATCCCATATATTATCCTATAAATTTTTTGGAAACTCACATGTATAAACTTGAACAATGTGTGATCTATTAAGCATACCTAGGTTTTCTCTCCTATAGGCCTAAGATCTGGAAGCTGATTTCTTCCAGTTGATATTCCATTCAACTAAAAAATATCAAAAAATTCCCAAGGATTAGTGTAAAGGTTGAATATTGGTATTTGCTAATATTAATTTTTAATTAATGTATTGAAAAGAAATAAACAAGTTTGAGTATTATCCTTATAACTTTTGCTTATCTCTTTTCTTTTTCACCTTTGCACTTTTTAAAATCTTAATTTTTGAACTATAATTTTGATTTTATTTCAAAATTAAAATCCCCTGCAACACAACCTCTTAGTGGTTCCCCTTTTCCATTTTAATCTGGCTCCTACCTGGTCAAAAGCTCAAAGAAATAGAAGGTTCTTATTCCATGACCTGAAGGTCAAAGTTCCAAACCTGTAGTAGAGGGATGAAATTACAGGAGCAAGGCTCCCTGCTTCTAAGCTGTGTGTGTGTGTGTGTGTGTGTGTAGCTCAATTCTAGGTTTGTGGTTTTTTTTTTAAAGATTTTATTTATTTATTTGACAGAGACATAGCAAGAGAAGGAACACAAGCAGGGGGAGTGGGAGAGGGAAAAGCAGGCTTCCTGCTGAGCAGGGAGCCTGACGCAGGGCTCTATCCCAGGACCCTGGGACCATGACCTGAGCCAAAGGCAGACGCTTAACGACTGAAACACCCAAGCGCCCCTCAATTCTAGCTTTTAAGTATGTTTTTACGATTTTACATATTGGGAGAGTGCACAGATTTGGTATAGAATGTATGGTATTGTAAACAGTTCTACTTATATAGAATAACTTTAAATGAGATCTGCTTGAGACAGGGTCCTGCTAATTAGATTGTGAACTATTAGAGTCAAGGACAGTTTTCTTTTTTGTATCACCTGCCGCAGGTGACGAATGTTGAATTCTCATTAGAATCATAGAACCTAGACTTTAGAATTCATGTGGCCCAATCACTCATTCAATAAAAACAGCCTTCTGAATAGCCCAGTACCAGGAGTTTCCCATCTCAGGCAGCAACTAATTTGACTTCTGTTGATTATTTCTAATTGTTATTTTTTTTTTTTAAGTGAAAGAAAGAAGAAAGAAAAGAAAAAAGAAAAAAATTCTAACATTGAACCCAAACCTGGTCATTTATACCCATTTTTCATTTTTTTCACGTGATGGTTATTCAAGTTTTGAACATATCATTTCTGTTTTCCTTCACACCTCTCCTGTCTAGGAAAAAGTCAGTGGTACTTTCCACCGTTCCCAGCTGGAAATATGAGAATCACTGGGACGGGTGCAGGATCTTGGGAGACTTTTTCAAACGATACCATGCATCCTGCAGTGGGATCTGACAAACCCTCAGGGTTAAGGGAAGAGAGCCACTGATAGCCTAGGTTCTCTAAGGAAGTAAAGGCTAAAAAAAGAGGCACCTGCAAAAGGTTTACTGGGAGGGAAGACCTACCAAGGAAAAGGGGAGGAAGCAGAACTGGGCAGACAGAGCAGTCAAAGGGCCATCAGACTTGACCAAGTTGGCTAGCCCCATGAGGAGCGGCGTCTCAGACAGGGCTTGCTAGAGGAGGCTCGCACTGAGGGGAAATGGCTGTCTTTGCACCACCATCTTGTTCAGTTATTGGCCGGGGATCCTCCCAAGAAGAGTGTGACCTTGACTTGAGGAGCTGAGGCAGAGCCTGAAGGATCCGACAGCTGGAGGCTATTGGACAATCACACTCCCCGCAGTTGGACAGCTAGTCATTTCCTGAAGCAGGCTCTGAGCAAGGCATGTCTGTCTGCCCTGGGAGGGGAGGAATGGAACAATCTGACAGAGAAGTCCTGAGAAGTCTTGATGATTGGTCAGATATACAGGCGAGCGGTTACGGATAACCCTGATGGCTAGGACAGCCCTGCCATCAATAGACACAGTTTGGGTGGGAAATAACTTCTTCCCATCATACTCACAGCTGCCTTTTACTGAAAGTAGCCTAATCATTTTCTGCATAAGTTGTCACGGCTCGTGCCTTCTTTATTGACTGACTAACCATGCTCTTTGGCTGCAACTGATAGGGCTGGTCAGGGGATTAATCACAGCCCAAGGCAGCCATATGTAGGCTAAAGGTGGCTTGATGTGAAACTGTCCATTTTAAATGCGGACAAACCAACTCAACACTGTCATTTTGGAAGTCTCAAACATTAAGTGAACGAGGAGAGGTTGAAGCAGGTGCTGAGGCCGTATTCTGAAGGACACTAAGCTATTATTCTCCTTCTCTCCTGCTGCACTGAGCTGCCCAGAGAGCAGAGGGACCTAGAAGCTCTAAAGAAGCAACAAGTCCTTTGCCACCCAATATCCTTATATCATCACAGGTGATCTGGGCATGTCACTTCCTTAAAGAGTCTGTTTTTGAATTTCAAAATGACGGTGCTGATGGTTATTTCTTCTTTGTAAAAGTGGGTGAAAACATTGCTTGGCCCTGAGCCTCTAAGAACTATCCCTTAGTTCTTGGTTTGGGCAAATTCATATGCCTTGAACATACCCAGCTTGCCTCCTCACCTCCCATGGTTATTTTGCCCCCAGTGGGAGCTGTCACTTCTCTAAATTTTGAATGTCAGGCTGGTCTGTCTTCTGCACTTTTATGGCATTCCAAAACACTAGCAGGCTACCCAAAAGTTGCCTAAAGTGATTATTTTCTGCATAATATGTTTCTGCATTATTTTGCCCCCTTGCCCTGAGTTCCAAAAAGATGGAATGACTTGTGCAATAAACTTCTACTTTGCTTTGCCATAAAGCAGTCCTACTATCTGTTTTGTCACTCATTCATTTATATGTTTATTCATTTTTGCACACCCCCACCCTGACCATTACACGTATCCTGCCCACCAGAATTCAAGTGCACTGAGTGGGCAGATGTATCTTAGGATCTTTGTAATTCTACCCTGCCCTCTGTATTTTGAATCATGCCTCTCAAGAAGCCAGATGTGATGTTTATGTGAAGCTTGGGCATGATAAGGATGGGTCAGGATAGAATAAGGGATTACAGTTCCACACCCAATTCTAATGTGTGTGGAGCTTCACCCCCCCTCCCCACCCCGCCCCAAGCAATTCTCAGCCACCAGCTGGGTATCCTACAATTCAACTGAATTCTGACACTGTGTATGGGAAGATAGCATCAGCTTCCATATGGTAAGGGCTCCCTACTACAAGACTGCTCCCTCCCTCCATCTTCAGATGCCAGGCACAAGTCCAGGTTATCACCTGCACTTCTGCCCAATGGACTGTAGATCAGTTAACTTGCTGGAATGGCTCACAGAACTCAGATACTTTTATTTACTAGATCACCACTTTATTGTAAAAGGAGATAGCTCAGGAACAGCCAGGTGGCAGAAATGCATAGGGCAGGGTATGGGGAAGGGATCGGGGGCTTCCACACCCTCTGGGAGTGGGCCACTCTCCCCAAACCTCCACGTGTTCACCACGTGCTCTCTGAATCCTGTCGTTTTGGGTCTTTACGGCGGCGGCTTCCTGACGTAAGTGTGATCTTCATTAAATCATTGGCCACTACAGCCCCTCTTCCCTTCCCCGGAAGTCAGGGGGATGGGACTGAAAGTTCCAACCCTCTAATCACTAGGTTGGTTCCCCTGGCAACCAGCCCCCATCCTCAGGTGCAGTCCCAAAGTCACCTTATTAACATAACAAAAGACACATTTGTCACTCTCATCATTTTGTAAATTCCAAGGGTTTTAGGAGCTCTATGGCGGAAACACGGGACAAAGACCAAATATATATTTCATATTATAAATCACAATACCACAGGAATAATTACTTGCTTCATAGAAGGATTTTTGTTCCATGTTTTAAAAAATAAAAATATTCACCTCAGGATCATCTTAGAATGTCTCCCTGATGCATTTGAACTCTTTGATTTACAAAATTTGAATTTACACTTCTCTTTTCTCAGAAAGCAGCTATTAAGTTAAGTAGATATAATATGCTTGAAATAATTGTTCTTCATAATTGTAGATGACACACAGTGATAGCTTGCTATTCTTTTTTTTTTTTTTTGCCTTTATATGGCCGAAAATACTTGAAAAACTGAAGAAACACTGATGCACAACTTAAAAGAGACCCAGAGGCTCTCAAAATGAGGAGTGAGGATCTAAAACAATCTGTCATTTTTTTTTTTAAAGATTTTTATTTATTTATTTGAGAGAGAGACTGAGAGAGAGAGAGAGAGCATGAGAGGGGGAGGGTCAGAGGGAGAAGCAGACTCCCTGCCGAGCAGGGAGCCCAATGCGGGACTCGATCCAGGGACTCCAGGATCATGACCTGAGCCGAAGGCAGTCGCTTAACCAACTGAGCCACCCAGGCGCCCAACAATCTGTCATTTTATGTTATGCGAACAATAAACACAAGCCAGTTTTACAGCCAGGGTAAATGAGACATGGTAAAACCAGCTCTGGTGTACGAGACTCCTATACAGCAATGTGGAGATGGTGAGGCAGGCATTATTGGCCCCATTTGGTGAAAGGAAGAAACGGACCATGTTTTTCTTTTACATTTCAATTGTCTTAAGTAGCTACTATTTTCACAGGACTCAAAACTCAAAAGGTACCATACAATATGCAGTGAAAAGTCTCCCTCCCACCCCAGCCCAGGGGAACACTTTGAGACCTCCTTGGCATCTGATGGGCATCTCCTTGCCTACCACTCACCACCTCCACTCATGGGCTCATTCAACAAATATTTACTGAGAACTGTCTCGTGCTAGGCACTACTCGCAGGTGCAAGAAGACAGCAGAGAATAAAACAAATCCCTGATCACCTGGAACTGACATTTTAGAGGTGCAGAGGGCAGACAACAAGGAAAAATGAAATCCACAGTATACCTGATGGTGAGAAGTGCCATCCCGGATAAGGTGTGCCAGATTAGGGAAGGTGCAATTTTCAAAGGTTGGTCTTGGAAGGCCTTTCTGATGAGGACATATTTGAACAGATACCTGAACGAAGTAAGCAAGCGAGACACATGGCTCTTTGGAGAAAGCCTACTGGAGAGAGGCAACAGGAAACACAAAGACATATTCTAGGAAGACTTGTTTCTTGGACTGCTCTACTGTAAGAGCAACTTCTGTTCCTGTTCCAAAGGGAGCCTCATAGGAGAAATCGCCTTCTCGATATTTTATTTAAATCCCAAGGCTGAACTTGAGTTGGTCATGGTGTTGCCTTTTTTTCAAACCTAGCAACAGTATGAATTGGGCCATTAAAAAAAAAAAAAAAGATTGACTTATTTATGAGAGAGAGAGTGGGTGTAAGAGTACAAGTGGGGGGATGGGCAGAGGGAGAAAATCTCAAGCAGACTCCCTGCTGAGTGTGGAGCCAGACTGTGGGGCTCAGTCTCACAACCCTGAGATCGTGACCTGAGCCAAAATCAGGAGTCTGCCGCTTAACCGAGTGAGCCACCCTGGTGGCCCTGGGCCATGTACTTTTAAGAAAGGATTGTGGTGGGGCGCCTGGGTGGCTCAATCGTTAAGCGTCTGCCTTCGGCTCAGGTCATGGTCCCAGGGTCCTGGGATCGAGCCCTGCATCGGGCTCCCTGCTCCGCGGGAAGCCTGCTTCTCCCTCTCCCACTCCTCCTGCTTGTGTTCCCTTTCTCGCTGTGTCTCTCTCTCTGTCAAATAAATAAAATCTTTTAAAAAAGAAAGGATTGTGGTGTTTTTTGTTTTTGTTGGGTTTTTTTTGTTTTGTTCTGTTTTTATTTTTTGACTAAGCTCTACACCAAATGTGGGGCTTGAACTTATGACCCAGAGATCAAGAGTCATGCTCTACTGATTGAGCCAGCCAGGCTACCCCCCCACTCCCCCCCCGCCCCCCCCGAAAGGATTGTTTTTCTATAGGTGTACTTTGCTTAACTAAGCACTTTTTTTGGTGGTGGGGAGAAATAAGATGTGTTGATTAGATTTTTGTAAATCAAATATTTTTAAAACATTATAAAATTTTGTACCATCTCTGAACCCAACAAGTATTGTGCATACTTCTAATCTCTCTTCAATGATAACTTTAGAGCAGTGCTTCTTAAATGGGGGCAATTTTGAACCCCAGGGCACATTTGGTAATGTCTGGAAGCATTTTTAGTTGTGACAATTGCACTGGAGGGGAAGTTACTGCTGGCATCTAATGGGTGAAGCCTAGGGATTCTGCTAATTGTCTTATAGCAATGAACAGGACTGCTCCTCAAACAAACATTATCTGGTTCCAAATAACAACAGTGCCAAGGCTGAGAAACCCTGCTCTAGGATAACAAGCTTAGGCTAAAACTTACAGGAGAGAGGACAGCTTTACCTTATGGGGCCAAAATTTCATCTAGTGCCCAAGTAGTCCAAGCAGGGAAAGGAAGACCCAGAGGCCAAGTCTGACCTTGGGACACGTCTCCTTTTTTTACAGAAATCAAACACCAATTTACAAAGCCATTCAATCCCAGAAAGTCAACCCCCAGGAAGGTCAGCCAGGTCCATGGACCTGCGGGCTTTCCTGCTTTCTAGCGCCTTCCTTCCTTCTCTTTTCTTGTCTGTGTTTTTTTTTTTTAATTCCCTTCTTCTGCCTTATGCAAGAGGTGTTTTCTTCACTATATTACAAAATAGGTTTTGCATGCATTCAGGAAAGAAAAAGAATGTTTTAAATAGATGGCTATAGCAGTTTGTACAATGGTAGATTAAAGTTTTTTTTGCTAAAAGCTTTTTCAGCAAAAGTCGTGGAGGGTGGAAAAGGTGTGAGTGTGAAGGGAGGAGCAGGATCATGACGTTGTCACCCAAGTAACCACAATCTGAGTGGAAGAAAATCACCCTAGCTGCTGAGTAGCAGGAGATAGAGGAGAGGAGTGTGATCTCTCTCTTCTCAGTTTCTTACTAGGTTTTGGGAAAGCTTGGGAATGGGAGGGGATATTAATATTTATGTTGCATTCAGTGTCACTTTGTATAGGAACAAAGAGCTGGGGGGGAGGGAAATTGGTTTAGATTTTACTGAAACCACATATGTACCCTTAGCAATGTGGTGTCCCCACTCCTCAATGACATGGGCGCCACAAGGGTATGAGCTCTGTTTTTTGCTCTTGTGACTATAAATACTACAAGAATAGCTCCCTTTCCTATTGTGGGCTTAAAGGCAGGTGCTGGGTTAAAAACTACATTCATTATCTCATTTAGTCCTTAGGATACCTCTACAAGGTCTGTATTATTATATTCTGAGGAAGCAGGGCTCAGAGAGGTAAAGTAACATGCTCAAGGTCACATAGCAGAGACAGGAAAGACACCAGGACTCCCCACAGCTGAGTTCTCAGGCCCCTTCCATGTGCCTGTCCTGCCGGGACCTAAGTTGCCTTTTGTGTTCTTTTTTTTTTTTTTAAGATTTTATTTATTATTTATTTGACAAAGAGAGACACAGCGAGAGAGGGAACACAAGCGGGGGGAGCGGGAGAGGGAGAAGCAGGCTTTTCACAGCTTTTGATGAAAGATATATTGGTTGTGCTACTGAAGGCCCTTCCAAGAAGGAAGTGACTATTTATTTTTGGGGTGGGTTCTCCACTTTCTGTAATTTTATCAGGACCCAGTATATGCTGGCAGTTTTGAATGGGGTTTCATTATAAGCCCACAGAGAACAAAAAATAGACTTGGTCAGCAATGATGAAGCTTATTCCTTTTATGGAAAAGATGAGACATGAGAAATTAGAAGGCAAGAAATAATGCCAGTGTCAGAAAAGGAGACAAGAAAAAGCGATGAACAGAAACAAGAAAGAAACAACAGAGAAAAATGTAGAAGAGAATGAACTGGTAGAAAAAGCCAGAGCCCTAACAGGAGAAACCTCCAGACCCTAACTCTAATGCGGCTCAGAGAACTGGAAAGAGGACCTCGGAGCAGGGAGAGGGGAGGCCTCCGCTAGTGAACCCAAGGCAGAGAATCCCGATTTATTTCTATTTTTTAATGATTGTAACTATTCCTGAAAGTCTAGTAAGAGCTTATATCTCCTCCCACGTGATACAACTATCTAAGTGATCTTCACAGTCCTTGACATCAGAAGGAGAATCTTTGGAAAGGAGCACCCACACTAGACAAGACTCTTAGGTGACAGATGGATCAGGAAGGGCCGTGACTGTGGGCATGGTGGGTTCTCCATGGGGTCAGCACAAATCCTTGCTCACGAAAGTTAGCAGGGGAAAACACAAATAGGCAAATGCGAAATTTTACTAGATCTATTCAGAAATCTTTGCTCATGCCATGTAATCATACTCCTCAAAAATAGTCAAAAAGCAAGGGGTGAGGTCTCTTTTTAAGGACCGCTTCATTCATGATCATTTGAATGTATTTAACACCTGTCTTACAGGTTGAGGATTCTTGTCTATCTGTATATGGTGGCACCCACCACACCTGCTTTTTGACCACTCATTAACCTGGGACAAGGAAAGGCAAAGAGATGTCAAATGACTGTAACTCAGGTGGCTACAAGTAGGTGGCAGTTGGCAGCCAGGTGGAAGGACCAGAAGATGAGTACAGGTGGGCACTGGTAAGTGCTCCATATGGCCCACCACAACATGTCAAAGGCTCCTCTTCGTGGTGGTATTTATGTACTCTCCTGAAGGCCTTACATCACACTGAGACCATTAAAGAAGCTCCTCACGTCCTCTGGAACCTTCACCATCTCACAGGAATGGGGATTAGCATGGTCTACTACAAAGTTATTTCAGGAAAACCAGGTATTTTCTTTCCTTTCATTCTCACAAAAGCTCTAGCAGTAAATGGAGACACAAAGTGGTCCAGTAATGTACTCTGGGTCTCACTGCTAATAATCGCTGGGGTCAGAATTTGAACCCAGCCCTGACTTGTTGAAGTGCTTCTTACGCCCTCTGGCTGCTCTGTGGCATTCACATGAGGGCAGCTGCCGAGCGCTGAGAGGGTGAAGAGCTGAGGATATAAAAGGGAGTCATTTATGGTCGTTTCACCCGTTTTATTTATTTTATTTATTTATTTTCCCTGAAAACCTCCTCCTCGAAATAAAAAAAAAAATGTTTTGTGTTGGCATGCTTAAAAAAAAATAAATTACAACTGAAGATGAGATACTCATAAGACTTTTCAGCTGTATCTTCCACAATATAAAAAAGTTTAAATGAGATCCTTACAGTGAATAATATCCTACACCCATCCGTCTAACTCTTCGTGCACTTCTCGATCTAGAACTGCCACGGCTGCCTTCTTTTTTTTTCCCAATGCATCATTGCAAGGAGCATCTAATCATTAGTCTCAAGAAATCAAATCCCTGGCTTTGTCACTGATCCAGGGGCTGGGGGGAAGGGTAACGACTATTTTATATTTATATTTTATTTATATTTTATATTTTTTTATTTTTATATTTTATATTTTTATATTTTCTAGAGCATTTACAGCCTACAACCAAAAATGCATCCTGGCAGGAAGTGCTTTAATTATTAAGATCAGCATATTGTTTGCCTTGCAGCCAGGCTCTGAGAAAAGTCTTCCCTTAGAGTCAGAGTAGGACTGGGGAAGGGAATCTGCTTAAGTAGCGATCCATCAAGCATTATCTTTCAAAATATTTACAGATTAACAGAGAGAGGTCACGGTTTCTGTGATATCAACACCCCAACGTATTTTTGGTTAGCTTGTTTCACGGAGAGTAGAAGACAGAAAGATTGCAGATATCAGGTATCAATGTGGGAGGCCCCCCAAAAGACAGGGAGAGGTGACGGGTTTGCTGACTGAACAGAACAGGGGCACAGTGGAGAACAGAAAGGAGGGCTGCAGATTATCGCAATAGGAGGCTCTTTGCAGGGCCCAAACTCGCTTCCTCGTGACATCACCAAGTTGGGTGTTCTCCAGAGCTACAGGAGATCCAAGAAAGGGAGAAGAAATATAAAAAGCTATTCATAGGAGAGCTGCTGTCTTCAAAAGAAAAGAATGCGTAGGATAAAACAATATCATTTAAAACCCTAGCAAATTGATAGGAGCGGTGTGGTCCTATATTTAGGGCGGCCACTTTTTAGTTCCTTAGTTTTAACATAACTGTACCTGATGAGGATGTTGTCTCCAAGTGGCCCTGAAGACTTTAAAGCGGGGTTTATGTGGCGACTCAAAGGTAGGGGGAGGGGAGCATTGCGCTGGGGCCTCGGGTTTAAGAGCTTTGCCTTTATCTTCAGTTGAAGAAGTACTATATGCTGGCTGACTGAACATAATTTAAAAAATTAAAAAAATAAAATATTGCATGATAAAAAAAAAAGTACGGTCACAGAAAAGCCTGATGGGATTAAAATAAAATGATCTTCATGCAACTTTGACTTAGTCCCATGACAAGCCGCACCAAGAGTTATGCATTCTACATTAATATTTTATTTATTTATTTATTTATTTTTAAGATTTTATTTATTTATTTGAGAGAGAGAGAATGAGAGAGAGCACATGAGAGGGGTTAGGGTCAGAGGGAGAAGCAGACCCCCTGCCGAGCAGGGAGCCCGATGCGGGACTCGATCCAGGGACTCCAGGATCATGACCCGAGCCGAAGGCAGTTGCTTAACCAACTGAGCCACCCAGGAGCCCCTAAATTAATATTTTAATAAATTCTGCAATTGTCTAGCCTTATTTTATTGCATTATTATTATTACTTATATTATTATTTCTTATTGCATTGTATCTTCATATGTGTGTGTGCATTAAGAGCTTCGGTTTATTAAAAGTATGCATTTGAAAAAAATACCAAATATTTTTACCCTACCCATTTGAAAGTCTCCATCAAAAGAAAATTAGACCTGGATCTTCAAAGAGTGAAAGCGACTCCAGCCTTTTTTAATCTCCCAGAGGTCTTGTCTAAAGCCAAGTGCCCTTGTGCCAGCTATCAATCAGGCAAAGACCTTGATAAATACAAGTAAAAAAAAAAAAAAAAGAAAGAAAAGGCTTTCACGTTTATTTCCATTTGGAAGGTTGGGAGGAAATCAAAATGCTTACTGAGAAGCAGGAAGTAGTCAGAGTGCCACATAGCTCCTGGGCCAGAAGGCATGTGCATGAATTATGGTGCTCCTGAATTTGTTTTAATTACAAAGCCCACATGGCCGCTGATGTGGGGGGTAGGGTTTTAAATTTTGCAGGACAGGAAAAGCTTTTCAGGTGTTTTGTACAGACGTTTGGTCTGAGATTCTGCAAACACGCCCTCCTCCCAGCTCTGCTTCTGACACATCGACCCTCTAAAACACGAACAGGAATCTGCCTCTGTCTGTCAATACTTATAAGGGAAAATGCAACAATATGGTCTTTAGAAAGATAAAGACGTGTTGTCCCAAGAGAAATCCTCAGTATTTCCAGATCCTCTGAGATGATTAAAACACAGCAATAAGTTTAAAAGACTCCTCTGGCAATGGTTTGCAAAAATAAGGAATATGAGAAGGTTACTTGTGTGTGTGGCAAAAATTGTATTTGGCAAGGCTTTCTCCTCCTTTCTTTCTTTCTCAGCCTTTTTCCTGAAAATGGGGGAGGGGTACTTCTTATAATTACGGGACACTTAATGGACACACAAGCTTTTTTATAGTATTGATGGCTTATTCTTAACTTGGCTCCATTCCTCATGAACTGGCAAACCCCTAAAAGATGCTATCAGCAGCTTGGAATTCCGGGTGTGTTAAAAAGTGCAAACAATTTAGAACAAAAATCAGTCAGCACATTTATAATTAACAATGATTAACTTTAACGGCAAACTATACCAAGCATAATAATTTTATGGCAAAACTAAATTACACATAATATCTTTCATATTCTTAAACAGGTTCTTTTTGACTTTTAGAGTATTAAAATTAACCACTGACCTTATTTTTTTTTTTTAAGATTTTATTTATTTATTTGAGAGAGAGAGAATGAGAGAGAGAGAGAGCATGAGGGGGGAAAGGTCAGAGGGAGAAGCAGGCTCCTCGCTGAGCAAGGAGCCCGATGCGGGACTCGATCCCGGGACTGTAGGATCATGACCTGAGCCAAAGGCAGTCGCTTAACCGACTGAGCCACCCAGGCGCCCTGACCTTATTTTTTTTTTAAAAGCCTCTACCCCCCTCTACTCTAAACCACTACACAATTTTCTCTCTCTAAAAGTAGATGAACTCCATTTCTCGTGAATGCTACTTTTTTCCCCTGTGCCTTTGGTTCTTTTTGTTAGCAAGGAGTTTCAGCTTCTAGTGATCTTGTAAAAACTTGGCACCCACAGGCAGCGGGGACAAACGCATGTCTAAGTCTCCCCTCTAGGTTCGGAGCCATCGCAGGACCCACAGGGGGCTCTCTCTGATTTGTCCCTCGCTGCAGCCATATTCCGGGTGGATGCCAAGTAAATATTTGTTGACCAAAGTGTCCAAACGCAAGCCATTCTTGAGGTTCTCTGCGAGTATGCTTGTTATTTATTAAGCGCCCACAGTGGGTCAGAGAGTCAATGAATTTCAGAGCTGGAAGGGATTTTAACGGTGACCTGGTCCAACCCCTTCATTTTATAAACAAGGAAACAGATCCAGAGAGAAGGGTCCTGCCCAAGGTCAAACACCTCGTACTTGGCAGAGCTGGAAATGAAACTCCCAGCCCAGGCTCCTTCTGCTTTCCCTACGGGAGCATTATGCCTCATCGGACCTGATCCTTGCCTGCTAAGGATTTGTAATTGAATTAATACCACATTTTTGAAGTTTTAGATATTTGCATAATGAGAATGATGGAGTTGGGATCTACTTTTGGGTTTAGGGGGAAACTGATGAGAAGACAGAAATAGCAGAAAAATGAGCACCCCTAACATAGATATTTTAAAAATGGATTTGGCTTTATTTATATTCTACTTTGTCCCCAAAAAGATGTTAAGAAGTTTTATTTTTATTTTATTTAAAGATTTTATTTATTTATTTGAGAGAGAGAGAGCATGAGGGGGGGAGGGTCAGAGGGAGAAGAAGACACCCCGCCGAGCAGGGAGCCCGATGTGGGACTCGATCCCCGGACTCGATCCAGGGACTCCAGGATCATGACCTGAGCCGAAGGCAGTCGCCTAACCTACTGAGCCACCCAGGCACCTGATGTTAAGAAGTTTTAAAAGGGACATACAATATCACAGAATCAGACAAGTAAAGACGATACTATAAAACAAGTAAGGGAAATGACAGAAAAGAAATAAAGGAAGGGCGCCTGGGTGGCTCAGTGGGTTAAGCGACTGCCTTCTGCTCAGGTCATGATCCTGGAGTCCCGGGATCGAGTCCCGCATCTGGCTCCCTGCTTGGCGGGGAGTCTGCTTCTTCCTCTGACCCTCCCGACCCTCCCCCCTCTCATGCTCTCGCTCTCTCAAATAAATAAATAAAATCTTTTAAAAAAAGAAAGAAAGGAAGTAAAGTAAGTTGGGAATTAGAGCAAGATTAGTGTACAAAGTACAGGTGATAAGGCTCAGATACTCGCTACATGGAGGCGACAGATTTGCTAAGCCTCCTCACGAGAAGCCGGAACTGTTACAAGATTCATAATTCCCAGATAAAAAACAAACCCAGCCCTGGACAAACACAACTCTTCTTACTAATGAGGCCAGAGAGAAGGTCCTCCCGTGTGTCCTCAGATATCCCGAAGTACATCGGGATAGACTGGAATTGGAATGACAGCCTTTCCGAGCCATTGGTGATCAGCTAGTCAACTCCCGACCCAAGAACTAGAACAGAGACTTCTCAAGGTCACTTCCTGGCAAGGAGTGTACTGGATTTGGAGAAGGAAGAAAGGATCCTGGTAATTTCCCTTCCATAGCAGACTTCAGGAGAAGGGCAGGATGCATCTTGTAAACACAGGTGCCCTTTTACCTGGCCGAGGAATCATTTTCCTCCTCCTTGAGTGCCCCAACACCAGAGAGCTGGCTGGAGCTGCAGCTCCCCGAAGTTGGCCCCCTCTCCCTCAGTTTTGAAGATTCCCCAAGGGAGTTCTCTGAGGCCCCAGAAGGGACGGCCAAGGAGATGGAAGGAAGAACCTGGGGCCAACTTCTAAAATAGCTGTTTATCCTGAATGGCTGGCAGGATTGGTTAAAAATGCAGAAATTACTGCTCTGGGTAGAAGGCAGAGGACCATTTAGAGCTCTAAATATCTGGTATATAATGGAAGGAGGCTGAATTACTTGGGGGGAGGGGAAAGGAGGGGAGAGAGAATTACTTAGTCAATACACAATTGACTAAAGGGACAATGGCGTCCATCGACCATTTCCCCCTTAGTGAAAACACCAAAGATGACACCTGGGTTCAAAGGTTGAGAGTAAAGGTGTATTTAGGTTACTTTGCTGTAGAGGCAGAAGGAAATCTATGTTACAAAAAGGTGATTTGTATTTTAGTTTTTATTTCTCATTTTGTTTTCTAGTCTAGCTAGGAAATTGCTATTGAGAACAATAAGTAGAACCTGAACCAGCTCAAATGTTTAGGCTGATATCCTACCACACAGGGGAAAAGGAATATATATGCAGATGGAACAAACACTTTTTTTTTCCTTCAGTTTTAAACTTCTTTTTGATCTTTATTACTATATCACATAATCATTGTGAAAAATGCAGGAAGTAAACTTTAAAGGAATAGAGGATAAGATCCCCTGTAACCTCATCCATTTTAAGGTTCTGGTAAATTTCCTACCATCTTCATTCTTATGCATTATTTGTATACCTAATTATGATTCGATTAGGAAATTAATTTGAAAATCAATTTCAAGTTGCAAGACAGTTCTTGGATTTGCTTCTTGTCATCATTCTCTAAGCCCGGAAGATTGGATTTCCTCTGCAATAAGTCTGTAAGTTATGACTGTAAGGACTTGATTTATAGCAAATCTCTCAGAACTTAACCATCTAAGTGAGCAAGTCCTCTTCAAGGTGTCTTGGGAGTTAGTGACATAATATCACCACACGTTTATTTTAATGCTGCTGACTTAGCTCACAATATTTCTGGAATTTCTCCTGTGGAATTACTTTCTGAGCACTTTCTTTTGAACATTATCAGATTGACAAGTTCTCCCGCTTTGAGGATGAGTTTGATGTTTAGAAACTGCCAAAAAGTATCAGAGGTCGGATCTGATGAATAAGGTACGTGATTCCACAAGCTGGGCAATATTGTTTTTGGTTAAAAACATGTTGGGGCACCTGGCTGACTCAGTCGGAAGAGCATGTGATTCTTGATTTCGGGGTTGTGAGTTCAAGCCCCATGTTGGATATAGAGATTATGTAATAATAAATTAATGTAAATATGTATGATTTTTTACAATCATACATTTTTTACAATCATACATTTTTACAATCATACAGATATGTAAATAAATAAATTAATAAACAAACATAAAAAAATACCGAGTCCTAAATCTAATGAAACGTTTTCTCATGTGGTGAAAAGATTTTGAAGTGGAAATCTTTTAGTAGAAGGGAGATTTACCCTCTCTCTATGAATCTTAATGAATTCTATAGTGTGGAGGGGAAAATTATCTCTGTAGGACCAATTTATTCCAGATTTTCTGACTTGTAATTACACTTTTGCTGGCCAAAACCTATTTGTTTTATAAACTCCATAATTCCATTCTCAATTTCTAGCAAAGCAAAAAGTATTCCATATTCAAATATATGAGAGTCACCAAGGCAAATTGTTCTTACCCAATTAATGAGCTAAAACTACACTTACCATTATCATTATCTTGAGATATAGGCTTCATGCTTTAATTATTCTGTTACTCATTTAATAATGTTCTTTCTATTCATTTCAGCCTGAACATTCTTTCCCTGGTTTCTACATCAATCTGGTAGCATAAAAGAGGAAATTAGATGGCCCTGTTTCTCAGTACAGATTGTTAATATTTCTGAAGGTTGCATACAGAATCATGTGTAGCTTTTTGAATTCTCAAGCTTGCATAGTATTTTAAGTACAAAGTATAACTCTACTTAGTGTTCTTTTATCATGTTTTTTCTATTTGACAGCAAAAGATTGCAAGAGTTTTTATCATTCAAGGATTTTAGTAAACATCTTGAAGAAGAGCCAACAATATTTCACTTTATACTTTTTTCCCTTTCAAATTCTTGTTTATTCCTGAGAAGTTGAGAAATAGAAATGGTGAAACCAGGGTGGGGGTCAGTGAATAGATATACATATATTAAAAAAAATTTTTTTTTGCTGTCTTGATATTCACTAGTTTTCTTATTCCTTGAACACTAGTCTCTTCTCTTCCACCTAAAAATGTTTTTCCTCTTTTGGTTTGGTCAATTCTGTAAAAGGAAAAAGAAAGTACTATCTGTGTATTAGGCAGCCATTTGAGTAAAAAAAAGGATGTGGGCATAACTGTGTATACATATTGCTTGTAAAAATCGAATCTACAATACGTAGACTATTCCTGGAAATATAAAAAGACCTGGTAATATTGGTTGTCTCCAGGAAGAGAAATGGGGTGGCAGAGGGTGAGGAGGGAGGGCAACTTGATCACTCATCTTTTTTGAATCTTTTTAATTTTTGGACTATGAATAATGCTTTTATTAATTAAAAAAAAAACCAAAAAACAAAAACCAAAACAACAACAACAACAACAACAACAAAACAACCCTGCCAGTTTAAAAAAAAAGAAAAGAAAAATCAAGGATGAAGAAAAAAAAAACTTTCTGTTGGTCTGAGTCTGGAACTTAGAGCAAAGATCCAAAGAAAATCATTGCCTTTCTTGCCAACTCCATCTCTACTTCTTCATTCCTTCTTTCACTCTGGCCAACAGCTTTTAGCTCCTATTTATCAGATAAGAACTTAGAACTCACAAGGAGCAAATGCATTAAATGTCCTCAAGCTGCCCCTAAATTCTGCAGGATCCTCCGTAGACAGCCGGGTGTCCTCCACAGAAAAGATGGAGGCCACCTCCTCTGGTTTCCTCATCACAGCCTTAGCCTGGACACGTGGTAAGTAAATATCTTTTAATCAATGTGTTCAAAACCATGTCCTTCTTGAAGTACTCTAGGAGTGTTCTTTGTCCTTTGCCATTCATTAAGTAGCCATGTTTTTCTCACCTCTAGGCCTTCGAGCAGGTAGCCTCTCTTTGTCTAGCTAACTCCTACCAACATTTAAGGTCTTTCTTTCTTTCTTTCTTTCTTTCTTTCTTTCTTTCTTTCTTTCT
>NW_023270415.1:47037927-47167722 GCF_011800145.1 Mirounga leonina
TTTCTTTCTTTCTTTCTTTCTTTCTTTCTTCTTTCTTTCTTTCTTTCCTTCATTCAAGATTTTATTTATTTATTTGAGAGAGAGAGAGAGGGAGTGAGCGAGAGAGAGAACACAAGCCGGGGTTGGGGACAGAGAGGTAGAGAAAGAAGCAGACTCCCTGCTGAGCAGGGAGCCTGACGTGGGGCTCAATCCCAGGATCATGACCTGAGCCAAAGGCAGATGCTCAACCAACTGAGCTACCCAGGTGCCCCTAAGGCCTTATTTCTTGAGCTCAATGAGACTTAGTGTCTGATTAGTACAGGCTGCCCCCTCCTTAAGTAGAAGGTGATTGTCTTTGACCTCCCTGCTTTGCATTTCCTCTGTCCCCCACACCCCACAGCCTAATTTAGGACTCTCTGCTTTTGCTCCTTGGTGTCTGGCAAAGCAAACATCTGTGGAATAAATAGATGAATAAATGAATGAATGAAAATCTTGTACACTTACCCTAACTTTACCTCCTAGCCACTATATCAGAGGATCTCTGTCTCTCCTGGGTCTCGGGGGCAGGGTAGGATTTTCCCAGGCCTTAGCAGGATAGTCCATATATGTCTGATCTCCATAAACTGAGTGCCCATCAAGTTGAAGAATGCTGTCATCCTCTTGCCACATGATGGGTAGACACTATCTAAATTGAGTTTCAGTAGACAACTTGTATGAAAAATAAAAATCTCAAGTCCCACCTCTCAGAAATGTTATTTCTTGTCCAGTACCATTGGGCTTATCTCTTTCAGGCTTATTTTCAACTGTTTGTTTATGAATAGCTATAATAGAAGCAAAGTTTTAGGTAAACAGTAATCTTTGAGAGCTAAACCATAAAAACCTTACTATTCTATGGGAAATTGACTTACATAACATGCATATACTATAAAGTTGGAAGGACTGATGACAAAAATTATCCAAAAAGTTTTTGAAACACTGAAAAAAGTTGAAACTAAAAAAGATGAAGTTTGACAGGATTAAATTAAAGCTCTGCATTTAGATTAAAGAAAATCAATTGCACAAGCAGAGGGTGGGAGAAAGCAGGCTTGGAAGCTGTTCATATGGAGAAAGTCAGTTATAACTGACTTAAATGTTTAGCCAATGGTATGATGGTGTTACTTTAAGTTAATGCATTTAGATTACCTTAAAGACATCAAGGTTTGGACTCAGGAAGTAGAAGCCCCTTTTGCTCACTCAAATCAGTCTGCTGTATCAAGGCTCCACCTTCTGAGAATATCTACAGACCAGAGCACATCTGGAGTAGTGATTTTCAAACTGTGGGTTGCCACCTGTGAGTGGGTATAAAATCCACTTAGCAGACAGCAATGAGCCTTTCAAAAAGTAGAACTGGACACAATAGATTACTGTTTTCTGGAATTTCTGCTTCACTTACATCATGTATATGCGTACTGATGATATATAAAATGGATTTCTTTCTGTGGGTCGTAGTCAACGGAGTTCCAGAAACACTGATCTAGGGAAAGATACCCAGATGGTGAGAGGGATGGACACCTGGTTATTGAAGAAACAGTTGCAACAATCAGGAATGTTTAGCTTGAAAGGAGAGGACTACAGGATGACATAAGAGCTGTCTTCCAATAGTTGAAGGACTGTCATGAAGAGGAGAGAATGGCTTTGTTCTCTGTTATTTCAGGAGACAGGGGTTCAAGGGAGGGCGTTTTGAGATGATTACCCAGATAAGCTATCTGACAATTGGAGCTGTCTATCAATGGAACTGCAAAATAACACATTCTAAAAGTGCTTAAGCATAAGACAGGGGACCATCTGTCAGGGTTACTGTGGCAGAGATTCTTACATTGGGAGAGAGGTTGAATTAGACATCTCTGAATGTCCCTTTCAACTCAAAGATTTGACCATTCTATTTTCCCCTGTGGGTGTGTCTGAATTTCATAAGTTACGAGCTTTAGATCAGGTGATTAATTCAGCCGACACTTGAAACTAATGCTTATCTTATATGCTTATCATATTTTGTGTCACACCATTTAATTTTTAGTCACGACATAGCTATTATTTTACAGATGACATTACTAAGGTCATTTGGATACTTGGGGAGAAGTGAGATGGGACCGAGGCCTCCTGAATCTAGGCTTTCCACTTACCTGTGGCAGCCTCTCAACCCTGAATATCAGCACTGACATTGCTTGGGTTGCGACTCTGTTGGGTTCCCACCTCAGGATCTGTTCTCTTCTTGCTTGTAAGAGAACTTACAGTTTTTACCTGGCCATGACCACCTGCTGTAAACCCCATTGTCTTCCAAGCTCCCTTGCAGCTAGATATGGTTAACTGGACTCAATTATGTCCAAGTAATATGCATGGAAGGCAGTTTCTGGAAAACTTGCCAAAAAGACACCTGCTATATGCCCTTGGCTCCTCGATCTCCTCTCCTTCTTCCCCTTCTCCTTCCTGTTGGGTGAATCTCAAACAGCCATCTTGAATTAGGAGGCGGAAACCATGTGCCAAGGATGGTGGAGCCTGGGTCCCTGAAACCATGCAATTGCCATAACAGCCCTAGAGTGGTTCTTTTATAGGACGAAAGAGAAGGAAACTTCTGTCTTCTTTAAGCCAATGTTATTTGTTTGTTATATGCAGTTGAAGCCAATCTCAATTGAGAAGCACTGTCTTTCTCTCGCATGTGGACATTGGGCATCCTGACTTTATTTGCTGTAAACCTGACAGGATACCAGATCTTCTGAAGTTAGAATTTTGGCATCTTAACATCTTTCATAACAGGTGAACACCTAAAAATGAGCCAGTTTCTGTCTAGGTATTCCCAGGATTAAATTGGGGTATATTTGCAAGCAAATTGCTCTTCTAGTATATTAAATGCTTCCTTCCTTAGTAGCCCCAGTTAATGAGACTTCCAAAGCTTCCTGACTCAAACACTCAGAGAACTGGACGACCCACCACCCTTCTCCCCTTCAGACATTTTTTGCAATAACAATAGTCCCCTTCCTCTTTTTCTAGTCTCAATTCATCCTTGCAATCAAACACGACCTTGGTTTGTCATCTTTTTCTCACCACTTAACTGCTATAAAATGGGGCTTTAGGTGACTAGGATTCTGGGCAGCACCCGGATTTTAAAGAACACAGGAAACTTGTACAATCCTTTCCATTCTCTCAGGAAAAGGGGAGTTTGAGGTGCTCCTTGCATGGTCATACAAACAGCTGGCTGAAAGAGTCTGTCAGAGTCCTTGTGCAAAGAACAAAGAATGATGTGTAAGACCTGAAGATGGAACTTTTCTATTTCTGCTGCTATTGTCTCTTTTCAGATTTGCAGCAACAAGTAGAATCTGCTAGATCTTCCAGTCAATCTGATTCTATTCTATTGTAACTTACTCTTGTAACTTGAAATGACTATGATGTTTGAGGATAATAGACTTCTTGATTCCTGGTTCAGAGCTCTTCAGTAGTCCCTGGTGGTGGTACTTTGGAATAAATTTGATATACTGGAAGTTGATATCACACACACATGTCCTTCATAAAATTATACTGTTAGAACAGAGAAAACGTCATAGAAAGGCAAATCATTGTTTTGGGGCTGTGATTCCCATAGCAGCCATTCTGATGATGCCATGAATTTGAAGGATTTATGGCATTATAGAGCTTTGATCTAAAATCTGAGGTCCTGCCAAGATTTCTTTTAAAAGCGCATTTTACTTAAGAGTAAAAAAAAAATCCACATATTTAAATGATATTCTATGCATATACCATAGCAGAAAAAGAATTATAATCCACTGAATAGCATAGCTAAAAATGTTTATTTCAAAGACAATCCAGAGTCTCTGTAAGAAAGTTCCAAATTGGACTAAGAGTAGAATAAACATGGCTTTTGCAAAAGCATCTGGTGTGGTCCAGCAGAGCCACAGTGCCGCTCGAGGCAATCTCCATAGCCACACTGCACTTCCATTTAGTTTAATGCCTCAAAAATATATTTAAAAATCATGTTTAAGACTCATTCATAGTGAGGCATTAAAGAAATATTAGATCTCTAAAATCTGACTTTGTAACACATACTGTCACACTCACACCCTTCTCTCTTCCCCCACCCCCTCCTTTACCAGGCTATCATACTCATAAGAAAAACAAAGGGAGAAACCTACTCAAGCAGAGTTGCTTCACTTTTCAGATCAAATCCTTTTGAAGAATTTTTCTTTCTTTCTTTTTTTAAGATTTTTATTTATTTATTTGCCAGAGAGAGAGAGCACAAGTGGGGGAGAGGGGCAAGGGGAGAAGCAGACCCCCTTACTGACCAGGAAGCCCTATGCGGGGCTCAATCCCAGGACTCTGGGATCATGACCTGAGTTGAAGGCAGACACTTAACTGACTGAGCCACCCAGGTGCCTAAGGATTTTTCTTTTTTTGGTGAATACCTTTAACATGAGAGAATGATGACAAAACCACAATAAATATCCATAAAAGATGAAATGTGTCAAGTGGTTAGGACAGGAATTCTTTGGCTCCTATTTGGCTTCCCCCTGTCACTTTGGACCACTCAGATTTCATACTGGCTCAGCTTCGCCAGCTCTAAAGGGGAAAGCAATACCTGCCTCTCGGGCGCCTGGGTGGCTCAGTCGGTTAAGCAACTGCCTTCGGCTCAGGTCATGATCCCAGGGTCCTGGGATCGAGTCCCGCATCGGGCTCCCCCTGCTCTGTGGGGAGCCTGCTTCTCCCTCTGCCTCTGCCTGCCACTCACCCTGCTTGTGCTCTCTCTCTGTCAAATAAATAAATAAAATCTTTGAAAAAAAAAAAATACCTGCCTCTTGAAGACAGAAATACATTATTGTCTTGATTTAAAGGAAGTCCATCCTCACTACCACAAATGTGAGAACGAGAATCATTTTGAGCCTGAATAGCTCAGTTATTTAATTACAACAAAATCCTAGCGATACAGGATACACTGATGCTCATGGAAATAAAGTGGACTTCTGTGTAGTCTGCATGAAATCAACACAAGGACCAAATCTCGTTTAAATGAAATCCCTCTGAAATTCCTCAGCTTGAAAAACTTCACTTACAGGAGTTTGCTGACTAAGACACATTCTCTCCTGCCCCTTCAGAAGCCTACATTACTCATTCTCAGCCTTGCCCCTCCCAGGTGTCTCCACCCAACATGATCACCAAGTAAGGCAATCCCGCAAGTGAGTTTTCCTTCTATTTACCGGAATTATTTAGCGAACAGGAGGATTTTTAAAGCAATAGAGGTTTCCCTTTCCTTTTTGACACTCTTGACTCATCAGCCAGAGAGAGGTTTGGAAGCCTATAGAATAGTGGTTCTCAAATTGGTGCACAGCAAAATTACTGGGGGAAATTTAAAAATACTGATGACTGATTTATGGGGTTGGCATCGGGATTTATTAAAGTTCCTCAGGTGCTTCTAACGTGTGTGTATTTTGGGCTGGGGGAGTTGTTGAGAATCACTATTAGCTCTTAAAATTTGTGCTCCTTTAATTCGAGAAGCCACAGTTGATAATGAAATTAGTTGTCACTAAATTGAGCACTCCCTGGGCCAAGCACTCTGCTAAGTGCTTCACATGCATGATGTCATTGTATCCTCCCCACAACTGTGTGTCAGGCCCTAGTGATAATCTTCATCATCAGTCTAATGCAGCAAATATTTATTGAACACCGCTGTTGTTCTGGGCACCACTGTGAAAACATAGATGAGTAAGACACGGTTCATGTCCTTGAAAAGTTAATGGTAACAGGGATTCATGACAACCATAATATAATGAAGAATGCTTTTCATGAGAGAGTTCAAATTACTAACAAGGTTCAGAGGAGGGAGTGCATACCTCAGATTGGGGGAGTCCAGGAAGGTGACACTGTAGGCTCAGCGGTGTGCTGGAACCAGCTCCTTTGGTCTCTGAGAACTGATAGTGAAATTTTCAGAAATTTTGTGACTCAGTTGAACTCAGGTTGGTTAGCTTGAAATTGGCCTTGGTGGGAGTATTAACACTATGAAAATTGGCAAAATGCTACAAATCCGGGCTCTTTCTGTTCACATAGCTTGTTGTTCAATATTTACTGACACACCACTGATGGATCTTAAAAGGTCTGTAGGATTTCATCCTGAAGAGGGGGCACGTGCCAGGTAGAAAGAAGAGTAGGATCGAAGACAAAGAACTGGGAGAGAATTCAAGCTTGCTCAAGTAAGAAAGAATAGTTTGCTTGGAGTAAGATACATGCGGGAGATTCATTGGAATTACAGCTGAAAAGCTGAGGGAGGACTATGTTAATCAAGTCTAAAGCTTCCATGTAAAATGTCTAATAGAGTAGACACATAGTAGGTGCTTAGAAAAAGTGAACACTTTTTCCCCCTTTTCTTTCTCAAATAAAGTTCAAACTTTTGACATCTAAGGCTCTCTGCAAAAACCCTACGAAGGAGGTATTTTTTTTTAAATGATGAGACTGAGGATCAGAGAGATAAGAAATTGGGCAAGAACCACAATTAATCACTGAGTCTTCAGGCAGCAAAGTGAGGTGGATAATCACTCTGAGATGGTGACTGGGAGGATGGAGGTACCATCTGCAGAAATGGGGAGTAGAGAATGAGGGGGGACTGACAGCAAAAGTGGAATTTAGGAGAGAAGTAGGGGCTAGAGGTATATGGTTGGAAGGCCACTACCCAGGGCTTGGTGAACAGGAGCCTCTCTTCCATTTCTTTCTTTCCTTTCTTCCTTTCTTTTTTCCCTTCCTTCCTTCCTTCCTTCCTTCCTTCCTTCCTTCCTTCCTTCCTCTTCTTCTTCGTTTCTTTCTTTCTTTCCTTTCTTTTCTATTTATTTTTAATTTTTATTTTTTATTAACATATAATATATTATTTGTTTCAGGGGTACAGGTCCGTGATTCATCAGTCTCACACAATTCACAGCACTCACCAGAGCACGTACTCTCCCCAGTGTCCATCACCCAGCCACTCCATCCCTCCCACCCCCCTCTTTCTTTCTCCCCCTTTTCTTTCTTTCTTTCCTTCTTTCTTTCTTTCCTTCTTTCTTTCTTTCTTTCTTTCTTTCTTTCTTTCTTTCTTTCTTTCTTTCTTTCTTTCTTTCTTCCTTTCTTCTTCCTTTCTTTCTTTCTCTCTTTCTTTTTTAAAGGGTTATTTATTTATTTGAGAGAGAGAGAGAGAGCACGCGTGCAGGAACAGGAGTGGGGGGAGGGGCAGAGAGAGAATCCCTAAACTGTTTCCCTGCTGAGTGCGGAGCCTGAAGCAGGGCTCAATCTCAGGATCCTGAGATCATGACCTGAGCTGAAATCAAGAGTTGACCACTTAATCAACTGAGCCACCCAGACGTGCCCCCCCCCCCCCCCCCCCCCCCCCCCCCACTGCCCCACTTCTTAGGATCTATTGGGTGTGAAGGGCCCTGGTTTCTCTCATTCTCATTCCCCTCTTGGAGGCTGGGAGGCCCTTCACTTTAATCTGTAGCAATTTTAGGGATCATAGATCAACAGTGGCTCCCCAAAAGTACTAAGGATTCTGGGAACGGCACATAATATCCCTGGAGGTTTAGGCCAATCTCTGGAAGTTAGGATGCTTCTTGGGAGTATCGAGCTGTACCAGGCTCTTGAACTTTCAGACGAGACTTCAGTTTTCAGGGTGGAAAAACTCTGAATCAAATGTTTCTGTCTCTCAAAACCAGGAGAACCTGACTTTTGGCTAAGAGAATGAAGCAGATTTCCTGAATCCATCCCAGTTAGGCCTGACCACGTGAGGAGAGCTATCTGCTTCATCTCCCTGTAACTGGCCCATGGCAGACAGTCCACCCCAGCAAAACTCTATTAAGTTGAGCTTCAAGAATGGGTTTGAGGGTCAGAATAGTCTTTTTTAGAAGTAGCTATTCTGTTCACATCTCAGCACTGGTGGAAGGCCCAAATGGAGGATTCTCCTGCCACATCTTTTTTTTCCCCTAATTTTTTATTTTTATTTTTTTAAGATTTTATTTATTTATTTGACAGAGAGAGACACAGTGAGAGAGGGAACACAAGCAGAGGGAGTGGGAGAGGGAGAAGCAGGCTTCCTGCCAAGCAGGGAGCCCGATGCGGGGCTCGATTCCAGGCCCCTGGGATCATGACCTGAGACGAAGGCAGACGCTTAATGACTGAGCCACCCAGGTGCCCCTCCCTAATTTTTTAGAAGGTAGGCTCCACACCTAACATGGGGCTTGAACTCACAACCCCAAGATGAAGAGTCACATGCTCTACCGACTGAGCCAGCCAGGTGTTCCATCTCCTGCCACACCTTGAACAAACTCCTGAAGTACAAAGACTCTCCAGGTGTGGAGAGGCCTGCCTTCTTATAAAACCCTACATACTCTGAGGAACATCTTTTAATCCTAGACTGCATTTAAAAATTTCTGGGTACCGATTGTTCCAATTAAATTCTTAAATGTCAAAAGTTTCTTAAAATAAAACTCCTTAAAATAAACTAAATCGGCCATTCTGGATTCCAGCCAACATAAATCAAAGTACCTAGCCAGATGGGGATTCTGTAAACTAAAGGTAAGAGCAGTTGTTCACAGCTTAGGGCCTGCTGAAAAAAGCAAAAGGCATGGGATAGGTCATTTTTCCTTTTCCAATTGTTTTTCAAAACGCAGGGCTACATCCTAATAAACAAATGAATTGTGCTTCCTGCAGCACCTGTTCACAGAAACCCCAAAATATGCCTGTGACATTCTGAAAAAAGCTGTAGCCCAGTTAGCAAAACAACTGAATTTATTGAGAGTGAGAGAGGAATCCAGTAGCTGCTTGTCTAACCTGGGGAGAAGCATGCGGGGTCCCTCACTCCAGTCGCCGTCAGCCTGAATGAGGGCATCAGCAGGATGCAACCTGACCTGAGCTAGCAAGCATGGTCCCGCTCACCGTGCCACCGAGACCTAGCGGGGTGCTTGCCACCAACAAGACGCAGCTCTGCTAGAAACGGTTCCCTGTACAACCACTGACCATACCACAAACAGAAACCCTGCATCAGGCCCTGAGTTCTTGTCTGGAGAGCAAAACATAATTGTTTGGAAAGAAGGGCTTTCTAATAACCTAAGGAAAATGATGCCATCATATATCTTGCTACCCTGCTGGGTGGGGATCCTCTGAGCTGTCAGCAGCAATGCAGGAGAAGTGGGGTGGGAAATGACCCAAGCCAAGGTCGGACACAGACAAGAACAGAGGCAAGTGTCCAAGCCTGGGCTGTGGAGCTGTCCGCACCACAGGGCATTGGGCGAGGTCAATGTGGTGTCAACAGCCCGAGCTGCCAAGTGGGGACAGGGGTAGTGGGTTGGCGGACAGAAGGGGTCAAGAGGCCAACCAGGGAACAGGGAGACCCCTCTTCTTGCTTTTCCTGGCTCACCACTGAGCATCCTTTGGGCCTGGGCTCAGACCTCATTTTCTCCAGGCAGTCCCCAGGGCAGGGTCAAGTGCCCTCATTCACTCTCCTAAAGCCCTGTGAGTCTCCTACAGAGCACTTACAATCGAAGTGATTTATTGATGAGTAATTGTGCCGTCCTCCCTGCTAGAAAACTCGACAAGGTGGGCCTGGGTCACATCTGTCTTCTTCATGGCTCCATCTCCAGTATCCAGTGCCGTGAGTGGCCTGTTGTCAGCCCTCCGGACATCTTTTTGGGAGGAAGAAAAGATTAATAAAGGGCACACAGGAGAACAGAGGGCTGGAGGGAGGTGCACAGAGAGCTTGGTTCCGTTGGGGATCTCCTTTCTGAAAGCTGTGGGCAGGCTCGCCAGCGTGGGTGGGCATGGCTGACCCAGCCCAGCAGCTGACGCGCGTGGTCGACAGTCAAGGGCAGATGGTTGTGAAACCTGAAACACGAATCCCTCCTGGAAAAATGGTCCCATTTTATTTCTTGGCGTTCAGCCCTTGGTGAGTTTTTTTTTCTTTCTCCAGTGTTCTGAGATGAAAACGTGCTGTAACTTGAACTATAGATACTTCTCAAGGATGATGGTATGTTAAAAGAATGTAGTTAAAATGCTCATTAGGGATCATCTACAGTTGTGAAGAACAGGATAGAGGAACAGACTCCCTCACTCCTTGAATCTACCCAACAGGATATTACCAAAACAGGATGAACCTCTGAAAAAAAAAAAAAAAGCATTTATTATACCATTCAGACAAAATCTAATAAAAGACACCTGAAGGATACAGGCAAAGAAACAGTTCTAAAAAGACTGCATTTGACAGGCAGAGACGTTTAACAATAGCTTTGATACCCATAGAATTATTGTCGTTGGCTATCAGATCAGTGGCAGATGGGAAACCCAAGAGTGGAAAGGTGACTGGGACAATGGATTTGGGACTATTAGCTGGGGAGGGGAGCAGTGCTCCTTACACTTTATCGTTCTCACAATTTACTGGGTTGAGTAGGTCTGGGTTGGGGGCCTGGATTCTGCTTTTTTAACCATCTCCCAAGCAATGTCCCTGCGGGTGGGTTTTGGACCACACCTTGAGTAGCAAGGTGGTAGAGCGCTCACTGCAAGAGGCTGTGTTGCTGTGGAGAAAAACGCGGGTGAAGACAGGGAACTCCTCGAGTGGAGACACCATCTTCAGGAATTCTGTTTTTCCCTGTAGTCTCTTGCGCACATCCAGCACCCATGTCTTTCTATTTTACTTAGATTCCTCGGGCTGCAAGAAATAAACAGTCACTCAACCTCATTCAAGGGCTGAAGTTGGTGGTGAAGAAACGGCAATGCAGTGAGGGTGATGGAGACTTCTGGAACACAGGATCTGTGGACCAGCCACGCCTTGAAGAGACTGGAATCCGATATCGTTGGGGAATCCGGGGCAGCTGGAGGGACCTCAGGGGCAGGGATTTGTGGAATTCGTCACCCTCTTGCTATTCCTCAAAGGGCTTTCCTCTGTCTCACAGCTTTTACCTCCCTGTATCTCCTCATGACTTCTGTTTGTTCGCAGGCTCCCCAGGACCGCCTCTGACCCATGGCCCCTGTCAGCTTCCTGTCAGCATCTCTCCTGCTGAGGGCAGGGCCCCTCTCGTTCCTTCTTCAGGCTCCTGGGAGCGAGGACGGGACTGGCTGCCCTCGTGTCAGGCAGAACTAGTCACTTGGCTTCTCTTCCCTTGGGTCAGGCGTGCCTCAGGAAAAGGATGAACATGGAGATGACCAGGAAGTCTGCCCCGGCTGCTGGGGGCAGGTGCATGCTGTGTTCCAGTGTGTGTGTGTGTGTGTGTGTGTGTGTGTGTGTTGGGGGGCATGGTGTTTGCCTTCTCCAGGAAACCCAGGGCTCGATTTCCAGCTTTTGTGGTCCCTGGAGAGTTACTTGCTCGTGGTTGCTCTCTGAGGCAAAAAAATGTCTTTCCTCAGAAAAGCATTGGGAGACTTCCTATTTGGAAAGTTCTGGTCTGTTCTCCTGAAGGTGGGGGAAGGGTTGTTCATTTTGCAGTTTTTAAAGGGTTGATGGTTTTCTGAAGCCTTCATTGAGGCTAAACCCCGGATCCTTTCCCACCCCTGCTGCCTGTGGGGGATGATTGGCTTGGGGTCAGTTGGTCTCCGCTCCTTGTGGTGGGCTACGGGATGCGCACCCATGCATACGTGTACATGCATCATCCAGCCAGTCCTTCTATGAGTATTTATTGATCCCTCAATGTGCCAGGCACTAAAATCAGGCTTAGGGATACAGCAGTGAACAAAAAAGAACATCTCTGCCCTCATAGAGCTTACACTGTAGTGAGGGGAGGCAATGGATAAATATAACAAGAACGCAAATTCTACATTATCTTAAAAGGTGGTATGTACTTTGAGGGAAAAGTTACCACAGAGTTTAGGGGTTAGGGAGTGCTGGTGAAGGGGAAAGATGGGTTGAGATCTTTAGTAGCGTTGGGAGGATAAGTGTCATTGAGGAGCTGATGGGCATAATAGCTTGCACATAGCATAATATTTCTGACCAGGAGCCAAGCCTAGGAGGAGGTAAGGGAAGTCTTGAGGATTTTGCAATATCCCTCAGGACAAGACACTAGAGGCACCTTGGAGTCTTGTGAAACCAGCCCTGAACACACAGGGAATAAACAACGGAGGAGTAAGAGTGTGACAAGTCAGGAATATTCCATGGCCATATACCAAGAATGGCCCAATGCAAATATTTTAGGCTCAGTGGCAGATTTGAGAAAGAAGGAAGAAGCAATAATATGGGAAATAGTAGCAAAACCAAGGTTCATTTTAGTGTATTATTCTTTCAACTTTTTTGTACTTTTGAAAAATTCAAAATAGTTGGAAAAGTCTCAGCTGTGACAGTGGTATTGTGGTTATGGAGGAAAATGGCTTTATTAGTAGTAGGTAAAGTATTTAGGGGTAATATGTCATGAGGTCTGCAACTTTGTATCAAATGGTGCTTAAAAATATCTTACAGAGACAGAGATAAAACAAATATGGCCCAATGTTGTCAATTGCGGATCACGTTAAAGAATGTACTGTAATGCACCATTCTAGCAAATTTCCTATAGATTTGAAATTTTTCAAAGTAAAAGGTTAGATTTCACACTTAGTTATTTACTCAAGATAAATGAAAATATATGACTATACATAGATTTGTACGTGAATGTTTATAGCAACATTATTTATCATTGTTCCAAACTGGAACCAATCCCAGTGTCCATCAATTGTTAAGGGTTAAACAAAATGTGGCATTTCTATGCAGTGGAATACAACTCAGCAACGAAGGAGAAACTACTGATATTTATGCTACTGGGTGGATCAATGTCAGAATATTATGCTATGTGAAGGAGGCTAGAAGCAAAAGACTATGTATTAGGTAATTTCATTTATGTGAACCATCCAGAAAGGGAAAAGGGAATACAGATCAGAGATTGCCTGGGGCTGCACTGAAAGTGGGGATTGACTGCAAACAAGTATGAGAGAACTTTCTGGGGTGATGGAAATGTTCTAAAACTGGTCTGTGGTGATGACTGCTCAACTCTATACATTCACTAAAAATTCTCACATTTGTAAGCTTATAGTGGGTAAATTTTGTGGCAGGTAAGTGATGCCTTTATAAAGGTGTTGAAAACAAAGTTAAGAAAAACCTTGAAGTTCATTTCTTTTTTTTTTTTTAAAGATTTTATTTATTTATTTGAGAGAGAGAGAACGAGAGACAGAGAGCACGAGAGGGAAGAGGGCAGAGGGAGAAGCAGACCCCCTGCTGAGCAGGGAGCCCGATGCGGGACTCGATCCCGGGACTCCAGGATCATGACCTGAGCTGAAGGCAGTCGCTTAACCAACTGAGCCACCCAGGCGCCCGAAGTTCATTTCTCTACCTGGGAATCTGATGGTGAGACTTTATTCATTCAACAGATATTTTTTTGAGTCCTATTATGTGCCAGGTACTGTGTGCTGAACCCTGGGGGTATGGTTTTGCGGTGTGATAAGCTTTATGAGCTATCTGTTGGGCCCATTTTCTAGGAGACCTGCCTGGGGTTAGAGGTATGGACTACATAAGCTGTATCTCCTTTGCTGCTTGCTTTGTTTCAGTTCTACTGAAAGCAAAGCCTGAGATGAATGTGAGTTATTTATTTGGCAGGTGTAGTGGGTAAAATGGTGGTCTCAAAAAGATCTATTGGCATCCCAGGCTTCACAACCTGTGAATGTGACATTTGGAAAAAGAATCTTTGCAGATGTGATTAACTTAAAGATCTCAAGATGTGAAATCATCCTGGATTACTTGGGTGAGTCTTAAATCAACAACTAGTGTCCTTAGAAGAGACAGAAGAGGGGAAGACATGTGGAGACGGGGACAGAGACGGGGACAGGGATGCAGCCAGAAGCCAAGGGACACCTGGAGCCTCCAGAAGCTGGAAGAGGCAAAGGAGGATTCTCTTCTAGAACCTTCAGAGGGAGTGCAGCCACCACCTTGGCTGTGGACTCGTGGTCTGGAACAGGGAGACAGTGAATTTCTGTCATTTTAAGCCACGGAGAGTGTTGTAATTTGTTCTGACAGCCTAGTAAATAAATCCAGCAGGTGACTGTAGGTGAGGGAGTGAGGAGGTGAGACACAGAAGGGAGGCAAGCAAATCAAGGGAATGTAAAGTAGTGCATCTCTGCCCTGGGGGCCCTTCCGAGAAACAGTGAAGAAGGGGTAAGAAGGCTTGGGCATCCACCAAGCCCACTCCTTGCTGGTTAAAGGTAGCTCAGTATTATTAATATCGTTTATTAATAGTTAATGGAAGGTTCTCATGTTCCCATTACAGTTGCCTTACGTGTGAGCTCTACAATCCTACCCTGAATCAACCATCTCCTTGCACATATGCCAGAAATGCTGCCAGATGCTTCATGTGGAGCCCGGAGCTCCTGACTTCAGCCCTCGTGGCGCCCAGCTTAGTGTGGAGACACAGCAGGTGAACTTTTGGGGTTCTCACTCCCCTTCCCTGTTGCTCCTCCTGCCTCTGGGTCCCAGTTGTAGTCACTGCCAAGCAGTGCTTCCTGCAGCTTTTGCTTTTGCCTGCCTGTACTTTTTTGCTCCCAGCGAGCGATGGTCTTTTTTTGTGTCTTCTCGTTTCTCTCAGTGGAAGCCTGCAGTGCTCTTGGCCAAGACTGGGTGGGGAGCTCTCAGTGCCCATCTGTATCATTTGATAAATCTCCCAGCATCAGACTTGATATTTTATATATAGCTTTGCTGACTGGTCGCCTGGTCACCAACCCCCCCACCCACCCCCAATGGGGGCTCCAGGGTACCATTTATCACAGAATACATGTGCATATTGGAAATGAAAAAAGAAAATGTATCTGGTCATATTAAAACTCAGCTCCTCCTTCTTGGGTTGGGGAAGCTCCGGGAAATGGCATGTCTTTGCTTGTGGGTTCTCCCCCGGGCCTCTTGGGTATGATCCTGGCTGTGGCCTTCCTCTTTGCTTGGCTGTTTACCTCTCCTATGATTTGAAACCAGGATGGAAGAGCATCCAGAGGCCTAAGGTAATTTAGTTACTAGCCATCTTTGGCTTGAAACCTTCTGGCACCTTCTGACAAGCCGAAATAGCATCTGCACTAATGGCATTATCTTAGCTGGAAGAAGTGATTTTTTCAAATGCTCTAACAATAATAGCTCCCATCTACTGAGTGTTGGCCACACGCTAGGCTCTGTGGAAACTGCTCGGCATTCTTTATCAATTTTAATCCTCACAACCACCTTCTAAAGTCATTCCTTTATCATCCTCACCTCACAGGTGGGGAAACTGAGATGTGGGGAGTTCAAGCCCATGTCTGGAGCTGCATGGGGGGAGGAGCTAAAATTCAAGCTGAGGTCTGTCTGACTTCAGAACATGTGTGTTGAACCTTCCAGTTGTGTGGCCTTAGATCACAAAACCCCTCGTCTTTTGTTCCTTTTCAGAGAGAGTTAAATGGAGACACTGAGAAAGCAACCGCTTCTGAAAGTGTCCTTAGGAAATCCCAGTGTCAGGAGCCAGGTCCACCAGAGTCGTGCAAATAAAGCAATGGGATGCTGGCCAGCCCGAGAGTGGCCTTTTGCTGTGCAGGAAGACAGTATTGCCTCTAAATGGAGATTTGCTGCAATGGGCACTGGAAGGAGAGAGTGAACGCTTTGGACCACGGAGATGGAGGGGGATCGAGGCCTGAGCATCGCAAGGACCATTCAGGGCAGCAAATGAGAATGAAGCTCGAAGCATAGGAGCCTGGTATTCTTGGGGGCATGGGAAGAGATGGGTGGACTGTTGGCATTCAAGGCCCCATGATATGGGGTCACTGGTGCACGGGGTGTCAGTGAAACAGTGGTAACCTGACCCCTCATTTGGTCAGATGGGAAGGCATCCATTGTGAGAATTCTGGCCCAGCATGTTCTCTGCCTGAAGTGTGGCTTGGCCTCCTGTCTCTCCTGGATGTCTGGCTTTTATCACAGGAATAGAGGAGAAAAATAAATTGGGTATATGGATAACATTTAAGTGACTCTGAAAAGTTTTGTGGCAACATGGACCTGTTTCAAGAATTATTTTTAACTGCAGACATTTGGTCCCAGTGGGAAATAAAACTTAAAAGGACAGTTATAATTAGGTCACATTTTGAGAAACTTATTACATTTTGCTGTATGTCCCATGAGTAGTGTATCTTAAATGATTTCAGTATTTAGATTCAATCATGGTGCAGAATTCCATTTTTCTATGTGATAATGGGAAGCATCCAAGAGAAATTATGATAGCAGTATTAGACGAAAGCAAAGACAGGAATAAATTTAATTTGGGAGAGAAGAGAGAGAAATTTCATATAATTTGTCTCCTTACTCCCCTCTCTGCCTTTTCTCCCTGGCTGCATCCTACAATAGTGTCTACGGAGGGAGGCTGGATCATTCCATCTGTATTCCCCATTAAATGCCCCTTTATTTCTGCTCAGGGCGCAAATGTGACTAAAGATGACCGTGTCATTTCTCAAGTACAGCAAAGTGAAGCAATTTAGTGGAGAAAGGCTGGTATCTCATTGGAAGCAAGAAAATAAACATTAACTGCAGCTGTAATAATGTTTCTATGATCTCTGTACAGGTTTCAGAGCAAGGCCCCACGGGAGACTGTTTATAGGACCCTTGGGAGTGAGGCTGGTGGGAAAGAGGAAGAAAGGTTGAAGGTGGGGTAAGGACATGACAGTGGCAAAAATAGGGGTCATACCACCCTTCCGTGAAAGATGTCCCACGAGAACTTTATTAGAGCAGAGACTGGCAGAACTCAAGGGCCCTTGGCTCTGTGTTCTATAGACAAATGATGAGATCTGATCAATCTCTTTTCCCAAAATCATCCCATGCACCTGTGAAATTTAAAAAAGGAACACTAAAATTTATCTACATAGTAGTGAATTAAAATGGGCCAGAGATGTTTTCCTCTGCTGACGAATATGTAATATATTCTTACAGCTAAGTATCTGCCCACAGAAATGATTTTACTAGATTCCCTTTAACCCGTTTTAATATAAAAGGTTTCATAAAATCTCTATTCTTTACCCTTCAACTGGGATTAAATCATGATTTGCCTTGGATGAGGGGGTGTGTGGCTATTTACCAGGTTAAATAGATTGGATTGTGTAGAGCGAGCAGAGGTATGTGTACCAAAAGACTCCTTGCATTTGTTTAGGGAAAAATGGCACAGTGGGTCCTCTCCCTGACTGGAGAAAGTGTGAGGAGTCAGCAGCCTTGGTAACCAGCTATATGAGGGTAAGTGGCAGCCATTCATGATGCAATGGCCATGGTGACAGATAACTCATACTGAGCGTCTTCTCCTCTAGGCAGATCAACATGTCTGCTGCTTCTTGCCTCATTGGCCCTCCAGCTTGTACCTATTCTTTTTTTTTTTTTTTTAATTTGAGACAGAGAGAATGAGAGACAGAGAGCATGAGAGGGAGGAGGGTCAGAGGGAGAAGCAGACTCCCTGCCGAGCAGGGAGCCCGATGCGGGACTCGATCCAGGGACTCCAGGATCATGACCTGAGCCGAAGGCAGTCGCTTAACCAACTGAGCCACCCAGGCGCCCTTTTTTTTTTTTTTTTTTCCTATTCTTCTATACAGAAGTCAGAAAGTGTATTTTGCTGCCACAGAACATATACTGGGGAAGATCAGTGGAAAAAAATACTCAGGGATCATCAGTTAATGAGCCTTTCTATCTTCCATGTCCAATAGTCCCACTGACCTGGTGTCCAGGCAACTCCAGCCCACTCTAGCCCACTCTTTTCCATGCCATTCTAAGAGACGGCCTTTCCCCTCTAGATTTTCCTATCTGACAGATATTCCTATGATTTGATAGACTATTCTGTTATTAGTTAGTGATGGATGTGTTACAACTTCCAGAATATACACCAACACCTTAACCTAGGTATCACTAACTCCTGTGCTTAAAGGAGCCAGGCAAGTAATATGAGTGGGCACAGGTCCAGTGGGGACTAACAGAACTGTAGAAAAGATGCCGCTTCATAATATGGGTATTATGCCAGAATTTCCAATTTTTTAAGAGAGAGTTTGGGAATCTGAATTTTTGTATGATCTCCTAATATTCAAATGTTGGGTAATCAATTCAAAAATTAAATAACTCTTGTAGTCTAAAGAAACAAAATGTGCATGCATGTGCATGCACATGTGCTCACACACACACACACACACACACACACAGATGTTCTAGACTCCATGGTAGAAAATATCTTGGCACACCAAACTATTGTCAGTGGTTACCTTTGGGAACAGGCGTGGGAGTATATGGGGACTTTTACATTTTTCTCAGTATACTTTTATAGTGTTTGAATTTTTGACAATGAGAACACATTTATATATTGCTTATGTAGTTATTTTAAAAAATCAACAGCTGAAAAAACACAAGAGAGACTGGATTTAGGAGTTGGAAGACTCCAACATTTGAGAATGACTAGACTTATGTTTAACATGGCAGATTGATTGCATGAAAGACAGAAACCAAATAAAAAAAGGAACTTGAAGGAATAGGAAAAAAGTCAGGGAGCAGAAATAATCAAAAGCACTGTCAAATTATGAAAAAGAACAGGATCCTATAAAAATCAGAGAACAAGAAAGAGCACTTAGAAATTAAAAGTGCAGTGATGTGGGGCACCTGGGTGGCTCAGTTGTTTGAGAGTTTGATTCTTGGTTTTGGCTTAGGTCATGATCTCAGGGTCATAAAGATCAAGCCCTGTGTCAGGCTCCACACTGAGCGTGGAGCCTGCTTAAGATTCTCTCTGTCCTTCTCTCTCTGCCCCTCCCCCAGTTTGTATGCTCTTTCTCTCAAAAAATAAAAATAAATAAATAAATAAATAAAAGTGCAGTGGTGGAATAACATTCAATAGAAAGGTTAGTAGATGAAATTAATGAAATTTCATAGAAAGGAAATGGAAGATACAGATTTGGAAAGTAGGAGAGAAACAATATGAAATGGAGAGTATTGATTCAAGAGTCCCACATTCAACTGATAGCATATTCAGAAAGAAAGAACAGAGAAAACTGAAGAAAGAAAATTACCTAAGAAATAATTCAAGAAATCCCATGGAATGCCCAAACACAAAAATAATTGTAAAATAAAACGTCACATCGAGGCACATCATCATGAAAGTTCATGGGATGCCTGGGTGACTCATTTGTTAAGCGTCTGCCTTCAGCTCAGGTCATGATCCCAGCCTTCTGGTATCGAGCCCTGCATCAGGCTCCCTGCTCAGTGAGGAGCCTGCTTCTCCCTCTCCCACTCCCCCTGCTTGTGTTCCCTCTCTCGCTGTCTCTGTCAAATAAATAAATAAAATCTTAAAAAAAAAAAAATTTCAGGACACCAGGAATTAAGAGAAGATTCAGAGAGGTTTCCTGAGAGAAGAAATAAACCACAGCAAAGGACTAGAAACAGGATGACATCAGACTTCTCAATAGCAACACTGGATGCTGGAAGGAAATGGAACATTTGGAAAAAGTATTTCTGAACTGATCTATAAAGTCAAACTAACACCAAATGTGAAGGTATAATGAAAACATTTTCAGACATTCAGAACCTCAAATTTTTTCTACGTACTCTTTCTTAAGGATCTTCTAGAGAATGTATTTTACTAAAATAAGTGAGAAAATCTAGGAGACTCGGGATCCAGACCACATGATGAATGGATCCAACACATGAGTTCGAGTGAACAAAGGAAAGTCTCAGGATGACAGTGAATACAGGTCTTAAGATGGCTCTCTGCAGCAGGACTAGAGGGAAACAAGTGCATACAGCAGAAGAATGAAGGGGAAAATTCTAGGAAAAAAAAGAATTGTAAAGGATCTCAGATTTATGATACATAGAGTACTGCGGGGATAAATTGTTGATAAATACACTAAAAATGGTCAAATGAAAGTGAAATGGCCAAATGAAAAACAAAGCAGTTATTAACTTCAGGAAAAAAATTAAAATGGTCAAGAAAGGGGTGCCTGGGTGGCTCAGTCGGTTGGGCAGCTGACTCTTGATTTTGGCTCAGGTCATGATCTTAGGGTCCTGGGATCAAGTCCTGTGTTGGGCTCCCTGCTCAGCGAGGAGTCTGCTTGAGGATTCTCTCTCTCCCTCTCCCTCTTCCCCCACCCCACTCATGCTCTCTCTCTCTCTCAAATGAATAAATCTTTAAAAAATAAAATAAAATGTTCAAGAAAGGAATTTTAATAATTCTATACCTATGTCTCAACTGTAAGCAATATCTGCATAGTCATAATACTCAAATATGAACTATGAATTTAACAAAAAATTGTAATGTAACCATTTGGGAAAATGAAGGTGAATACTGAATAGCTCTGTGTGTGCATAAGGGGTGGAGGATATATAATAGAGCTTAATACTTCCCTTCTACAGTAGAAAATCAGTAGATAATGCTTAAATTAAAAATTGAGAAATAATATTAACATTTTAAAAGAGACATATACAGGTAAATATCTGAAAAATCAATTAACAGATTTTAAAGATTCTGGTAATTGAGAATTGGGAATGGGGTTAGGGTGGAGCATGGGATGGATTTTTTTTTTTTAAGTAAACTTTTGACATTTTTTAAAAACTAGTCACTGGGGTGTTTCTAATGTTCTGCTAATACCAACAATGCTGAAGTGAATAACTTTATACATATGTTATTTCATTTGTGTGCACATAAATAAGCTGTGGGATAACTTTGCAGAGGTCAGAGGGCAAATGCATTTATACTATTGATAGATAATGCCTAATTGTTCTCCCACAGGGTTTGTAGCATCTTATTCTCCCACCAGAATTGTGTAAAAGTGGTTATTTTCTCACAGTGTTGTCAAACTTTTGAGTTTTTTTTTTTTTAGTCTGATGGGTGTCAGTCTGTTCTCATTATGAGTAAGGTTAAGAATCTTTTATATGTTCAAATTGTGAAGATGTCAATGCTACCTAGAGCAATCTACACATTCAATGCAATCCCTATCAAAATACCATTCACTTTTTTCAAAGAAATGGAACAAATAATCCTAAAATTTGTATGGAACCAGAAAAGACCCCGAATAGCAAGAGGAAAAAGAAAAGCAAAGCTGGTGGCATCACAATTCTGGACTTTAAGCTCTATTACAAAGCTGTCATCATCAAGACAGTATGGTCCTGGCATAAAAACAGACACATAGATCAATGGAACAGAAAAGAGAGCCCAGAAATGGACCCTCAACTCTATGGTCAACTCATCTTTGACAAAGCAGGAAAGAATGTCCAGTGAAAAAAAGACAGTCTCTTCAACAAATGGTGTTGGGAAAATTGGACAGCCACATGCAGAAGAATGAAACTGGACCATTTCCTTACACCACACACAAAAATAGACTCAAAATGGTTGAAAGATCTAAATGTGAGACAGGAGTCCATCAAAATCCTAAAGGAGAACACAGGCAGCAACCTCTTTGACCTCAGCCGCAGCAACTTCTTCCTAGAAACATCGCCAAAGGCAAGGGAAGCAAGGGCAAAAATGAACTATTGGGATTTCATCAGGATAAAAAGCTTTTGCACAGCAAAGGTAACAGTCAACAAAACCAAAAGACAACCAACAGAATGGGAGAAGATATTTGCAAATGACATATCAGATAAAGGGCTAGTATCCCAAATCTATAAAGAACTTATTAAACTCAACACCCAAAGAACAAAGAATCCAATCAAGAAATGGCCAGAAGACATGAACAGACATTTTTCCAAAGAAGACATCCAAATGGCCAACAGACACATGAAAAAGTGCTCAACATCACTCAGCATCAGAGAAATCCAAATCAAAACCTCAATGAGATACCACCTCACACCAGTCAGAAGGGCTAAAATTAATGTCAGGAAACCACAGATGTTGGCGGGGATGCGCAAAAGGGGAACCCTCCTACACTGTTGGTGGGAATGCAAGCTGGTGCAGCCACTCTGGAAAACAGTATGGAGTTCCTCAAAAAGTTGAAAATAGAGCTACCATACGATCCAGCAATTGCACTACCAAAGATACAAATGTAGTGATCCGAAGGGGTATGTGCACCCCGATGTTTATAGCAGCAATGTCCACAATAGCCAACTATGGAAAGAGCCAAGATGTCCATCGACAGATGAATGGATAAAGAAGATGTGGTACACACACACACACACACACACACACACACACTGGAATATTATGCAGCCATCAAAAGGAATGAAATCTTGCCATTTGCAATGACGTGGATGGAACTGGAGGGTATTATGCTGAGTGAAATAAGTCAATTAGAGAAAGACATGTATCATATGATCTCACTGATAGGAGGAATTCTTAATCTCAGGAAACAAACTGAGGGTTGCTAGAGTGGTGGGGGGTGGGAGGGATGGGGTGGCTGGGTGATAGATATTGGGGAGGGTATGTGCTATGGTGAGCGCTGTGAATTGTGTAAGACTGTTGAATCACAGACCCGTACCTCTGAAACAAATAATACAATATATGTTTTAAAAAAAGAAGATAGTAGGAAGGGAAAAATGAAGGGGGGGAAATCGGAGGGGGAGACGAACCATGAGAGACTATGGACTCTGAGAAATAAACTGAGGGTTCTAGAGGGGAAGGGGGTGGGGGGATGGGTTAGCCTGGTGATGGGTATTAAAGAGGGCACGTACTGAATGGAGCACTGGGTGTTATATGCAAACAATGAGTCATGGAACACTACATCAAAAACTAAAAATGTAATGTATGGTGATTAACATAATAAAATTAAAAAAAAGAATCTTTTATATGTTCAAGAGCCATTTAGAATTCTTTTTTTTTCTGAATGCTCTAATTATGTTCTTTGCCCACATTCCAATTTTTTTTTTTTTGTATCTTTTTCTTCTTGATTTCTATGAGTTCTTTACCTTTTAGGGAAATTAATCCTTTGTATTGCAATTTTATTCTTCAGTTTGTCATTTGTCTTTGCTATTATTTTCTGCTAAGTTTTTGACTGATATGTAGTCGTATTTAGAAATATTTTCTTTGATAGATTCTGGATGGTGAGTCATAATTAGCAGGGTCCTTTACATGCAAAGATTATAAAGTAATTCATCTATGTTCTCTCCTAGTGAAAGTTTAAGGTGTTTTTTTTTTTTAATTTTTACATTCTTTGATCCATTTAGAATTTATCCTATATATTGATCCAGCTTCATCTTTTCCAGATGGCTACCCAGTTGTCCCAACTCTAGGGGGTATAGCTCAGTGGTAGAGCATTTGACTGCAGTTGTCCCAACTCTATTTACTATTTGACTCTCACATTTAAGTACATATATTACCTTAATTAAAAAAAAAAAAAGTAATCAGAAAAAGAGAAGGCAGGGGGCAGAGAAGTCCTCCTGATGGGCTGAACTGAAAAGGGAAAAGGAGGGAGTGGGAAGGTCACATCCTCTTTCCTGGCCTCTGTGTCCCTACACGGCCATTCGGATGGCCATCTATATAGCGATGTCCCACCCGTGACTGTTTTTTCAGAAGGGATACTTGACTGCAATGAGGGGCTCGCTACCGTGAGGATGGCCAAGTCAGACTCTGGAAGGATGAGTTGAACTTCAGACTTTGGGAGGGATGATAGCAGGAGCCACTCCAGGAAATTCCCTGTCACAGGATGACTCAGCTCTAACTGCCTTCCTGCTATGAAGACACTTAGGGTTCCAATCCTTGGGAGAGATAATTTGATGGACCCAACTTGGTCACTTGTCCATCCCTGTCCAAGTCCAGGGGTTAGCCATCCACCACCACCAAGTGCATGGGGGTGGGATGGGGCAGCATCTCCAAAGGAAGAGGTGCTGGGCAATGAAACCAAACAAAGCCCCCACAGCGGCTGTCCACAACATTTGTAAAAATAGTAACAAAAATAGCAGCTATTTGTGGACTACTGCTATAGGCTGGGAACCATGTTAGGTATTTTCTCACTTATCTCTCGCTTGCTGTGTGAGGTTGACAGGTGAGGAAACCAGGGCTAAGGGACTTCCCTGACACAGTAAATGACATCACCAGGATACAAACTTGGGTGTATCCACCCCCATCCAATCTCTGCCTTTTAACCCTTCAGGGACTGCCCTCTGAGCAAGAATAAATGTTCTCTTTGGTATAAGTCAACTTCTGCCCTCTATGCTGCTGTCAGCCTCCATGGGCTTTGGATATGGCTATAGATGATTGTTCGGACACCCAGGGGGCTCCTTGATGTTCTCATCAGTTATCCTGGTGCTTGTTGCCTGCTCTCATGGTAAGCACCCCGTGTCTACAGCACCTCCAGGAGCAGAGCTTTCTCATTCATTCTTTCCTCACGGCCATCTTTGGGTAAGGTCATGTGGGCTGGACTGCTGACCCTGTCAGGGAACCATCTCTTGCTGCAGGTGCAGGTCTCCCTCAGACTCGGAACCCCTTTCTGGGCTCTCTTGTGCCCCTCAACCTCTCTCTTCCCTTGGGATAGGGTCCCTCGTCATGGGTATTAGCCGCCCACCACCACCAAGTGTGTGGGGGTGGGATGGGGCAGCATCTCCAAAGGAAGAGGTGCTGGGCAATGAAACCAAACAAAGCCCCCACAGCGGGGGGGGGGGGGGGGGGGGGGGGAAAAAAAAAAAAAAAACCCCCCAAGGACCCCAGGGTGCGGCGAAAGGGGGCGGGGGGGGGGGGGGGGGGGGGCTGGGCAATGAAACCAAACAAAGCCACCAAACAGCCCATGTTCCAGTGGAATAGATGCCACATTGTCTAGATCATAACTGCCCCTTGAAGAGGATTCACACATACCTCTGCAAATACCCCTGCCCTTCCACCTGCCCTGGGGATCCTCTAGCCTAAATTAGAACTGGGTGCCTCCATAGACCCCTCCGGCACCCGGCCTACACTGCTTCATCCCTACCTCCACCAGCCGGAGGTACCCTGTTGGCAAGGGTCTCCTGAGAAATTCTACATGGCCTGTAGTGTGCTGACCCCCTTTTAGCCACACATAAGCCTGGAATGTCTTCTCCTTCCTGCTCCCTCCTTTTATGTTTCAGAAAACTTCAAAATTCTGCCATTCCCTGGGCTGGGTGGCTTTCGTTGGGTGTGGTCTGGAGCTTACCTTCCGTTGTTGAAACACCACAATCCATTAGGCACTGAAAGTACACAGTCAACATTGCAAAAGTACTGCCCCTCCAAATGGGTTCTCTTCAGGATTGAGTGGCTCACCTGTCTTTCCCCCTTGGGTGCAGTGTGTTGTATGCACGTGCTGCCTGCAGCTTATCTCAGGGTGACATAGAAGCTCCCCCTGAACAGCCACGAAGGTCACCTGCAGCTGGGGATGGCCACAGGAACACCTCCTCCTATGTGATCTAGGGGAAGGGAATGCTGGCAGTTCTCAGGGGCTGCAGAGAAACTTCTCTCCCCATCCTTGTAGTCATAAGGGAACATGGTGACAACCACCAGGATTCACATGGCTTATGCGCTCATATGGTGGACTATGAGGCCAGGCACAACATGGTCCCATTACCTCTCCAAATCACTGCCTGCCCCACTCTGTCTTCTCAGTGAGGACAAGTCTGATGACTCTGTTCAGAATATAACTTGACTCTAGGATTCTGGAGCTCTCTTCTCCCGATCCTTTTTTCACCAGACCACTGAAATCTGCAGCATACTACAAAATGTCCTTGTTATGCTTGTCGTTTCTTTTCTATCTCTCTTCACTAGAATTTAATTTGACAAGGGCAGGCAGGGACGTTGGTCTGTTTTGTCCTGGATGTGTCCCAACCTTCTAGAACAGTGTGGGCACACAGTGGGTACTCAATAAACACTTGTTAAATAAATGAATGATTTACTCCTAACTGTGGTGGCTTTAAAATGTGTTCACTAATAGTCTGGGGATATTAATGACACTGCTCGCTTCCAAAGTTGAGCTAATTCCCTCCCCAACTGAGGGACTGACTCCCTTCTAATGAATCAGATGTGACTTCTAAGGCTGAGTCAGAGGAAGGACAACTTTCCCCTGGCTCTCTCTCATGGGTCACTCACCCTGGGGGAGTCAGTGGCCTTGCTGTGAAGACATTCAAATAGCCTGAGAGGCCCACGTGGGGAGAAAGTGAGGCTTCCACCGATGACAGCACCAACCTGCCAGCCATGTGAGTGAGCCATCTTGGAAGCACGCTGTCCAGGAGAAGGCGGCCCCAGCCAACATCGTGGCTCTAACCTTAGGAGAAACCCCCAAGTCAGAACTACCCAGCTAAGGCACAAAGAATTCCTCACCCACAGATACTGTGAAGATAATAAATATTTACTATTGTGTTATCCCCTATGGTTTGGGGAAAATTTCCTATGCAGCAATAGAGAACTAACACACTTTCAAGGTTACCTAGTGCATTTGAAATATGATTTGCTTTATAAAAACTCCATCCAGCCCCAACTTGATAAGAAAGCAATGCTGTATAAAGTGAGGGATGCCACAACCTAAATGGAGGTTGTGGAGGTTTGATGGAGAGAGAACAGGCCTGGGGACATAAAATATAAAAAAAAACCTGTCAGATGGTCTCCAATCTGGCACTTACCCTGGGAAAATCATTTCAAGGCAGTGAGTCCCCAGGAGAAGCAAGTATTTGCCAGGAAGTTGGTACAAAGCCTGGAGCCCTAACCCAGTGGCACGTGCTGGGGGGAAACACTTGTGGGCTGTTCGCAGAGCCCGTGGTCCCATTGTTGGTGTACTCGCGGTGTGGCGGTGGGGAAGTGCAGGGGGGGAGGTGGGGGGTGAGGAGGTGGACCTGGGGGGAGGGCTGCGGAGCGGGGAGGGGGGCCTGCCCACCGTTCCCTGATCTGGACTGCACAAAGGCTGGGGCCTGTTGTTGCTGCCTTCCCCAAACTGCAGAGTGACCATAAGTTATATCCCTGAGTGGTGGGACAGCCAGCACAATCCACCGTTAAGGATGCTCATTAACCCCAACAGGATACACAAGATAGAAAAGAACCCACTCGGAGAGCTGCTGTGTCCCGAATCCTCACCGGCTCGGCCAGAGCCATCTGCCAGGGCTCTGTAGCACGTTTCCTTTTAGTCCGTGAATGGTGCCAGATGGAGGCTCTGGGGGCTTCCTGCCTCCCACCCTTCTGCCACCAGGGATCACCAGCCATGGCCTGATGACTTGATCTGACAGAGGCGTTTGGTCCCCGGGGCCCACTCCTGCTCTTGGTGTTGGCCCCTGCGGCTCAGAGGGGAGATCCAGCCGGGCTGGGTGGCCATTCGAGTCATACAGGAAACTTGGCCCTTATGAGAATGATTGGCTTTTGGCAGAATTACTGGAAGTTCTCCTTTGGCTGAAATTCTCTTATCTGGGAGTTTCACCAGATTATGAGGGAAAAAATTGAGAGGGCTTTAGTCACTGACTGTTCAGACTACTCCTTTGATCAGTCTTATTTAACAGATGGGAGGAAAAACCCACGAAGTGTGGGTGTCTCTGAGTGTTGCAGTAGGGAAGTCAGAGTTTCTTGGAGACCTTGCTTGCTACCGGTAATAATAATGATAGTAGATAATGTTTATTGAGCATTCGCTATCTTCCCAGTGCCATGTTACACACTTTATTTTCCTATTGAAGACTCATGATTCCCCTATGATGTAGGTACTATTTTTATCCTCATTGAACAGATGAAGAAACTGAGGTTCAGTACAGTAATTTGCTCAAGATTACATGGCTGAAGTAGGGTCTCATCTCAGGTCTGCCTACTAACAAACCTATGGCCCTAAGTACTATGTGGTCACTGTCCTGAGCATTGGTGATTCCTGAGTATCTGCCTATTTCCAAGGTTGGGGAATGTACTGCGTCTCAAACCTGTCATATCCGGACAATGCCTGACATCAAGGAAGGAGAAGGCAGGGAAACCAAACAGTAGGCCCAGCTCTGAGTCACCCCTACACACTGCAGTGGATGTTCACAATGATCATCCTGGCTTATAGCAACTTCCCTATGATCCAGCAATCACACTACTAGGTATTTAGCCAAAGAATACAAAAACACTAATTCAAAGGGATACATACATCCCTATGTTTATAGCAGCATTATCTACAATAGCCAACATATGGAAGCAGCCCAAGTGTCCATTGAGGAATGGACAAAGAAGATGCATATATATATATATATATATATATATATATATATACACACACACACACACACCTATATACACATTATATATATACATATATATGTACATATATGTACATATGTATGTACATATATACATATATATATAGGTGTATATATATATATGTAAAATTATATTATTCAGCCTTAAAAAAGAATGAAATCTTGCCATTTGCAACAACATGGATAGAGCCAGAGAATATAATGCTAAGTGAAATAAGTCAGTCAGAGAAAAACAAATACCATATGATTCCACTCGTGTGTAGAATTTAAGAAACAAAACTAATGAACAAAGGGAAAAGACAAACCAAGAAACAGACAAACCAAGAAACAGACTTAACTATAGAGAACACACTGCTGGTTACCAGAGGGGAAGTGGGTGGGGGGGATGGGTGAAATAGGTGATGGGAATTCAGGAGTGCACTTGTGATGAGCACCGGGTAATGCACGGAATTGTTGAATCAGTATATTGTACGCTTGAACCTAACATAACACTATGTGTTAACTAACTGGAATTAAAATTAAAACTTAGGAAATAATGTTTGCACTAATAATAGTAACCATTTATGGAGTGTCTGCTCTGGGCCAAGGCACTGTGCTAGGGCCTTGCATATGTTAGTTCCTTTGATCCTCTCAATTACTCCATTGGGGTAAGTATTATTATGTTCATTATATAGATAAGAAAACCAAAGTGCAGTGAGCCCAAGCAACTTGCTTAAGATTACAGAGAGAGTAAGTAGGGTTAAGGCACAGATTTGCACACCAGTCTTTTTCTAAAATCCCTGTCTTTTTCAGACAATCTCATTGCCTTAGGTCATGATAGGCAAGGAAGAATACCCTGGACAGCTGGGGATCTTTATATGTGGAGAGGGAACTGAGAACAACTTCTATAAATATAATATTATAAAGTTAGGTTGATTAAACACACACACACACACACTCACACATACACTTGATCTGCTTACTCAGGATGAGAGCCATCCTTTAAAATAGTCATCCTGGAAGACTATTACTTCTTCCAAACACCATCTAAAATGCTTGCAATTCCTCTTTGAAAACTGAAGTCACAACTAGCTTACATTACTCTCTAATCCTGGTTTCTTTTGGTTATAGCCAGGTTTGACCAAATAATGGTGTTTCCCATCTTGATCACATACCTTGGCCACCAGATTTACTTTCAAATGACTTCAGTTGTTTCCAAAATCATCAAATCTACTCACAGAAGAAGATTTGAGGCCAGGGAGAATTTTTCATAAAAATCTGCAGCAGGCTCTAGGGATAATTTTAAAATATCGTGAGCCACAGGCAGCATGTTTGGAAAAACTTTACTATTTGGAAATGTAAGCTCTGATTTATTTGTTAAAGTAATAATAAAGTCATATTATTTGCAGTGCCCAGCTTGTTACACTAACCCTTGCTGGGCTCCACTTTCTCTCCTCACACTTTGTTAGCTGGCTGTGGATTTCTCTGTTGAGATGGAATTTGGAAGCTCACCAATGAGACTACATCTCACTTAGTACAACCATAATTGCAAAGGACAGGATTTCATGATAACCTAGTACCTTGATTCTTCTGTGAGGGCAAAGCTTCCTTCAACATTTATGGGATCATTTCTCACCCAAGGGGCTCTTCATGGGCTTCTGATTTGAATCTAGGAAAAATTGGTATGGGGGATGGGTGAGGGAAACATGGGCTTAAAGGAGCAATGTTGATATGGGTTTAAGGTTTTTCTTAGATTAGGTCAGTGTAAAAGCATAATGGGAAGAGAAGAGGTAAGAGTAGCCAAGAGAACAGATGGTGTGATAAACGTTTGTGGTATTCTCTTTTGTTCTCTTTTAGGTTCCCCCATCCTGGGTTTCAATTATTCCTGGGTGGTGTAAGCCTAGAATGTTGGGAAGTTAGTTGTCCTTGGTGTGTCCCCCAGTTTCAACGAAGGCCAAGCCCTGATTCTGTCACTTACCGTCCATGGGAGTTTGCACTGTCCCTCACATGTGGAATGGAGCCAAGAAACATCTAGTACCATGGTTGTAAACCAGTTCAAGTTGGTCTTAACTTGATCCACTGAAACAAAGGATTATTCAACTGGTTATTGGGATAAAGTGTCAGCGTCATTGCCAAACAACATTTATTGAGATACCAATAAGCAGGTAAAATTTTACCACCTGTGAGGCATTAAGAAATCATTAATATACTATATATTCTGAGTTTTGAAACCAGAGGTCCTCAAACTTCAGCGCAACTAATTACCTGGAGAACTTCTTGAAAATGCACATAACCATTCCTTGAAATTCAGGTGCTAGGTGTATTTAAAAATATATATTTTTAAATTATTTTTAAAAATTCATTCATTCACTTATTTATTTATTTGAGAGAGAGAGCGAGCACGCATGAGCAGGGGGAGGGGCTGAGGGGGGTGCAGAGAGAGAGAGAGAGAGAAGCAGACTCCCCATTGAGCATGGAGCCATTGTGGAGCTTGATCTCACAACCCTGAGATCATGGCCTGAGCCCAAATCAAGACACTTAACCGACTGAGCCACCCAGGCGCCCCTGAGCATCTGCATTTTTAAGGATTCCGTGGTTGACCATGATTCATACCTAGGGCTGAGAACCAGTGTCTTTGTGGAATACTGGGAGCCCATGGAGAAAGCTCAAGAACTCTGAAAAGATATGATAATTTAATAAAACAGAAGAATGGAATCACCTAGGGGAGAACTAACATTTGTTAGGGGATGAAATGCATTAAGCACATCACACGCTGTACCAGTCAAAATGCCATTAGGAAAACAGAAATTAAGATAGGTATTTTAATCAGAGAGCATTGAATAGAGTGAATGGATTTCAAATGTGTTGGAACATCCAAAAGAAAACAGTGAAGTTAGTAAATACAGGGAAGCAACTTAGGGCTGGAGGGAATGAAAGGAAAGAGGTATAACCAGAACTTAGGAATACAGAGGAAGAGGCACCATTTTGGTTGCTGGGCTGCTGTAGGACCATCATGTACCTGGTACTGAGACAGCCAAGGGGGCACTGTGTGGCTGGTAATGGGGCCTCTAGAAAGTGACATGTCACTGGCGTAGGGTCAAAAATTGCCAGAGTTGTAGCTGTCCAGAGGAAGATGCAAAGAGAAAGAGAGTCCCTTCCTCTCTCTTCCTGCTTCCCAGTCTCCCAGTTGTGCCTCCCAATTGCAGACCCTCACTGGAAGTCAGCTAGCAAGGGAATCTGGGAAATCTAATTTTCAGACTCCAAGCCCACAGAATTACAAATCAAAGTATAAAGGGTGTACATGGAACTAAGAGGTAATCGACAAGCACACATTAATCAATTCACTTAATACTCTACAAAACTGTGAATAAATAGAAGAACCAAAGCTCAAACCAAGGTCTAATACCAGGATCCTTGCTCTTGCAGTAAGTTTGAACTCAGTTTATATTTATACTTTGCCCTTGACTTTTTTTTTAATCTTAGCATTTACTTAATACTGGCTGTGTGTTGGGTGCTGTGCTAAGTGCTTAGGCTATGATTATCCTATTTATTTACTTATTTTTTTAAAGATGTATTTATTTATTTTAAGGAGAGAGAGAGAAAACATGAGCAGGGGAAGGGACAGAGGAAGAGGAAAAGGAAGAGAATTCTTTTTTTTAATAAAGGTTTTTAAAAAATTATTTTTATTTTTATTTTTTTAAGATTTTATTTATTCATTTGACAGAGAGAGAGTGAGAGAGCACAAGCAGGGGGAGAAGCAGAGTGAGAGGGAGAAGCAGTCTCCCCATTGGGCAGGGAGCCCAATGCGGGACCTGATCCCAGAACCCTGGGATCATGACCTGAGCCTAAGGCAGTCACTTAACCAACTGAGCCACCCAGGCACTCCAAGTAAGAGAGTTCTTAATCAAACTCCCCGCTGAGCAGGGACCCCAGAATCATGACCTGAGCCGAAGGCAGATGCTTAACCGACTGAGCCATCTAGGTGCCCCGGGATTAAACTCTATATATATGTTTATAAGTAAATATGTATTTATTTATATAAAATTATGTGTATATATATATATGTATGTGTGTGTGTATATATATATATATACATATATATATATAATTATGCAGACCACTTAGGTGAAAAAATACCATAATTAAAGGAAAATAAAAATATTGTCCTAAATTGTTCAGCATGTCATTCTAATCAAATTCAGTTCATTTCAGAGCATAATTATTAAATGCATATGTGTGCTCAGCACTGAGCTAGAGATAATGGAGGATACAAGAAAAATATATGATAGGGACCCTGTTCTCAAGAAATGTAGTGTTTAGTTCTGAAATTAAGCCTTAGCTACATGAAACATCATGTATAATGAAAACATAAAGGTCAAGGAATGCCCTGGGAAGTCACTGAGGGCTGCAGTTGTCGGAGAAATTTGTTGGGAAGGAAGAGATGAGGCCCGAGGGGACAGTGAAGGCAATATGGGTGTGGAAAAGTGGACAGAACTTTCCACGTTAGGAAAGAGCATGAGTAAAGGCTCAGAGGTAGGGCATGAACCCACTGTGTCGAATGACAGCAAAGGGACTGGGATATGAGTGAAAGAAGGAACATTAGTCAGACGGTGGAGCTGAGTCCTAGTTCTTCTCAGTATCCATTCTCCTCTTTTTCTATAGTGATGGAAGGTTAAGCTGGGCACATGGCCAGCCTTCCTTGCAGCTAGGTGTGACAGAGCAACTAAATTCTGGCAAGAGGATATCAGCAGAAGTGAGGTGTGAAATTTCCAGGTCATATCCTGAAAGGAGATGGATTTGTCCTCCATTGCTCCTACTTCGTCCTTCCTGCAGGCTGGAGTGTGGATGGGCTGTTGCGCCATTTTGGACAGTGTAGATAGGACAGCATCCTACAGCAGATATAATCTAGAAGAAGTCCAGACTCTCAGTATTGACGAGCTGCCATTCCAATCCTGGAGCGCCTACAGCGATTGAGAAATGAGAGGGAGGATTCCAAATGACAGGCACAGGGGAGTCTTTTGCTCTCGGGCATCCACAGCGACGACTGCGGAGTCTGGTGTTTCTTCATCTGATAGAGCAGGAGTTCCTCCAAATGTAACCTTACCTTGTCTGCACATTTGCACGATGGCTGCTAGGAGTATCTTTCGGGAAGACCTTTTAAAGAACTGGTAAAGCAGTGAGAGGAGCGATTTTCTCTCCATATGTTTAACAGGGACGCCCAAGATTCTGGCCATCCACGTTCTGAAGGAATATGGGGTTCGCTGCTAATCCAGAAAGCTGCTGTAAGAACTTACAGTTGGTGTGGGGGAGGTATTAAAAAACACTAATATTTCTGGAATGGAAGCTTTAATTGAATGCAAAAAAGATATCATAACCTAGAACAAATTGCTTTTGAAATCAAATACATCTTGTGCAGACAACAAGACCTGTCTTTTTGGTTGGCTCTTTGCAAAAGAATCCCCACTGAAGGCTGAGTTGTTGCACTAGTTCCTCATCTGCAGAATCTTTCTTTTTCCTGGTACAGCAGGAAGCAAAGATCCTGGAACCAGACTTGGGGAGAAGGTAGACTTGATGGTCTTCAGCCTCTTTCAGAATTTTTCAGGATTCTTTCATGTTGGAAGGTTGTCATTAAAAAAAAAAAAATTCGGGGCGCCTGGGTGGCTCAGTTGGTTAAGCAACTGCCTTCGGCTCAGGTCATGATCCTGGAGTCCCGGAATCGAGTCCCGCATCGGGCTCCCTGCTCAGCGAGGAGCCTGCTTCTCCCTCTGACCCTCCCCCCTCTCATGTACTCTCTCTCATTCTCGCTCTCTCAAATAAATAAATACAAATCTTTAAAAAAAAAATAAAAAAAAATTGAGGTGAAATTCACATAACAAAAAACTAACCATTTTCAAGTGAATAATTCAATGGCATCTAGTACATTCACTCTGTTGTACAACTATCTAGTTCCAACACATTTTTATCACCCCAAAGGAAACAGTGTACATGGTAAGCAGTTAGTCCTCATTCTCCCCTCTTCTTACCCCTGGCAGCCACCAGTCTGCTTTTTCTCTCTATGGAAGTACCTGTTCTAGATGTTTTGCACACATAGAACTATATAGTACATGACTTTTGGCGTCTGGCTTCTTTCAATTAGCATAATGTTTTTCATCCAGGTTGCAGCAATTCATTCCTTTTCGTGGCTGAATCATACTCCGTTCAATGTATACACCACAATTTGTTTACCCATTCGTCTGCCGAAGGTCATTTGCCTATTGTGAATGGTGCTGCTATGAACAGGTACATACAAGCACTTGCTTGCATACCATTCTAATGAATTGCCATTTTAGTGAATTTAAAACTCAGGACTCAGGTAGGGGGGAATTAGGAGCATCTAAAAGTCCAAGTTCTCATTCTTCTTCGACATGTCAGAGAAGCAAGCCACCATGAAGGGGCTGCCGCACCACCCCGGTCCGGGGCTAATGGGCCCCCAAGTTGCAGAGCAGAGTGGTTCTGAGCGTGAAGGAGTCTGGTGGAGTCAGGGACCCTGACATCCCTCTCACGGCTGCCACTTCCTTTCTTTGAAAGTCCAGGCACACTGTTGAGTCAGACTGAAGGCCCGTTTCCCCTCCCCGTGGCATGCTATCTGCCAGATTGTTCTCTTGGTTGCCATTTGCCCTCACACGTTCTGAAAGATGCCTTCCTGGCCCAATCAGAGAAAGAGAACTTTCCCGGTTAGACCAGAAGGGGCCCCAAGCCTCCTGATGAGAGACCAGAGGACAACTAGGAAAAGGGACCAGTTCTGTAAACATAGTAATAGCTGCTCTTTATGGAGCATAGAGCATTTGGTCCCTTCAACAGCCCTCCGAGGCAGGGACTAGCGGCTGCATTTCAGAGCGGAGGAAGTGAAAGCTCATGCAGGTACAACTGAGGCTGATGCAAATGCAGGCACATCTCAGAGACGCTGTGGGTTTGGCTCCAGACCATTGCAATAAAGCGAAGCTCACAATAAAGAGAGTCCAGTGACGGTTTTGGTTTCCCAGTGCATATAAAAGTTGCGTTTATACTACGCTGTGGTCTAGTAGGTGTGCAGTAACATCAGGTCCAAAAAACAATGCCCATTCCTTAATTACATGTTTAACTGAAAAATGCTTTGTTGTTAAAAAATGCTAACTACAGGGTGCCTGGGTGGCTCAGTTGGTTAAGCGACTGCCTTCGGCTCAGGTCATGATCCTGGAGTCCCGGGATCGAGTCCCACATCGGGCTCCCTGCTCAGCAGGGGGTCTGCTTCTCCCTCTGACCCTCCTCCCTCTCATGCTCTCTGTTTCTCATTCTCTCTCTCTCAAATAAATAAATAAAATCTTTAAAAAAAAAATGCTAACTACATCTGAGCTTCTAGCGAGCTGTCGTCGCTGGCCCTAGATCACCATTACAAATATAACAATAAGGAAGAAGTTTGAAATCCTGTAAGAATTACCAAAATGTGACCCAGTGACAGAAAGTGAACAAACGCGGTTGGAGAAATGGCACCAATGCCCTTGCTTGATGGCAGGGTTGCCACCAACCTTTGCTTTGTGACAAACGCAGTCTCTGTGAAGTGCGGTAAAGCTCAGCACAATAAAATGAGGTATGCCCGCGGTAAATACTCTCCTAAGTTTACTCTGCCAGGAAATGGTGAGGTCAGGGATCAAATTCATGCCCTGTGGCTCCCTATTTGGACTCTTCATCCCAACTCCCACAAGGGACCTACAGCTAGGCAGGCCAGGGAAGAAAAGGTGTTGACTGGAAATGGGTTCTGGGCTACCAGTTGAACGGTTCTGGCAGGGAGCCAGGATAATCAAGATGCTCTCACCTCAAGACCCTAAATTTAATTATACCCCAAAAGATCCCTTTCCATACAAGGTCGTATTCTCAGGTTCCAGGGATTCGATATCTTTTATCTTATCTTTTAGGGGGCACCACTCAATCTCCTACCAAGGGCCTGAAGCCCCGACAGAGATAGAGAAACCACGGGTTCCAGGGTGGCTGAATTTCTTCCTCTGTGTTGTCATGCAGCGCGTTGCTGCCGGGCCCCAGCATTCTCCCCTGCGACCACAGGTAGACTATAAACCTGAGAGGACGTCACAGGGTACCCCAGGAATAAAGGTAAGGAAGCTAGATTCTCTGGGCTGCTCGCTGGGTCCTCACAGGAGTGATCTGGCTGAGCAAAGCCACAATGACCTGTCTTGGCTCATTTTATGAGCTCAGTAGAGATTCCTTGATAAGCCTGTAGGTAGCAAAGCTTCTCTAGGGAACAGGAGGTGGCAGAGAGAGCTGGAAAGGGGATTGATAAGGCTGGGCTTGGTTTACCCTAACCTCCTTCTGCTTGGCCACTCTGAAGCCATATTTTCCTTTCCCTTCTCCCCGCACGAGCCTTGTTCTTCAGCAGAGTCTTCACCTGGACCACTGACCCATTGGCTCCTAAGACCGAGGCTATGGTCCTTGGGACGTGTGATGGTTTTTAGGTGTCAGCTTGTATCAACTTGTGCTAAGGTGACCAGATATTTGGTCAAACATTGTTGTAGATGTATCCATGGGGATGTTTTTAGATGAACTTTATACTTACATCAGTGGACTTTTGAATAAAGCAGATTGTTCTTCATATGTGGGTGGGCCTCATGCAGTCAGATGGAGGCCTGAATAGAACAAAAACTTGACCTCCCCTGAGCAAGAATACATTCTGTGGCAGATGGCCTTTGGACTGGAAGCACAACATTGACTCACTCCTATGTCCCTAGCCTACTGGCCCATCCTGCAGATTCTGGACTTGCCAAGTATCCATAATCATGTGAGCTAATTTCTTAAAATAAATCTCTTTCTCTGCATGTGCACATTCTATTGGTTCTGTTTCTCTAGAGATTCCTGACTCATACAGAGTAGCCTCCACTTTCCCAGGCTGGACAGCAACCTTCTCAAAGGTGGAGGCAGGGTCTTTTCTATGCCCTGTGCTCAGCCCCATGCTCCTTCTCTCTCTCTGTGGTCTCCCTCCAGGCCCTGCAGTGTCTGGCTCAGAGTAAAGCTGGCTTATAACATGGATCTGGATAGCTCATATTGGTTCTGTGTATGGTTCTCTTTGTTTCAAGCTGCTGATCATAAGTTTACCCCAGCCAGGGGCCATCCCATCCACCAGCTCAGTAGGGTTCATGGAGAGGAAACATTTGCGTCTGAGAAATGTCAGGAACAGAATAATGGTCCCGGCCTAGCTGGGAGTCTGGAGGTGTCTGCCAGGCTGAGTTGAGCTGAGAAGGGCAGCACCCATGCGAGAGAATAGAGACTATGACCCAGGTGGCAGCTAATCAAGTTCTCCCTGGTCAATTAATGAGTTAAATAAAATCTTTGACAGGTGATCACTTTATATCTGTATGAGAATCATGATTTTTACCTTTTTTAATTGTTTAAAAAATTGTCCTTTAGCGGAGTCCAAACTCTCTCAACTCTCCCCCAAATGAGATGGCATCATAACAAATCTATTAACATGTATTAATATTGTATTATAGAGTTTTAATATGTTCACAGAATGGGACTAAACCCTACAGATAAGTAGGAACATTTTCAAAATTTCCTACCCTCTTTTTTTTTTTATTATGCATGGGTTTATTGACGTTATGCTAAATTTAAAAATCAAATTAAGAAGATCAGCATACTCTTGATATAAGAAAGGAAAATGACACTGTGTCATCTTGTCAGAAAATGTGGTATATTTTCCTATTGTCAATGTGTTCTGCTGTGTCTTTCTGGAATGTTTTGTTTGTTTGCTTGCTGAGATATAACATTGACAGATAACATTATATTAGTTTCAGGTATACAACATAATGATTCGATATTTGTATGCATTGTGAAATGATCACCGCAGTAAATCTAGTTAAAACCTGTCACTGCACAGTTACAGAATTTTTTTTTCTTGTGATGAGAACTTTTAAGATTTGCTCTCTTAGCAACTTTCAATATGCAGTACAGTGTTATTAACTAGAGTCACCATGCTGGACTCCTGCCCCTCTTTATCTTCAAGATGGAATATTTAGAAGGACTAGCCATGTGCATCATACACTTGCTTTTTTCCCTTCTTTCAGTCTACCTCAGTGGTTCTCAACCTTGACGTTCATAAGAACTGTCCACAGTGTTGTTCCTAGGACTGCGAATACTGTTTATGAGAGCAATTTAAAGGGCTTACTGTATTTTAAGAAACACCTATGGTAATAATGACAGTATGAAGATTTTTGTCTTTCATGAATCTGAAGCTACCAGACCATCTCCTTCTCCCCCTAAAATATGACTGGACCAGAACTGCATTCAGTGTCAAGGTGTCTGGGCTTCTTATGCTCTCAGTAGCTTTTATTTCATATCGTACTCCCCTAGGAAGGCAGGTCTCAGGTGACTAAGGCTCTAACTTAAAAAAAAAAATTTCTGAGGTGAACTTCACATAACATAAATTTTTAGTCATTTTAAAAATGTACAGTTCAGTGGCATTTAGTGCATTCTCAATGTTGTGCCGCTACGACCTCTGTGAAGTTCCCAAACGTGTCCATCCCCGCAGCCCCTCCCCATTCCCCTCTCCCTCCAGGCCCTGGCAACCACCAACCTGCTTCTGGATATTATATATAAATGGAATCCTACCACGTGACTCAGCAATTCCACTCCTAGCTACATACCCGAAACAACTGAAAACAGATACTCAAACAGGTGTGTGTACAAGAATGTTCACAGCGGCGGGAACGGTGAAGTCTTCCCTCACTGCCAGCTTCCTTGTGGTTCTGCAGGTAAACGGCTCTTCATCTGAGCGAAAGCGTAAGTGAGGACAGGAGCAGGAGAGAGACAAAAGCTGTACCCAGTTATCCCCATTGGGGCTCTGCTTCCTGAGCACAACAACCCATTGTGATGGGTGAATGCTACCCATCGGGGGTTCTGGACAATGAATCAAACAGACCCAGAGAAGACAGGCTTGGGAGTGCCTCCCATGGAAGCTACAGAAATGAGAATAATCCAGAGTCCCTCCCGCTTAAAGGTGAGTGTTGCCCGGAAGCCTGTTACATAAGTGAGCTGGATTTCCAGCCTGCGGGGAAAATGTGCAGGAGAGCCTCGGTCCTTGCGGTCATCATGGTCCCTCCCAGCTAGGAGCCTGAGGCTGGCAGACCCACTGGTAAGGCAGGCCTGTTTCTAAATCTGTTCCCTCCTCACGAATTGTGGCGCATTTTTATCCTCGCCCTCTGGGGGCCCGGGGGCTTGGTTGGCACGACAGTGCCCGGTTTGCAAAGGAAGAAACCAACGCTGTGGCCTTTTCCAATGTGTTCTTCCCTGAGCTCACTTCTGGCAATTATTATAAAGTGCACTCATTATCCTTACGATGGTTTGGAGAGTAAAGCTTAATTCGGTCTGTTATTTCTGTGGCTTTGCTTAATAGCACTTGTACCTGTACGAGCCCCACTAGGCTGTGAAGCCAACTCCTCCTTAAGTCACCAGAGGATGTAGTTTGTGTTCTCATCGTGGCTCCTATCGGTTTGGCCGGAGGCAGTCTTCATAACATTTTAATGGGTCACCAGGGTTTTCTATGGGGAAATCTGTCTCTGTAACAGGCAAAATGGGATTCTCTTAAGAGGAAGGCTGGCCTGTGGGAAAAATGATCAGGTTTGACTTCTAACACGCAGTCGTTGAATAGATTGCACCCACTGTTGACGGCAAGTGCCCTTCAGGTGAGGTATCGCAGTGCCCGGGAGGGAAGTAGACGGATCTGGGTTCAAATTGTGGCTCTGCCGGTGTTCCGTGTGTCATCTGGACAAGCCCTCGAATCTCCCTGAGCCTCAATGTGCCCAGCTGTGAAGTGGGGTGACAGAACTAGAGTTGTTGTATAATCGAATAAAATGATTTAAGGAAGCGTGTGACAAATAATCGGTGCTCAAACATAATAGCGTCATCTTAGTACTATGAGCCCCCTCTAGTCTGAGTGGACCCAAAAGGATCAGACCATGTGGGGACTTTTTCATCCTACAAGCTGTGGCTTATGTGATGCTAGATATAATAGAGCTCTCCTGACCAACATGGCAGTGGTCTGGGGTTCTCACCTGCAAAACTGGCCCCTCCATTCATCCAGATGTGTCTTATTTAATCATTTTGGGGCTTAAGCTAAGTTACGGCAGCATGTTTAGATCCACAGTTTCTGGGGAGGGGGGGGGGCAAGGTCCAGAGGGGCCAGTGGAAGGGTAGAGTAAGACAGAAGGTGGGTAAAGAACAATCTGGTTTTTCTATATTACATTCAAATTACATTCAAAGCTTGCTCTTTTTTTTTTTTTTTTTTGAGGGGGGGGGACGGGGGGGGGGAGAGGCACAGAAGAAGAGGGAGAGAGAGAGAGAATCTTAAGCAGGCTCCACGTCCAGCGTGGAGCCTGACGAGGGGCTCAATCTCACAACACTGAGATCATGACCTGAGCCGAAAACAAAAGTCAGTTGTTTAACTGACTGGGCCACCTATGTGCCCCTAAAGCTCTTTTGGTTCTATGAGCTATCTAGATATTTTCTGTGTATGAGTCATTCCACAAATGTTAACTGAGCATCTGTTCTGTGACTGGCTGATATTCTAGTCCCTTCTTACACCTGTTCCTACCTCCTTTCTGCCTGCTCTTAGGAAGGTCATTGTAAAATAATACAGTGTTTTTTCCCAAAGCCGGGGCAAGGGTATGCGAGATAGCTGGAGGATGGTGTGACAAAGAGGGTGTCTGAGAGCAGGAAGGCAGAGGGGTTCAGAAGGGAGATGGGGCAGTGGGAAGGACTGCCATCTGTTTAGCAAAATACCTGCTGCCACGGGGCAGCCCTCTCTCCCCAAGTCCTTGCCGCTGAAAATCAGCCCTCGGGTAGTGCTGCCTTGCAGACAAAGGTGATGGGGGTGAACCTGAATATCTTGGTCAGAACTTCCCATGGGATTTGAAAATTGCATGCTTGCGTGTGTGTGTGTGTGTGTGTGTGTGTGTGTGACTACTTCTCCATCCTATGGTAGAAGAAATGCTCCCATTTACCCACGCACACTCAGGCTTCCTTTCTGCAAACACCACCTCGGTCAGGCTCAGGGGACTGGGGAGGTGTGGCCTTGCCAAGAAGACCACAGCCCCGGAGACTGTGGGAGTCAAAGGAAAGGACCCATCGGGAGAGAGGGGAGTCGGGGTGCCTTCCCGCCTGGCTTGTTGTTTATCGCAGCTTCCGGGGGAGACGTGTGCAAGCCTTTCTGCCACGGCCAAAACCATGCCTGCTCCATTCTTCTCCTCTCCCTTCAGCATCCCTCTCCCTCAACTCCCCAACAGCCCAAGACAAACTCCAACTACCAGCAGCGCCCTCGTATTCCCAGCCTGCGAGAAAAGTGTTGCTGATACCTACTGGGTAATTTGTTTAATGAAAGCTCAAGACATATGTTGGTTCCTGGTATATGTGGAGAAATGGAAAGAAAACGAGAGGTCAAGTAAATCAATTACCGGTGGCCAGATCTGCAAGTTCTCCTGATTTCTTGCAGCGTTTATGAGCCAAAGAAAGGAGCAAGATGGAGAAGTGTGGCTCGGGTTTAGTTCTGTTCAGTTGCACACATGCAACCCAAAAGCTGGGGATTAATTATGGTACACAATGTTAAGCAAAATGTATTAGGTATCTTCTTATATGTTGGATCCCTGCTTGATTAAAATGGCAATTGAATTCATATTGCCTTTGTTGTTTTTGCAGCTTTTTTTTTTTTAATTTTTTTTAAATTTATTTATTTGACAGAGAGAGACACAGCGAGAGAGGGAACACAAGCAGGGGGAGTGGGAGAGGGAGAAGCAGACTTCCCGCAGAGCAGGGAGCCCGATGCGGGGCTCGATCCCAGGACCCTGGGATCATGACCTGAGCCGAAGGCAGACGCTCAACGACTGAGCCACCCAGGCGCCCCTGTTTTTGCAGCTTAATAAGACCAAGTATCCGGGTGCACCAGCCCCTAGAAAACAGGCTTCTGAGACCCTGAAAGCGAGTCCTGCTGCGACACTGTGGCATCAACAATTTGAAGGAAAGGAATTGGGGATTTAGTTGAATAGAGTATTTAGTATTGTGATATGTTTAATATTCTTCATCTCTGTCTTCACACATTCAAGGGAAATCACTGGGCAATATAAAACAATACGCCCAGTGTGATTCTTTCCCCCCGTCCCCAAGAAAACCTGGAATCCACCTGTTTTTAAATTTCTGCATATCCACTAAATCCACTCGATATATATTTTTTTATTTATATATTTTATATTTATATTTAATCTCAAGGTTTGACTTTTTAAATGATATGATCTAGTTGTAGAATCATACTGTATTTAAAAATACATGTTTTAAGGGCTTCATTCATTTCCTCATTAAACGTATGTTGAGCACTCGCTATACGCAGGTACTGCTGTTGGCCCAGGAGATGCAAAGTTACATCATTCTGGGTGACTCACGTCCCCTCTTCATTAGCCAGTCAACCTCCTAGTAACATCCTGCACTCTGATACTCAATCAGAGATACCTGATGGAAAAATGGCCCCTGGACACCCTGTGGTTTCATGTGTCAACCCATCAACCTCATGGAAACACACCATCTCCTCCTCTCTGATGGGTCCAGCAAAGCCTGGGTGTGCTCCTTATTGACTGGCCCAGCTTGGGTCACATGACCATACCTGAACCAGTCTCTGAGGTTGAGGGTGGCGGGCTCTGATTGGACAGCCTGGTTAAATGTCTCCTTGTAGAGGTGAGGAGGTCAGTTCCTCACAACCCCATGGCTTCCCAAAAGGGTAGTTTCCCCAAAACAAGATAGGTAGGGCGGGCCAGAAAACAAGCCTGTGGCTATTGTAACAGCTGAAACTTCCCTCATAACTAGCAGAGTTGGATTATCTAATGGCCTTCTCACCATCCCCACTTGGATATCTCACATGCACCTCTAAGTTACCCCACTGAGAACTCTTCAGTAGCACACATGCCAAAGGACTCACCGTCCTTCCACACAGATTTACACCTTCCCTGGTGTACCTCATCTTGGCAAAGCATATCACAATCTACCCGATCACCCAAACTGGGATTTGGCCACTGACTTCCAGGCCTAATCCCCCCAAGCCTCCATGGTCAACCTGTCACAGGGTCTAAAATACTTCTTATCTGTGTCCTTCTTCTCTAGCCCTCCTGCCATTTCTTTGGTTCAGATCATCATCGTCTTACCCAGATGCTCTCCTAACTGGCTTTTTCCTCTCTAGCCTTGCTCCTCTCCAATACAGGTTCATCTTTCCAGTACTAAAATATGACCATATCACTCACCTCTTTAAATCACTCAATGACTATCCCATGCCTTCAGGATCAAAGGCAAGCTTTTAAAACTCGGCATATAGAGCTTTATCTTTCACACAAAACCCCCTCACCTGGCTTGGGGACAGTTCCCCTGGCTCACAGCCCCCATGCCACACTGGTAACACTGGAACATCTGTTTGCTTGCCTGCCTCTCTCCCTGAGCCGGAGCTCTTTAAGAGCCAGGATATTGTAGTTTGCCTCACTCGACACTCATTGTAAACCCTTCATAGCGTACTTTCCTGTTTGAGTTGGAAAGCTAAAAGTTGCATTTACAGGACTCCCTGGCAGCTGTCATGTAGGAATGGAATAGAAGTTCCATCGAGCAGATACACCTGTATGAGACTTTAAACAGAAGCAAAGAACGAAGACTGGATCTTCCGGCAACCTTGGTGGTGATATCTGATTCTTTGGGGGCAGGTACAGTTGGGTTTCTAGGATCCAGCCCCCAGCCCAGGGTGGCTATGGCCTATGGTGTTTCCACTAGAACATGGCCTTGGTGTAGTTGGTCTTAATCTGCACAGTTCCCAGCTGCATCAAACCTGGCCCTTCCCAAGATTCTGTGAGCTACTCAATAAATAAATAAAATAAAACGCTTTCTGTTTAAACTAGTTAGAGGGGATGCTATTGTCAGCAATTAAGCACCCTGATTAATAGAGCTAGTATCTAATGCCTATTGTGTCTGGATTGTCCAGCACCATGCCTGGCCCATGAGCAATACCACATGCCTGTTATTGAATGAAAGATTGAATGGATAATTTTCTCTGTTCCTGGAGTGCTCACTGTATGATAGGAGAGCATACATGAAAACAAATATTTCAAGGCAACAGGTTATAACAGAGTTACAAAAGTTAAGAGAATACTAAGATGGGAGCATTAGGACCATCTCAAGGAAGGTAATATTTGAGATGGGCCTTAAGAATGAGTAGCAAGTCATTAGCTAGACAAGGAGACAAAGATTAGCATTTCTGGCACTTTCTAGACACTGGATACCAAACTACGTCACTTATATGCATTATCTCACTTAATCCTCACTAATGCTATCACTCTCATTCTACAGGCTGACTTGCCCAAGGTCATAGGGTTGCAAGGGGCAGAACTCACATTCAAATTGAGCTCCCTCTGACTAACATGCTAAAGAGTGTAGATTTACCCTCCAATTAATAAGAACCAGTGAAGGTTGGACAATAATAGGATTAGACAGTGTTACAAAAGGATAGGAGAAGGGGAACTTGACTAGTTAGGAGCCCAGAGGAGAGATAGCAGCCCCAAGTCAGGAGTAGTGAGAATGGGGAGGATTGAATATGTCTGAGAAGTATTTTAGAGGCTCCATAGACAAACTTGGAGACCACCATCATGTTGCAGAGAGAGGAGGCAACAGGAGTTAAGGGTGAACCGAGACCTGGGCTCGGGCAGCTGGGTGCTTGGTGGCACCATTTGTGAAAACAGAGAAAAACAGGCGAAGCAGCTGGTTGGGGGGTTAGTTCATGATTTTGATTTTAGATGTGTTAAAATATATGATTCCTACAGGACAATAGCTTGGAGATCATCAAGATATCCATTTGTCCAAATCCATCGTGCCCATGACCCTGGAGTAAAGCCTAGTGCCCGGGGTGTCTTGGCAGCTATTCAGGCATGACTGGAATCTGGCTCAGCATTAGGCTGAGTGAGCACGGAGCCTTGCGTTGCTGCATATTTAAACCGACCTGTCAGGCAATGGAGTTCCAGAGAAGAAAGGCTCTGTCTGAGGAAGGCAAACGCGCGCCCCGCTCAGTAATTCAGCATAGAGCCTGTCTTGGCTGCTGAGTTACCATCACAAGGAGCATTTTCAAAGTCAAACCCAATTTCTGTGCTAAGTCATGCCTGAGCAAGCTGGAGAGTTGCCAAAAGACAAGAGAAGACTCCAGGCCTCTTTATAAACAGGCCCGGGGAGATTTGGGTACTGCATGATAAAGCTGTCAGTCTAGTCTCAGCAGTGCAGGCCTGTGACTTATTTGCATATGTCACTTCCTTCAGCACACCCCAGCCGACAGGCTCCTGAGTCCAAAGCCTGTGGACAAATAAAGCTGTCCAGGATGACCTCTTACTATCAGATTCAGGCTTTATTATACCAGGGGGTCTGGCCACCTATCCCTTATCCCTTCATTGCTCTGGGCCAACTCACAGCCCTGCTGACAGCATGGAGCTCTCCTAAGGGAGAAGCGCTTCAGAGGAGGGTCCAGGCACAGCCCTTTGTGGGGCTGGGGAGTGGAGCGGAACTGCTGAAGGGCTGCTGACATCCCGCCACCAGCAGCCAACTTTCAAAGTTCGGGAAGGACAGGCCCATTCAGCTTTCTCAGCATGCTGCTCCCCAGCCAGCCACAGGGGAAAAGCCCTAGGTGGAGGCTCCCTGTCTCTTGGCTTCTCTCAGGCTCTGCTTCTATGCTTCCTTGATTAGCCCTGGAGCCCTGTTCCACCCATACTTGGGGATCAATTACTAAGCAGGAGACTGTAAGGAAACCATCTGGCACGTGCAGTCCTGCCCAAGGTCCTGTGTTGATGCTTGATTGGTTAGTTGCCTAGTCAGGATTGGATTCAGGTGGTCATCCTTTTTTTTTTTTTTTTTTGATTTGGACATGGGGCAGGCTGCTCCCTGTAGGAGGGATCTGGCCTGGGTGCTCCAGGGTACTGTCTTAGCCTGCCTGGCTTCCTTCCCCAAGGGTCAAAGGCATCCATAATCCAATGGGTCTATAATCTACTAGCAGAACCAGTAGCTAATGGAAAGTAGAAATAACAAAAAATGCATCCTTTCCTACAGGCTGGCTCATCCCTGAGCCAGGATGCCAGGCTTGGTAGACAGGACACAGGCTGGATCTCAGCCCCCACACCTGCACCCCTTATGCCAGGTTCTCTGGGCTGGCCACTAGCTGCACAGCTCTGGTGGGGTCTGTGACAGGCCAATCAGCAAATTCTGCATTAGAAACTCTCAATCTCCCATCCCCATTATGTAATACAAGATAAAATTTAAAATAAAAACAATACTGACTCATAAAACACAAACTTATACAAGTGTTGAAATTATAACGACTTTACTTGGGATATTTCGATTGCAAAATATTTGTTCACTGAAGCCGAACCTTTTTTAGTTTTATAGGAAGTGCCTGCTGGACTGCGTCTCTAAGCTTATGTTTAAGGGGCCCACTGGGCAGTCCAGCCCTGGGCCTGGGGCCTGGGTCCTCCTCCTGATGCCTCCCATCTCTTGGGCCCTGCCCCATCCCTACTTGATCCTATCATTCTGTGTAAAGAGACAGCTCAGACCTTGGCTAACAATGCTCACACCTGGCTTCTACTTCTCCCCTCATGCTGGTTCCCTGAAAGCCCCAACCCAGGAGAGACAATTTTGACTACGCTCTTATATTTCGACACCTAACCTTTCCCATCGGTGTCGGAATCACAATTCCAGTCTTGTCAAGTGGGCCTCCTCATGCTATTATCACTGGATCCATGATAGTCCATCACATTTTGGGGATCAGGACAGTGGAGCAGTTCAGGAAATCTGGCTTCCTTCATGCCTTTTGGTGGTTTGAAATCAAGTCCATAAGTTATTTGATACTCCCCCTACCACTTCCAGAGGTGGAGCTTAATTCTTCCTCCCCACCCTCACCTAGAATGTGGGCTGAGCTTAGTAAGTCCCTTCTTATGATCAGGATGTGGTTTCTTCCTTGCTCTTTCTCTCGGATCATTTACTCTGGGGGAAGCTGGCCGCCATGCTGTGAGAACACTCAAGTACCCCATGGAGAGGATCACAGGGTAAGGAACTCAGGCCTCCTGCCAACAACCAGCAGTGGATAGTCTCCTGAGGGAGCCACGTGACATGCCACGTGGACCCTCCCACCTCTGTCAAGTCTCTGAGGGACTGCAGCCCTGACGGTGTTCTGACTGCCACCTTCTAAGAGACCCTGAGCCTCAATATGACCCCAGCCAAGCCATCCCAAATCCCTAACCCATACCAACTCTGTGAGATAGTAACTGTGGATTATCTTAAGCCATTCAGTTGTGAGGTAATTTGTTACACAGCAATAGTAACTAATACATATCTCAGAGGTGAGGCTGGAGAGAGGGATGGCAGGAGTCTCACAAAATGATTTTCTGTACCAGGAGCTTCTGTATCACTTCTTACCCCTTTGCACTGAAGGCGTCCTCATGGTTTGCTTGCCTCTCTGTCTCCCAGATAAACATAAAGATCAGAAAATAATAAAATATGTTTACAAACAAAATATGTTTATAGATAAAATTTAATAAAATATGTTACAGATGTTACAGATAAGCATACAGAAAGATCAGAAAGTAATAAAATACCTTTGTACCCACTACCAAGATTAAACTGATGTTAACATTTTGCCATATTTGCTTCAGATTGTTCTCTTTTAAAAAATAAATCAATCACTATAGATAGAGCCCAATACCTCCACTGGCCCCTGCTTCTGTAAGTAAAGATGAGATTGAAGCTGGTGTTCATCAGTCCTTCAAAGGTTTCTGTTTTGTTATGACTTGTTTATGCATTTAAAAAATATATTCTAGGGCGCCTGGGTGGCTCAGATGGTTAAGCGTCTGCCTTCGGCTCAGATCATGATCCTGGAGTCCCGGGATCGAGTCCCGCATCCGGCTCCCTGCTTGGCGGGGAGTCTGCTTCTCCTCCCTCTGACCCTCCTCCCTCTCCTGCTCTCTGTCTCTCATTCTCTCTCTCTCAAATAAATAAATAAAATCTTTAAAAAATATATTCTAGGGGCGCCTGGGTGCCTCAGTTGGTTAAGTATCTGCCTTCGGCTCAGGTCATGATCTCTGAGTCCTGGGATCAAGCCCCACATTGGGCTCCCTGCCCAGTGGGGAATCTGCTTCTCCTTTTCCCTCTCCCCCTCCCCCTGCTTGTGCTCGCTCTCTCTATCTCTCTCAAATAAATAAATCTTTTTTAAAAAAGTATATTCTGTTGTTGCATATTTTTTAAAAGTTTTTCATAAATAGTATTATATTGTACATATTCTTTTGTATTTTTTGTTTATTAAGGTAATAATTTACATAAAGCAAAATTCACTGTTTTTAGGGTCCACTTCTGCATGTTTTGGCAAAGAATACAATGATGTACTTACCCCCACAACCAAGATATAGAACGGACCCATCACCCCAAAAAGTCCCTGCAAGGACCTTGGTTTTGGGGATCCTAGGCCCTACCAGATGGAAAGCCTGGCCTTGCTTTTCAGTCTCAAGTGGTGTTGTCTCTTTCTGTTGTTATTCCACACCCAAAGCAATGCATGCCTGAGAACTGAGGGGGAGATGGTTGGGGACAGTTAGAAAATTCAGAAGCAGGAATCTGTGCTAATACCCCCACATCTAAGTCCTGCTGCTTAGCCAAAGATAGAGCCATGGGAAATATTGGTGACTCAGTGAATAGAGAAATGAGTGAATGAAGCAACGTTAAGAGTGGGATAGTGGGGGGCGCCTGGGTGGCTCAGATGGTTAAGCATCTGCCTTCGGCTCAGGTCATGATCCCAGCGTCCTGGGATCGAGTCCCGCATCGGGCTCTCTGCTCCTTGGGAGCCTGCTTCTCCCTCTGCCTCTCTCTCTCTGTCTCTCATGAATAAATAAATAAAATCTTTAAAAAAAAAAAAAAAGAGTGGGATAGTGGGAGTTATTGTCTTCTCCATCCTTTCTGGGTACCAGGAATCAACAAAGACACTTAGAGCCTGAGAAGCTGGTGCTCTGTGTCTTCCCCCAGGCTGCAGCCCTGGTCCTTTGGACTCCCAGCTGCTGCGGGAGATGGGGATTGACTTCAGCCCCAGAGACAAGATATCAGCTTGCATTCCTATCTCCCACATTGCTCAGTGTAGTCTCGTAGGCTCTTCCTGAGACACGCAAGTGCCTCCTGGGCCCATTGCTACTCTTGCCTGCCTTGATTCTCCCAGTGAACCAGTACCTCAGGGCTTTTCTCCCCATGAGAAAAAAAAAAGAATTCACTTGGACTCCTAATTATAAAGGGTCAGTGAAGGACCTTTTAAACTTTGTTAACTGTAAAACTTAACCTTCCCAGGAATGGAGATCACTATTCCTGTCTTCCCTTTTTCTGTAGCCCAAGGATCTGTATCAACAACTATGACTCTCAGAATGGTACATATTTTCAGAAGGAAAAAATATTACGATTGATTAGTTTTGATGTCTGCAGGAGAGAGGGATAAAAAGGAGAGAGAAATTTACCTATGCTCTATTTACCAACTCTTACTTATACTCTTGATGGTACTCTGTCACTTCTCTAAGATGTTGGAGAAACAGGCATTTCTGTGGCAAAAAGCTTCCTGTCCTTTTAGGAGGCCCAGTTGCTTAATGCTGCTCTGCAGCTGGCTGACACAGAAGGTTCTGTTGGGATGCAGTCATGACAGCAGCATTCTCTTTGTGGCAAGGTTGAGAAGATAAGACAACAGCAAAGCAGTCAGCTTAGTATTACCCCAGACCCTCTGTGCTGGAGGCCAGTCAATACAGATGTCTGAACGGGACTTCATTTCTCACTGAAGGCCCTGGCAGCAAGTCTAAGGGTGCTTTCCTTACTTAGCACCCTGATGGACATGTGCACCTGTCCGAGAGACAACGAGCCACACAGGTCCCACCATCTCATTGCTTCCTCTGATGAAGGAAAACAGGCAACCCTTGGGAATTCTAAGTTGCAATGGGAAAAAGAGCAGTTCCAACTCATATCCACTCTCCTGTTGCATGCGCTGGCCCCACTGAGGGTTTTTTGACTTCTTGCTTTGGCTAACTGGTCACAATAAAAAATGAAGACCGATTCTCTGGGCTTTAAATAAGAATTAGCTCAAGTATACGGCAGAGTTCTTTCCCCTGCTCTGTAGGGGTTGGCAGGTCTGTGCTAGTGCCCAGTGGAAGCCAAGACTCTGAACGAAGAGGCTCACCTTTCGCCTGCAGGACTCCTGGGGACCCCTGGGGGAGGGGCAACTTTGGGGACCAGCAACCAAGAAAAAGCCCCGAGGGCCAAGCTCCAATGATCTCCAGTCCTCACTGCAGGTCAAAGCAGCCTCGCTGTGTCCAGACCCACATCCATATTCAATCAGACTGCTTGGAAAATCTGAGATCCTTAAAGGAGTGGGGGAGGAGGAAGAGATCGGTGCAAAAGATGGTGTCAGGAAATGCTGACCCTCAGCTAAAAGCCCAGACAAAAGTCAGCCATGGAAGAGGGAGAATGGGTTCTACCAGGTTCAGCTTCTGTTCTTGGCTTAGAATTTGCAAAGATGTTACTTCTGAGGCATAAGTTGCGTAGGAATTTGACTGTCTGGGTCAGAACAATCAGAAGGAAGAAAGCATTCATCTCTAAGTTTGAGTCCCTGTAGTCTCCTCCTTTACCTGGAAGCCCAGCGTGTCACCTGGAGGCTCCTTCTGAACCACAGGAGAGCTCTCTGCCCCATCCTAGGACAGATGCTCTCGGGGGCCTCTCATGGGGAGGCCATTCCCTAAGGGATCCCAGTTGGCTTAGGAGTCACTTTTACAAGGAAGCCTTCCAGACACCCCAAACCTGGGCCAGGTGCCCCCTCTCTGCACTGCCTCAAACCCCAGTGCTTCCTTCCATCTGAGCACTCCTGACCCTGGCTGGCGTATGTGTCCATCTGTCCAGCTGGACGACAGTGACTGGGGCAGGCTGGTGATTTACTAACCCCTACAATTCCTAGCAAAGTGCCTAGTATATGGTAGGTATCCACAACACGTGTATTGGATGAATACAAGACAGAGAGTGTCTGGGGGAGCCTCAGCATGGGCTAGAATTTACCAGGAGGACAAAGGGGAAATGCCATTCCAGGAAGAAGAAAAAGCCAATACAAAGGCCTCAAGGAAGAAAACCAAGTGAAAGAAGGATAGCTAGACACCTGCTGTGACCTAAGGTGTGTGGGGGAGAGCATGGGGAGTGGGGATGGGAGGCTTTGCCTTGTCAAGAATTTTATGGGAAATCATCACACCATCTTTGAGCAAGAGAGTTATTGATTAGCTCTGTGTTTATATTCACTGTTCCTCATAGTACAAAGGGCTAGTGTCCTTGATAAATAAAGAACTTGAAATTGATAAGAAAGTTGCTTTTAAAAATTAATTACTGACTTTTAAAAGTAGCCAATAACTCCTGAGAAGAAGGTGCAAAAGATATGATTAAACAGTTCACAGAAAAGGAAATACAAATGGTTCTTTAACAGGTAAAAGATGTTTGATCTCGCTCATAGTAAGAGAAATGCAAATTAGCTCTCTACTTAGACCCCATTTTCATGCATTATGTAGGCAAAAATCCCAGACTTTGATAACATACATTCTGTTAGCAATATCAACCACCGCTGGTAGAAGGGTAAATGAGCACAACTCGGTGGAGGGCGATTTGACAAAATCTATCCAAATTGTAACTGCTTAGACCTTGACCTGCACTTCTGGGATTTGACTATAGAGATATACTGTACACATGTGAAATACTGTGTATTCAGGGTTATTGATTATGGCATTGTTATAATGGTGAAATGTAGGAAGCAGCTAAGTGCCCATCAATAGGGTACCATTCCACAGATGGTGATGGCAGACCCCATACAATGGAATATCAAGCAATAGTGAAAGAGAATGAGACGTGCTCATGACAGGGAAGGGTTCCAAGATATCCAAGACAGTTATGAGATAAGTAAGAGAAAGGTAGACGAGTGCATATTGTTGGCACCTTTTGTGTATAACAAGGGGAAGGAGAAATGAGACTATATATTTGCCTTCTCTTGTAAAAGCCTAAAGGAACTTGGGTGATGTACAAAATGATTGCCCAAGTAGAGGTGAGAGAGGTTTGGGAACCAGGCAGATAGGGGGTAGGTGTGAGGAGGAGACTCTTCACTGGGAATCTTTATATGTTTTTTGAATTTTGAATCATGTGAATATGTACCCTATTCAAAATATTACAGTAAAAAGACATTAGTTTCCTGTTCCCATAGTCTTTCTTTCAGAATACTTGTGTAGCCTGACTTCCAGAAGAATCCAGCACCCCATTCTTATGATTCACACCATCTCCAGTGAGCACTCAGTGTTAAGAAATATACCCCCCAAACAAATTCATATATGTCTTTAGAGGGCATCTATACTGCATCATCCAGCTGTAAGCTATTAGAACTCCCTCGAGGTTGGAAATATCCCCTCGTCCTCCTAGGGGCTCTGATTCAGGTTTTTACATTTTCCCATGTGCCTTTTTCCCACTCAACTGGTCATTTTCAGATAGGATTTCTACTTAATAAAGCAGTGTCTGCCCTTTATTCGGATGGTCTTCTTCCTCGGGCATTCCTTCCCAGAGATGACCTTGCTGAGAAGTTCTTGAGAACTGGTCACTCTTGGTGCTTTGTGATTGCTTGTCCAGGCTGTACTTTATGCCTATCAAATGTGGTTGCCCAATTTGAACACCTTGTAAAAACATTTAAAAATCACTCAGTGAAAATCCTTCAAACAAGGAACAGCTGTGCTGGAGAAAGAGCCAGCTGGTTGCTCACCACTTTCTCAGAAGTGTGGTGGGAAGCACAGTGTTCAAGAATTCCAGGAGGTGAATGGCAAAATTAACCTACACAAGCCCTTTGGTTGAGACATGATTGCCTGAGAAAATGGCCCTCTCTTTGACCAGCTGTGTTCACAAGATTGCCCTCTTTAGAAAGCACCATCAGAAGTTCTACTGGGAGGGGTTTGGGTCTCAGCTTCCCTTTTCTTGGCTTCATTGCTCTGTAACTGTGACACCTGTTGCTCAGGTCTAAGCTAAGCTCCTGCACACACATCCGTTGCAGATGCTGATGAAGTATTTATAAGCTCAAGTCCAACCAGGTGGACCCACTCCTCTACTCTTCTTCCCTAAAGCTGGCTTTTTGTTAAGAGTTCAGCTCACTCCTGTGTAGCTAGTTTCCTTCTCCAGATGGAAAAGTTCTGTCGCTTTGATTACACGTATATACTCCCAACCAGTTACAAACTCCCGGGGTGCAGGGACCACCTGTTTTTCATCTTTGTTCCCCCGACAGTTGCTAACACATGGCTGACCCTCCATAAATACTTGTTGAATAAACAAATGAATGAGTGGTTAAGTGGACTTCTAACACTTGCTAGGTATTTAGATCAGCTCTGTCCAACAGAAATTCTGTGATGATGGAGTATATAGTGGGGCTGTCCATTACGGTACTCACATGTAGCTGTTGAGTGCTTAAAATGTGGCTAGTGTAGCTGGGGGACTGAATTCCAAATTGCAATTGATTTCATTTAACTTGTCATGGGTAGCCAGTGGCTACCATATCGAATGTGAAGATTTAGATGATGGGCTATATACTTTGATCGCCTGTACTAATAAACTGTGGAGCCTTCTCAAGTTAACTTTTTTTGCTTAACATGGCCCAGGAACTTCGAACAACAGCTTGGAAGCAGTGAGAAATCATATTAGCACGTCTCATGGCACTTGCCATCATCACTCCCGGCAAACAGAGGTCAAAAGGAGGGACAGTGACTAGAAATTAGTTCTGTCTGCCTTTTTCTTGGGTGTCCCAGGAGTGTAAATGGTCAGCCTCTTAGTCTATGACTCACCCAAGAGCCAGACTCTATGACTGTTGCAAGCCCCCGCTGGCAGGCTGGGCACGGAGTTTGGGCTGAATTGGAGGGAAGTGTGCCACGTGGTGAGTCATCCGTACCATTTCTCAGAGCAGGTGTTCTTTGGGGAGCCTCCTCCAAGGAGGCCCCACCCAATGTGCCTTTCCCTGCATGGATGACTGTAGCTCCAGGACTGGGCATGAAGTTCATTCCTGGTCAGGAACGTCTGGGTGGTATGAAGTTACCAGGGACTTGTGCCCAGAGACCCCACAGGATCTCAGGGTGGGTTTTGTGCTCTGACTGCCCTGGCAGAGGCTAGAGTCCCCTACGTGAGTACCAGCAGCAACTGCAGCAACTTTAATGCCACACCGGGACACTTTCTTCAGCCCTTGGTCCATCTGGTTCCAGCCACTGTTGCCCATGGCAGCAGGCAGAGTGGGGTTTCACCAGGGTGCTGGAAAGCCTGGGGCGCCTCCATCACAGCCGGAGGCATGGCGGCAGGGTATGTGTGTGACCCCCTAGGTGCCACTGTCCTCTAATGCATGGAACAGGATAGAATCTCTACACCCAAGGTGAGCAGTGCCCGTTTCTCCCATTGAATGGGGCTAGGACATGTCCACAGAGCAAGTCATGCAAGTACCCGTGACGCCAGGTCGCTAAGCCACCAGGTCACTAAGCCAGAGCTCCCGGAGCTGCCAGCATCTTCTACTCTCATCCCTCGGGGATGCAGGCCAAGGGTACATGCCATCTAGCACTCCCCAGTGCCATGCCACACCATCCCTTCCTGGGTTGCCTATCACCTCTCATTTGGAAGACAAAAAAGAAAAGAAAAGACCTCAGCCCCAGGTCCCTGACACAGCAGAACTCCAGAGGCGCCTTAGGCCAGGGCAGCATCTGGGTACAGTATTCCGTTGGTGGTGAGCCATCCTCTGGAGCTCAGAGTTGTTTCAACATATCTGACACGCCCTGTAGGCCCAGCAGGCAGGGTGGGGTAAGCCCATACTGTACATGACACATGGGAGAAGCTCTGGTTACCGGTTGCACAAACAACACCTCACTCAGGGCTTGGGGAGGTGTTGAGGTAACTTGTAACTCCCCACTCATGGACCTCCCCCTCCCCCTCGCTCTGCTTCTCCTCCCAGCCTCATCTTTAAAGTCTTTGGGGCCTGGGGCAAGCCTAGGTTTGGGGAACAATTCGTGTCCAGAGACCCGATCATTGCAAAAGTTATGGGCCGATGGCATGGTGGTCTACTGTTGGCTTGTCATTCCAGCCTTTGTGTCTTGAAATTCCCTCCAACTGCATCGAGAAGTCCTGTGGTTTCCATCACTGCCCTCCTTTTTTAGAGCTACCCATCCCTGCAGATGGTGTGGTTCTTTCTGGGTCAAGTGTGACTGCAAAGGCTGGTGTGAGTAGAGCACGCTGGCCATTCTGGAAAGCTCTTTAGGTTGCCTAAGAAAGTATTCCATCCCATCCTACTGTTTGTGGCTTGGTGCATTTCTTGGGATGCAGAAGATCGATACCTACAGAAAGATTCCCTCAATAAAGAGTGCTTCTTTGAGGGCAAGCCTATCTCTGTGCAGCATAGCCACAGAATTTTAGATTTTAAGAACTAGTAGGGAACCTAGAGATCACAGCTTCATTTTCAGGGTGAGAACACAATACCAAAGAGGTCAAGCAATTTGGCCAAAGTCACTGCAGTTTATAGACAGAGCTCCTAGAACCTTGAATAGACAAGACAATGCATAAATCCGTGAGTTGGGGTTGACTTCAGATGGAAACTGGGGACTTACTCTGGATTCCTCATATGAAGAAGGGATAGAGTCATAATGATTTTGAACAATCCCCCCCTCTTTTTTTTACAGCATCAGATACTCTAAGTGTTATCATATAATAAGCAGGATGATAAACGTGCTCTCTCTTTTACCATAAAGTGTTTTGCTTCTTCTTTCCCCCTAAATTACACCAGCTGGATTTGCATAATTTGGGATTCACCTGATTGAATGAATCTGGTCATAGGGGAAGACCCAAAGGAAAGTCTTGCTGCCAAAAGGGCAGGTAAAGCTAGCATAGAACCATCTTTATATCTCCAGGGCTCTGGCTGGTGCCATGTGTCTCGAGATGCTGAGATCTTATAGGAGGATGACCTCCAAGGTAGAACTGGGGACACAACTTGTTCTTCCCTTTCTCCCTGATATTGTGCCTGTCAGCTATCAGATGTGGACTGGTATAGTATTGATATGAGAAGGAGGGTGCTGATACCTTCTATTCTAAAAAATCTTTTTAAAAGATTTTATTTATTAGAGAGAGAGCAAGCGAGAGAGAGAGAGAGAGAGACCGTGCATGAGCGGGAGGAGAGGCAGATCTAGAGGGAGAAGCAGACTCCCCACTGAGCAGGAAGCCGGACAGGACGCGGAGCTCGATCCCAGGACCCTGGGATCATGACCTGAGCCAAAGGCAGACGCTTAACCGACTGAGCCACCCAGGCGCCCCCTGATACCTTCTTATGACTTAAGCAAGCTTTGGTCAAATGAACCCCTATGACCTCGGTGAGAGACATTCAAAGCCTTATTGCCATGGAACAGGATAGACACAAAATAAGTGAAGTCTCTGCCTTTTCTGTGAGCCACATGGGACTTTCTCCATCTTATTGTAAAAATGCAGGGGCCAGAGATTCTCAAAATAGGATCTGGTAAAAGGATCAGTTCATGTTTTCCACAAGGTTCTTTATAGAAGGTTTCTCATTTGTCTTTCTAGAGGTTATTCCAGTTCTGTTTATGCAATAGTTGCTAGTTAAGAATCTGGCTGTCATCCATCCTCTATGTTGGGCCAGGGTTATGGTGGGAATCCTGTTTTCCTAGAGATGTCAGGGTTATAAACTAGTTCTTGGGCTCATGGTTCCTATCTGCTACTGTCCATGTACCCTAGCACTGTATTTACACTATTTTGTATTATTCCCTCAACAAGATTTTAGATGCCTTGAGCCCAAATGACTGAGCTTATATTTTCTTTAATTCCCTATCCTGTCCATAGCCTGAACACATTAAATATGCTGATAAGCAATTAGCTTGAGTTTTTAAAGGTTTAAATTAGGCAGGAACATACATTTATAGCAAAATACATATGTATTGTATACAGAGTAAAAATTTAAAGTGAAAAATATGGTGTTACTTATTCAAGTTGGCAATGAGGAACGGAATTTTTATAAAAAAATTATCTTGGTTAAAAGACCTCAAAAGTCCAAAGGTTTTTCAACAATGGCCCTTAAGAAATGTGATGGAAATGTTGCAGAGGGTGGTAAGTCAGCTTGGAAGGTGCAAACTTTGCATTCACATATGTGAGGAAGTCAAACAACACCTCTGAAAACTTAGAACCAAAGAGGTTGAGAAATGTAACAGATATTGAACATGTCCCCGAGAGTAGATGGTTTATCACCCTAGCATGTGTAGTGAGGACAGACTGGGCACAGGTGTCAGGGATTTGGACAGATAAGGGGAAAGCACATTTCGAGGCTGCCCTCCCAGAGCTAGGGAGCCATGGCTCCGATGTGACCAAGAGCCACAATGTGGCATCATTTCAAGGGGTTTTCATATGCTTGAGTCCTAACACCTGGGGAAACTTATTCCCCCAGAGGGGCTTGCAGCCTGAGTGCACCTGGAAATTAAAGAAAGCATCGAGCTCCTATTCTTTGAGCTGAGTCAAAAGGCAAAGTGGTGCCTGGCCGTTTAATTTTAGATTTTAACGTGAGGGGCTTATACAGTCCCTGCTATGTCAAGGTGATCTACAGGATCCACAGCTGCTAGGGCAGAAGGCAGGGGATGGGACTCGGGCTCTTGCAGCACTCACTGTACTGGGAGATAATAAGCAAGAAGAGCTAGCATTTTTAAGTCCAAATTGCTTAGCCCTGGAAGGTTCTGTGAGGGGAGGAGCCTGAGGACGTTTGAAAGGAGGAATTGTTCTGCTGTCTTGGGTGCTGGTAGCAGATTAAATATCAGCCCTGACACGTGCACTTGAATCGTTCTGCTGGGTTGGAGAAGTTTTAGCCCAAGGTCACTTATTTCCAGTTCTGAATAAAATTATCTCAGATGTTGCCTGAAAATTTTCATGCATTTTTGAGCTGGATTTTGGCCAAGCTGTCAGGCAAGCATTTAGGGAAATGTTGTTAGCTTTGGAAATTGTTCCTTCTGCAAGGACCCTCGTGGCTTAGAGGAATTAACCCATCTCCCCCGGTTTCCTCTTTGGCCCCAGAGACCTCTGTGCCCCTCTGACTTGTTTTTTTCTGGTTTCTAGTTGAAGCCCAAAGAAGTCCCCCACCTTTGCTTTTCCAGAGGACTCTCCCGAGTCTGGGAAAAACAACAAAAAAACTCAACCAAAAGAACACACACGGGGTGGAGTATATGGTTTGGGATGTTGTGTTCAGGACAGTAATATCTGTTCCTTCAAAATGTGTCATTGACTTCTGTTTTCAATGATCACAGCCAAATACGACACGGGAAGATCTGACCTTAGAAATAAAGGCTGTGACGACCTCAGCCCAGGAGTAATGAGGACAAGCCAGAGGAAGGCATGCCTGTGGCCATAACACCCTGGTTCCCCATCCAGCCCATAGGAAGAGACTTCCCTCCTCCTTTTTCCGCGGGAGACTCCACAAGCAAGTTGGGAGTGATGACCCTTGAGCTCCCCTAAAACTCTTCCCCCTTTTCCTGGGTGAGACAGGCCTGGATGCAAGTCTTGCTTCATTGCCAAGTCAGGCAGCGTATAAGGTCAAAAGCAAAAGGGGCTTTATTCTTGCCCCTGACTCCAGGGTGAGGAAGGCCCAACCAAGTACCTGTGCCTTTCTGAGGGCATCTCGTACCAGGCTCAGACATCTGGTGGTTGCTGGGCAAGTACTCGCTCCAAGAGTGATACTGAGAATGTCCTTTTTGGGCCTGGAGAAGAAATGAACTTCAGGATGTATGTGTTTAATGTTTAACAACAGGTGGGAGGAAGCCCTGATTTTGTATGGTTTGCCGGTTTCTGTGGTGTAAATGCTCCCAAGCTAACAACATGATGTTAACTGGCTTGCAAAATTCCTGAATATCAATGACGGTCTCTTGCAAGTAAAAGCCAGCTCCAGCTCACCGTTGGCACTAGCCCAGCACGCTGTCACTGCAAGTGACCTGAAGATCCAGAGCCCTGGCTTCAGAGCCAGACAGCCATGGTGGTGCGGGGTGGATCTCCTAGCCCGAGCCCCGGGCAGGTGTGTGGCCCAGGCATGTAACCTTTCTGAACCTTAGTATATTTATCCGGAAAACCGGGGTGAACAGTAGCTGGTGCAGTCTCTGTGGCCAGACTGATGGAGGACCATGACTGGCAGCCCTCGCCCTACCGCGTGGTCTAAACTAGTCTAAGTTAACATTGCCCAGAAGAAGAGAATGCCATTCTGAGCAGGTGCCACCCCCAAAGGCCACCTCAGGGGTCATGTGCTGATCGATTTATTTATTTATTTATTTATTTATTTATTTATTTATTTATTTATTTATTTATTTGACAGAGAGAGACACAGCGAGAGAGGGAACACGAGCAGGGGGAGTGGGAGAGGGAGAAGCAGGCTTCTGGCAGAGCAGGGAACCCAATGCGGGGCTCTATCCCAGGACCCTGGGATCATGACCCGAGCCGAAGGCAGACACTTAACTGACTGAGCCACCCAGGCGCCCCTCATGTGCTGATCTTGAGGGTCTGCTGGGAGTCGGGGATAAGATAATGAGTGGGAAGGGCTGCCCTGCAGTAGGCATTTGGTGTTAGTCCCCAACTCATCACCCTTCCTTATTCCTCCTGCTTCCTCCTGCGAAAGTCCCAATGAAACTCTGCCAGACAGATCACAGGCCTCTGACTGGGGTCAGGCTCACCCGCCCCCCTGTTAGAAAGAGCCCTGTACGCTTTGCCTCCTGCCCCTGCAGGACTAACCAGACAGGACCACGCAGAATCGGGAGGCGCGAAGGGCTGGCATTAGAGCATACCCACCACGTCTTCCAGTATCAGTATCTTCAACCTCTCTAGCCGCTCATTTATATCCTGGGTCCTGTTCCTCAAGGGCTTTGCTCTTGGTCATTACAAGCCACAGCCCCTTATTGGTGAATTACCATCACGTCTCCTAGAGGGAAGAAGGTGTAGAATACTCGACCGATGCCCCACCACATCGCTCGGCTCTTAGCAGCCCACGCACATCACTCCAGCACCAGTGTCTTGCTGCCTGGGGACTTCCCCTCACCACTGAAGCACCCTTCGCTAACTGACGGCAGGTTGCGAGTGGCCCCCGGGGTGGGGGCTGGGGGGTGCGGGGAGCATCCTGCAACCAATGACTGATGTGCACTGGGGAAGAATACCCCGGCCCCCGCCCTCTCCAGGTGAGCTACCTCTGAACACTGTTTGGCAGGGAGCCCCCAAGTTTCCCTGACAGGAGTAAGCCCCATCACCCACCTTGGTAGATGGCTAGGTCACCGACCCTCTATTAGCTGCCTTCCCTTTCTTGTCTCTCTCCCCATTTCCTCTGGTTTTCTCAGCACCTCCCAAATACACTATTTGCAATGGAATTCTTGTCTCGGTGTCTCTGCTTTAGGAGGAACCCAAACGATCACAGGGGATTTATGAACTGCCAGAAGAATGATTCTTGGAGAGTGAAATTCCAAACTCTGCTTTCTGAACCGGAAATAGCACAGTCTGACACATACACATGAATGGATAGGAACAATGGGACAGAATACTTAAAATGGAAATTATCCAGCAAAATTAGAGAGGTTTAGCTGCCACCCTGGTAACACTTAATGGGAGGAGAGATGCAGGCGTCTCAGGCCAAAGGAAGCATGTGGCTTCCTGTCATTAAGCCAAGGTCATACAGAGGAGGACAACTCTATAAGGCTTGGGCTTAGGCCCCTACATACTGTTGGTACGGTTCTGACAGGGCACCTGGAGCACATTCTAATTCTTCTGTGTCTCACCATCTGTACGTGGGGGCCGTGTGCATGGAGGCCAGACTCCCTTTGCTGAGGATACGTGGCTACTTCTTGGTCCAGTGGAAGGGAAAGCAGAAGATGGGGCTTCCACGGCACGTGCCCTTGTTAAGCCCCCGTGTATCAGAGTCCATGCTGGGAGCTATGTGGCCTGCCCTCATGGAGCTCCCAGTCTAAGCAGAGAGACAGGCAGGACACCCACTAACTGTAGAACAGAGCCACATGAAAACTGTCCTGGACTATTTGGCCTAACAAAGTGCTGATGGAAGGACCAATTTCAACTCATAGGGTTGAAAAAGACGTTCTGTATTTGACGAATGGAAGTAAACCTGCCAGCAGAAGGTCGATGCGTAGTAGGAGCTCCATAAACCTTCGTTCACATCTAGGATCCTTTCCACCCTGAGAATTCTGTGTCTAAGGATTAGGGCACAGAGACGATCTTGTAGATTTTTGATGAGTTATAGCTACAGTTACCTGCAAAATGAAAGGCAAAAAGCCGAGGGTCTATTTGTAGCTCAATTACCAAACACTGGGAGGATCTGCCTGGTGTTATCTGACTGTCCTTGCTGCCAGAGAACAGTATAGTTCCCTACTCTCCGTCTCACTTGGCTCTCTCTGCTGGCCGTGGCATCCCAGTTGCAGACACTGGGCGACGAGGGGCCTGCCGTAGAGGAGATGACCCATCTAGAAAGGATCCAGAACACAAGCGCCAGCTAAGGTACCAGCCGCTACAGCCTTGGCCGCCGTTCTCCCCGTATTCCCGGGACCTCCAGAAGGGACGGTACTGGAGGATGCGCTCCTGCAGGGAGAAGTCAGACGGCGGACGTCTTGGCTCGGCCCCCTCTCCCGTTTACAGGGAAGAGAGTCCGGTGGGTGGGCATCTTAGGGTCTGCGAGGGGTGGGAAGGAGAAAGGGCTGCGAACGTGTCGGACTGTGGGAGCCGAGATCCAGGAGCACCGCGTGAAGCCGTGCAAGTCTGTGTGAGCCACCCTCATTTTGAGATTCAGGGGAGCGCTTGCAGCGCGCACCCTGGGAATTCTCCCCGGCCCTCCCACACAGCAGCGGGAACGGTGCGATGCGTGTTTGCTGGCTGGCTGCAGCCCGGGAGGGGGCTCCTGCTCAACCTGAGCAACCCTGCCAGAACGTGGAGCTGTGGAGGGGTGCGTGGGAGGGGGGGGCTGAGCCCTCCTAACAGGCAGGGGGGCAGCTGTTTGAAGAGGGAGAGGCAGAGGGGGAGGGTGACAGAGCTAAAGCAAAGGTCACTGTTAGCGGCTCTAGCCAGCTAGTTTGCTCTGAGGAGGCCAGGAGGACGTGACTTGTAAGCTCTGGGGTGTGTGTGCGTGAGAGAGACAGACACAGACAGACAGACAGGCGGAGAGAGACAGAGAGAGAGGGAAAGAAGTCACAACAATTAACTTAGGAAAATAGGCACTACTTAGCTCTAGTCACTTTTCACTCATCAAAAGTAATTTAATTCATTTCACGAATGTGAAATGTGATTTACGTACAAATTAGATGGCTGGGGGGTTTTGCTGGTTTGTTTAGAAGGTGCGAGGGAATGAAAACATTTGCTGGGATGATCGGACCTTCTCCTCTCTTCCCCACCAAAGAGAAAAAAAATCCTTAGGGAAAAATGTGTTTGCTCCTCCCTTCCTACTCGTCCCACTGCTAGTCACCACCGCACCTGCTTTCTCTCCCCTGTTCTCCTTGCTGCCACTTTGCTCAGTCATCTCTTCAGTCAGCCAGCCAGTCAGGCGGTTGGTCAACACACATACATGCCTGGCATCCGTGTCTGCGGGTGGAAGGTACTCAAGACGCAGATTATAGTTTTCATTTAGTCTAAGGCAGAGTTTTCTAACAGTGAATTCACTCCTAAAAGGAGTTCGCGCTCCATCAGGGAAAACGTCTGACTGTTTGAACCAGCAGTAGCCAGCTGGGATGCTTCTGGAGGATTCTTGCATCATGCGGGGCTTGGCTAAGATAACACCTAAGATGCCTTCCCAGTACCTGAGATTCCATGATTTTGTTGTGATCATTTTTAATGGAACTGAATAGACACCAAAGAAAGACCACCGTCCCTAAACAGGATCCCCCCCCCCCCCCCGCAACTCCAAAGTGATCAATCCCAACAAAGTAAATGTTCACACTGACCTCTGCCTTCTTTCTAGCATTTGATGACTTGAAAGCTGTCTAGACAGAGCTGAAGGGCTGGAAAAAAGGGCCATGTGAATTCTCCAGCGCGGAGACACCGAGGAGAGGAGTCAGGGCCTGTGACGATGCTCCTCGTGCTGTGTCCAGCCTGCTCTATATTCACCCCCCAAAAAGGCATGTGTCCTCCTCACTCAGAACCAAAGGTAACAACTGAAAATGAAAGACCAGATGAAAAGACAAAAAACTGAAAACAAGCAATTTTCTAACTGGAGATGTGGCAGACTCTCCAAATCACACTGGGCAGAGCAAAGCAGGGCTATGCTTCAGGTCAACCCGATTCGCTCTACCGGACACGTTTCTGGCATTCCCACTACCTGAGTCTGCCTTTCATGGACCGGGAGAGTGAGCGCCAGGCCTCCTCCCTGATCAAATGAACCTCCTGCCTGCCTGCCCTGAATCCCCCAGCGGTGCAGGAGGGCCCACAGCCTGGCCTGGGAGGCTGTCTTCCCGGAGCCTTCCATGCCTTCCCTGCGCTTGGTTACCATTCTCATACAAAAGGGTCTTGCCTTAAATCTTGATCATTAACATGAGGAATAGTAAGCTCTGACTTGAATAATCCTTCCGAAGATGAGGAAATTCTCAGCAGAACCCATCCTCCTCTTGCCTCTGTTCACGAATTAAGTATAAATCTGCCTCTCTTCCTTTCCCTCCCCGTCAGAGGGCTTCTAGACAAGTGCTGTTAATCAGGGAGAATTGGCAATGGAAGGGTCTGTCAGAAAGACTGTTCTTACAACTGGGACGTGCCTGTTGTAGGAGATGAGGTAATTTCTTCTTAAGCTTCTGGTATCCAAGGAGGAGAAAGAACAACAAAACAAGATCTGTTAAAAAAGGTGTGAGAGTCTCTGGGTATTTTCTGTTGCTAGAGAGACCTCAAGGAAGGTTACTTCTGGGCTGAAAGCAAACCTTTGTCAAGGATTTCATTTCAGAAGGTTCAAAAGACACCGATGAGAGAGTGAGCACAAGAGACAGGAAGAGGCATGCACCGAAAGAGGGGAAGAGATGAAGGGCGGGAGAAGGCAGGAGAGCCAGGCCTTGCTGAGATGTCACAGGAGAGAGTCACAAATAGAGGTTCTAGCAGTTTGATCACTGGAAAAATGTCTGTTAAACGTTGATGCAATGGAAGAGAGAAATTTCTGGATTTTTTTTTTTAAGATGTGCCTTTGCTCCTGCTGTTTTGTTTGCCTGGAATGACCTTTTTCCTGTCCATCTCTAGCCCCTCTATTCAGTTCAAATGTCCCCTCCTCCATGAAGGCATCTTTGGTATCTCTAGTTACATATATAATTGCTTCGTCTTCTGCAGGTCACTAGCAATTTTTTTCCATTAAAACACTTTTTTAAACTTAGTCATGGTAAAATACGCATAAATCATCTCAAACATTTTTAATGTACAGTTCAACAGCATTAAGTGTATTCACATTGGTGTGCAACCAATCTCCAGAACTTTTTTTTTTTCAGAACTTTTTCATCTTGCAAAACTGAAACTCTGTACACATTAAACAACACCTCCCCATTCTGAGACTTTCTGTCTCGATGAATCTGACTACTTTAGGTACCTCATATAAGTGAAATCATACAGTATTTAACTTTTTGTAATTGGCATATTTCACTTAGAATAATGTCTTCAAGTTATTACATATATCAGAATTTTCTTCCTTTTTTTTTAAAGTAGGCTCCACACCCAGCATGGAGCCCAATGCAGGGCTTGAACTCATGACCCTGAGATCAAGACCTGAGCCGAAATCAAGAATTGGATACGCAACTGACTGAGCCACCCAGGCACCCTAGAATTTCCTTTCTTTTTAAGGAATACTACTTTGATTCTATTTTTCTAATGGCATTTATAACAGGCAGTCTTATTTTTAAGTGACATATGCACATTGTATCTCTTCTATAGAATTCTAGACCTTTTGAGGACAGGGTCTGAGTCTCCACACAGTTCAGTCCCACTGTACCTGTTAGCTCAGTGCTTGGCAGAGAATTTGTGCTAACTGAATATTTGTTGAGAAGATCAAAGGACAAATGCTGCCATATTGTCTTAGGTGGGCTCTTCTAGACCTCCCGGTTTCTCTATAATCACACCCCCAAAAAGACTCAACAGCTGTTTAAACCAATCCACATCATCAAATTGAGGTGAGCAGAAACGGATTGGCATCAACCATTTTGGGCTGATCTTACCCCATAGCCTTGAATCACTCCTGTGTCTTCTCCTGGCTTGAGCCTTCTACTTCCTTCTGGGAGACATCTCCACTGTGACGGGAAAATGGGCCCAATCTTAAAAGAACAGAAAGATGGGGGACGCCTGGGTGGCTCAGGTCATGATCCCAGGGTCCTGGGATCTAGTCTGGCATCGGGCTCCTCGCTCAGCGGGGAGCCTGCTTCTCCCTCTGCCCCTCCCCCTGCTTGTGCTCTCTCTCTTTCTCTCTGACAAATAAAATATTAAAAAAAATTAAAAAATAAAAATTGACTTAAAAAAAAAGAACAGAAAGATGAAATAAGAAAAAGTAAGGAGAGAGGGGGATGGTTCCCATAAGAACAGAAGCTGATAATTAGATTTAGATTTTTCTGTCCTGTTAACTCTCTGGTTGTGTCATCACCTTTAATATGTATCTTCTGATAAAGATGGGGTGGTAGTGGGGGCAGGGGACTGTGGAGGTCTTGTTCTTAATCACACTAAACATTCTTGCCCACCCTTTTCCCCGTGTTGTCACTATGGAAGACCGCTTTTTTGCAACTCAGGAACAGTAAGAGAAACCTTGCTCAATTTGATTTGGGAACTTGGAGATCTAAATGAAATTTCATGTTTGGTCTGTAATAGTTAGTTATTTTTGGAGTTCCTTTAGTTAGCTTGTCTTATAGCCCTGCCTTTCCCTTTGTCTTTCTGCCATCATTTGTAAGAGGGGATCACGGAACAAACACAGGCATTGAGTCAAGCAGTCTTCTGTTCTACTGGTGGTATAACCTGGGGCAAGGCAATTCACCTCACTGAATCTGTCTCCTTATCTGTAAAATGGGGGAAATATCCCCTTCCTCCACAGGCTTTCCTGATGATTCAATAAGGCCATGACTATTAACTGCTCAGTCTGGCACACAGCAGTTGGGTAATACATGTAAATTTCCTTCCCTTTTCCTGAGTTGACCTGATGTCCCTCTATTCAAGCTGAATTGGCTCCATTTGGATCTTTGACTTCACATGAGCCACATTTGCTACCCTGGCTTTGTCTCTTCCTTGGCAGCCCATGATCCCCATGGAATCCCTATGGCAGTTCATCCTTTTGCGAGGCTTGGACTCATCAGAGAAGAGCATTTTGTTGTGGGATAAGGCTCTGCTCAGGCCTAACAGAATCTTGTTGGGAGATGGAATTTTCAAACTTTCAAGAGAAGTCATAGAAGAACAAACCGCCACAGTTCAATTTATTTCCCAAATGAGTTATTTCCAGGTTAGGCAGAAGGCTCTGTGTTTGTCCATTGCTACTGGAGCTATTGGAGTCTACCTACAGAAGAGCCTTTATTACCTAGTCCTAAGTAAGGGTCAGCAAATGGGTAGGTGCTCTGCTAGCCCAGAACAAGCAGAAATATGAAAGCAGTTTCTGCAATAGTCTAACAGAGCTGGTGCCCTCCTTGATCCAGAATGCCAAAACCAATAGCCTATTTTTGAGAAAAAGTACATGGAATGTATTTGAGTTACCTTCTTCCTTCTCATTTAAGTGTCATTGCATTTATCTTGAGCACCATAGAGATGTCCTTTGTCACTTCCCCCCATCAAACTCTTCCCTCTTGGACTTCAGAGAAGAAAACAACTACTTCTTACAAGGTGGCAGTTAACCGAGGCTTCATGCAAGTACCATTTGAGTCTGGACTTGCAAGATGGGTAGGATTGGAAAATGTAAATATTTGGAAGCAGGCATTTCTGGAAGAAGGAATGGCAGGAACAAAACATAGAAGTGGAAACTTGTAGTGGCATCACTGGAGAATTATTTGGAGAATAAAAGGAATAATAAAAATAGGTAATGTTAAACACTGTGGTAGGCATTCTCTAAGATGGCCTTCCGCGAACTCTGCTTCCTGATCTTCATGCTCTATGTAACTCCTCCCCTTGAGTATGGATTGGATCAATTGACCTAATGAATAGAATGAGGAGAGTATATCTGAAGTAATGGGGTACCCTCTGAGATTAGATTATATTGTGTTTTCTTTCTCGGGAATTTTTCTCTCTTGCTGTTGTTCTCTCTTGGATTGTGTTCCCTGAAGAAAGCCAGCTGCCATGTCATGAGGAAGCCTCATGTAGAGGACCACATGGTGAGGGACTGAGGCCTGCCAACACCCACGTTAGTGAGCTTGGATGTGTCCCTTCCCCATAACAGCTGAGCCTGCAGATGAGACCTCTTTGCCAATCGCTTGACTACAATCTCTTGAGAGGTTTTTTTTTTTTTTTTTAAAGATTTTATTTATTTATTTGAGAGAGAGAATGAGATAGAGAGCATGAGAGGGGGGAGGGTCAGAGAGAGAGGCAGACTCCCTGCTGAGCAGGGAGCCCGACGTGGGACTCGATCCCAGAACTCCAGGATCATGACCTGAGCCGAAGGCAGTCGCTTAACCAACTGAGCCACCCAGGCGCCCTCTTGAGAGGTTTTGAGGCAGAAGCATCCAGCTAAGCTGTGCCCAGATTCCTGACTCACAGAAGCTGTGGATAGTAAACGTTTGTTGTTTTAAGTCACTAAGTCTGAGGGTAATTTGTTATACAGCAACAGATAACCAATACAAGAACTTACTCTAACGTACTAGATGCTGTGATAAGATATGTTACTTCATATATCTGATGTTATTTAATCAACATTTGGTGGGTATTCTTGTCCCAATTTTTCAGTTGAGAAAACCAAGGTTTAGACGTCCATCCAATACCTTTACATATCTAGTAAGTGCAGGAGCTGAGATTCAAACCCAGGCTGTTGTATTCCTGGGCATGTGCTCTTGACTTGGACACTGTATGTTCTACAGTTTGGTTCATTCCTACTGGCCCTCATCTCTGCTCCATGTCCTCTGAGGTCTGTTGGCAACCTAGTCCTCTTGTCTCAGCAGAGCCTGAAAGGAAACTTGGGAATTTCTCTTAAGTTTTTTTAACAGAATCTCACTCTCTGTGGTCAGTTGCCACTGCCAGTTGCTGTGCCATCTACTCGCAGCTCCATCTATTCTGATAGCAGTGGCCCCCAGCCCCCAGGACCCCAACCTCTTCTTTATCTTCTAGCCATTCCTTGCCCTGGGCACCCCCTGTGGTTTTGGGAGTTAAGGTTTGTGGGGCTACCCTTGGGTGGAGTAGTGACCCCCTCTCTCTTGCCCTGGAAGTTGTTTCCTGGGAGACCACATCCTATCCTTCAGGATCCAACAAATACAACTTTTCCACTTTCTTCTATCACTCTGGCTAGGAGGACCCAGAGAGTCCTGCTCCCACTCCAGGAGATGGAGAGCTCTAACCCTGTGGGGTCCCTTCCTAGTCTCTGATAAAAAAAGTAGAAACACTGCCCAGCCTTGTTCTGCTTCCTCCACAGTTTCATGGGACACTGGCTTACTTCAGGGTATTCCTAAAAGATTTATATTTGATCCTGCTCATCAGTCACATGTGATAGTCTCTCCTTGGGCCTTTGCAGGGAGGCAGGGGTACAGATGTGTGGGCTGCCACATGCTGGGTCCTGAGGGACCACAGTATTCCTTCTCATCACAGTATCTATTGCCAATTCAGTGAGATCTTTGACACACTGGCTGAGTCTCAAGAGGTCTAGAGATGAATGATTACCTTTGGCTAATATTAAAAACAAACAAACTAATCAAACAGAAACTTAAGAGTTAGAAATGACCTTTCATGATTGATAAGACGGTCTTCACTGTTGACCTAATGCTACATTTTGCTGTACTGTGTGTATAAGCTCATAAGCTCGAAGGAAGTCACTGCTCAGAAAATTAACTCCGACTCCCTGGACTTTATACCTCAGTTCCATGTTAATCCTTGATGGAAATGAGCAGGGCCCTATGCTTCAGAGGAACTTACAATGGGTAACTAAGGTCCAAAGGCAACCTCTCCCTGGTGGCAGGAGAACTGGGCTCTTGTCCCAGCTCCGCCACCCACTCTCTGGATGATCCTAGGTGGTTCACCTCACCTCTGTGAACCTGTTTCCTTGTATGTTCCACCAGGAGGGTGGGGCAGGCCACCCCTGAGAACTCTTCTAGTCTTGACTCTGGTTTTATGGGCTTTGTAATTGTTTCTAGGGCTGGCCTGTGAACAGGGCACCCCGCCCCCACTGTGTTTCCCTTGCCTCTGCTCAGATGGGCTCCCCAGTCCTGCTGGCTCTTGTAGTACTGATTTGTCTGAAACAGGGTTTCACATAAAAGTGTTCTGTGGGTCCAAGACTGAGGGCCTGTAGGTCCAGCACCTGCTGAGGAAAGAAACAATCTTTTGGCTTCCTGGATCATTCTTAACAAGCCAGGAGTTTCCTTTCAGAAAGGTAACGTACGGTCTCCAAACACGTGCTGCAGCCTATTCCACACTCATTGGAAGGTGGAGAAAGGGGAGGGATCAGTGACTCACGAATAGCCAGCTCCTTCCTTCCAGGAGCAGGGCACTGGGTTGGAGACCCACACAGCCCTGGGATTAGGCTCCATTTTACAGAGGTGGAAAATCAGCAAATTCTAGAACTGAGACTCAAACTCAAGTACATGACAGAGGAGACATTAATGAAGCCATAAATATTTCTTAGAGTGAAAGGGTCCACAGTAGATCATCTGAGTTGGATTCGAAGCAGTTTATCAAGCAGAGAAGTAAAATGATTTACTGAAAGTCATACAGCTACAGATCGCATTTGATTCGCATTGCCCATTCAGATACCTTTCCTTTGTAGCACGGACTCAGAACCCTGTCATTTATTTATTTTTTAAAGATTTTATTTATTTATTTGAGAGCGAGAATGAGAGATAGAGAGCACGAGAAGGAAGAGGGTCAGAGGGAGAACTCCCTGCTGAGCAGGGAGCCCGATGTGGGGCTCGATCCCAGGACTCCAGGATCATGACCTGAGCCGAAGGCAGTCGCTTAACCAACTGAGCCACCCAGGCGCCCAACTCAGAACCCTTTTAAAATAAGTTCAACAACACATCAGTTGGAGGCAGTCAGTTACTCTGCCTTCCCTCTTGTTTCTAGCAGGACTTCCTCCACTTTCCAAAGGATGCTCTTTGGCCTCCACACCAAAGAGACCCACCCAATATCGAAGGGCCATGTGTAAACACCCTTCCTTCTATCTTATCAAAAATCCCTCCTGCCTGGGTTTATCAGAGGTGACTCACTCCCTGGAGCCCTTTGTAAAGACCTGGGCTGGGGTTGCAGGGCTGAGAAGTACCAGCTTCTCTACCCACTTGAGAAAAGGGCCTCTTAAACTTCTAGTCTTCTCCATCTCCCCCAGCGGGAAGCCCCACCACCAGGATTTAGGGGAGCTTGGCCCAGAAGTCATTCCTGGCCTTTCCCACAGACCCTTGCATGTTGGTGGCCTTTAGGGGCACATTATCCTGAGGAAATCAGACAGCTGAGTGACATAGGAACCAGGCCTGGTGGTTGCAGGAAAGAAAGCAAATATTCTGAAATGTGAGCCAAATGGCGGGGTACTCGAGGAATGCTTTCTTTCATGCTGGAAGGGTTAGCTCCTCCTACTTTCAAGAAATACATTTTTGAGAGTAAGACAAAATGATCATTTGGTTTGAGGAGGCCAAATCCCAAATCTTAGTATTTTCACCATTGTAGCCTGTGGTCCAATGGGGAACAAGAGGTCAGGAGAAACGTCACATCGGTTTCTGCCTCCCAGCGGGGGGCAGGTGTGGGGTGGCGGCGGGGGGGGGGGCAGTGAGCTGCATCAGCTGTTTACCCAAGCAGGGCAAATGGATGTGTTCCTCCCTCCCTCTCTACTGAGTGACAACCATCTGCCAGACACTGTGCAAGATGCAGCGAATCCAGTGGGAGCAGAGACAGAGGCCTGGCCTGCTCCTCCTGGCCCTTCTAGTCCAGTGGGAAGGAGAAACATCATATCAAGGCATGGCAGCTGTGAGGACTTCTGCAAAGAGAAGGTCCGTGGGGGACCTCAGGGGTGCAGTGACTGATCCATGAGGCTAAGACAGGTGTTCTTGAGGAAGTGATGTTTGGGTGGAGGATATCTGAAGGGGCGTAAGCAGCGAGGGAGTGAGGGCAGGGCCCTGTGAGAAAACTGCAGGGAATGGAAGGTGGCCAGGGTGGCCCAGGGCAGAGGGTGGAGGGGACCAAGGTAGGAGTCAGGACTGGAGAGGAAAGGCTGTGTCAGCCACTCTCAGAGTCGTGTCTTCATGCTGGTGGTGATGGGAAGCCTGTGGAGGGACTGAAGGGAGTGACATTCAGGGGATAACTGGATATATATCTGGGCACCCAGCCCAGTGAAAACCAAAGCCCCAGAGGCCTCTTCACCCTCTGGGTCAAGCAGTGCCAATGGGTATGGGACCCCCAGGCTCACGGACCAGGAAATGGTGGAGCTGGAGGCGGGGTGGGGACAGATGCCAGGAGAGTGGGCCCTCCGTGTCACCTTCCCAACCCTGGCCAAGTGAAGTTCAGGTCCCTCAGGTCTGCCTTCTCCAGATGCTGCTCCCCCCGCCCCTCACCCGTTGGAACCCACCGAGGGCCCCAGCCCCAGCGGGAGGCTTCCGTGTGCCGCCTCGCCCCACTCACCCCCAGGGGCTGTGAGTCACCCACCTGCGTGGTGAGGCAGGGGAAGAGGTGAGAACGTGAGCGCCTGCGAGGCTGGCAAGGCAGGTGGGCGCTTGGCAGGCAGGGGCCCAGCCTCCTGGGGGGGCAGCCCCACCCCCACGGCCTCCCCCCACCCTCCACTCCCACCTAACGCCTGAGCTCTTAGAGGAACCCTTCGGTCCCAGCCCCTGCAGGAGGCTTCTTCCCAGTCCCCTCTCCCCCACGCCCGCCTCCCTCCACTGTCGGGCCCCACTGCCATCACCATGGTTACGCGGGCTCCTGCCCGCAGCTCCAGATCCGCAGCAGTCGGAGCAGGGGGAGGGCGGCTGGTCTCATTAGTCTTCCTGTTGAACTGGCTTCTTTTAAAGTCAGCTCATGGCTGCACACTGCAGATTCGAGGCCTGCTTACCTGAAGGGTTCACCTCAAACACACACAAGATGAGAACAACTGAATAGAACGTGTATGCCGCCGGGCCTTATTTGCACCACGAAAGGATGCACCACGGCTTCCCTTTTAAGCAGTGATGCATGAGAGTGTGCTGGTCAGGACTGACACCCAAGATGTTAAGGGCCACCTGGGCGCCTGACGTAGCCTTGTAAGGCTTTGCTTCTCAGAGGCAGTTTGGGGCCAGACAGACCTGGATTCAAATCCTGACCCTGCCACTTATCAAAGGGATAAACTGGGACAAGCTATTGAAACTGGTTGGGCCTTCAGTTTCCTCTTACATAAATTGGGGATAACCATACTCACCTTGTAGGTTGTATTGAGGAGTAAAGATAATTTATGCAAAGTGTTTGGCACATCATAGGCGCTAAAAATGGCCCTTGTTGCTGCTGCTGTTATTATTATTAGAGCTCTACACCCTTGGAGATGCAACACATGGGTTTGTTGATTTGAAGGTTACGCAAAAGGCAGGTTTTCCCAACGGTGACTTAAGGGCTGCCAGGACCAACAGTTTCAAGCCAGGGGGTAGAGCAATTTCCAACCCCTCCTTAAAAGTCTCTTACATGTTGGGAGACATAATGGAACCCTGAATCGCGGTATATCAAGACAGTAAAAAAGTGAAGGAATTAGCAGGAAGGAGGAAAGTCCGAACCAAGTGCTCCAGGAGCACAAAGAGCACAAAGAGGAGTAAGTTGCTAATGGCCTGTAGAACCTTGGCAATCCTGTAGAAGGGGATGATCTGGGGCCTGAAAAGAGACATTGTTTAGAAGTATTTATAAGAGGCAGATAGACTTGCAGGTCCCAGCCCCTACTCCCCCTCCTGCAGGGGACAGGAGAGTTATTTTCTAGAAAAACGAAATCAGAGAGACTTTGCATTACTGACATCAGCTATAGAGGGAGGCTGGGGTTTGGTGAAAGTTTGCACACTAAGTGAGCCCTTCTCCCTTGCGTCATCCTCCTCCTAGCCTAAGAACAACAGGGGCAAGAGATTGAAAGATTCTTTTCTGTAGAAACTGACCCAATCCAGGAAAAAGACCTATCATATCGACATTTGGAGGCTCCAGGTGAAAAAGCCATTGTTGACGTGATCACCCTAGAATAAATCCCATCCATGTACATAGAACTTCAATCAGCTCTTTAGGGCCTCATCCTTAAATCTGAGTGGCAGTCAACAGTCACCAGAGAGGAGAGCATCCAACATGACAGAGAATAAAATAATCAAACAGGAAATCAAAAGGATCTATGAAAGAAGCAGAAATGACAAACGGGTGGCAGAAACTGAAAATAAAGTATATTTATTATCTTTGGAGGCATAAGAGAAAATGCTGCATCCACAGGATATGAAGAAAAGGGGATAATCAAAGCAAGGAAGAGTTTTTGGAAATAAAAAATATGAAGTGAAAATTTCAAAAATTCTGTACCAGTGTTGGAAGATACAGTTACAGAAATTTCCCTGAAAGCAAACAAAGAGAAGAATAATAGGAGGAAAAAAGAAAATTAGAGTAGTACAGGAGGTTCAACATCCAATAAGGAGTTTCAGAAAGAGAACTGAGAAAAATGATGGTAAGGAAATTATCAAGGAAATAATACAAAAAGATGCTCTAGAACTGAAGGACACAAATCTTGGTTAACATGCCCCACACCATAGCTGAAAATGGACCTGGACCAAGATACCCCATTGTGACACTAGAACTCTAGGGGTAAAGAGAAAGTCTTAAGAGTTTTCAAAGAGAAAACTCAAAAGTTACATATAAAAGATCAAGAATCAGAATGGCATTGGACTTCTCAATAGTAGCACTGGAAGTTAGAAGACTTTGGAAAAATGCTTTCATTATCCCCCAGGGAAACTATTTTCAGCCTATATTTCTATTCCTGGCCACACTATTGAAGAAGTTTGAGGATATAATAAAGGCATTTTCAAACATGCAAAATACAAAAAAGTTTACATTTGATGTGCCCTTTCTTGGGAGGCCACTGGAGGATGCTTCGTGATGAGGGAGTAACCAAGAAAGAGGAAGAAGGCCTGTGATCCAACAATGCAGAGGGGCAAAGGGAATTTCCAAGATGCGGGTGAAGGAAAGTCCTAGAATGCCAGCTATGGGGCAGGCCTAGGAACCAACCAGTTGGGGTCAGAAAAGAGCACTGAGGACTCCAAGAAGAATTTCTCTAGGAAATTCTGATTATCAAATCAGTTTGCAGAGTTGGTGGAAATAGGGAAAGACTTAGATATTTAGGGAACATAAAGCAAATGCAAAATATAAATGAATTAACTCCAGAACGAAGAAAGCATTGAGAAAAGTAAAATAAAATCTCAGTTTGCTACTTGGCTAGGTAGTGAACACTGTTTATTTTACATAATCATCATAATGAAAATACTGTGTGTGGATTGAACCAAAAACTGATAAACAATTATGTTGGAAGGATAGAAAGCACAGGAAGGGGAGAGGTGAATGATTTAAAGTATTTGCTTACTATAGTGGAAAATATTTAAAATAAGTGACTTGAGAGAGTATATGCCTATTATCTAAAAATATGAATGTAAATACCAAAAAAGAAAAATAAAGCTATGAATGTTGCAAGTAGTTGCCTCTGGAGAACAAAAGGAAGATGAGGTAGAAATGAGGACAAGGGACTTTCACAGATGGTATATTTTGATACAATAAAAATTAATTAAAAATCCAATAAAGGGGGAGCACCTGGGTGGCTCAGTCGTTAAGTGTCTGCCTTCGGCTCAGGTCCTGATTCCAGAGTCCTGGGATCGAGCCCCACATCGGGCTCCCTGCTCGGGCAGAAGCCTGCTTCTCCCTCTCCCACTCCCCCTGCTTGTGTTCCCTGTCTCGCTGTGTCTCTCTCTGTCAATAAATAAATAAATAAATCTTAAAAAAAAAAAAATCCAATAAAGGAAAGAAGGCTGGACCTGTGTTGGTCAAATGATGGCTTTACAAACACACAACTAGGGTGCTTTTCAAATTTCTCAATGATAAAGTCAGCAAAGACAAAATGGCAGATACATGCATAGCATTAGGAGAATTTCTGGAATGGGGACCATTATTGCTATTAATACAAAAACACTAACTGTAACAACTAGCAAGAGTTTCCATAGGCTTTCAAGATACCCTAGCAAGTTTGCTACCATGTTATCCCATGCTTTCAAGGAAAACACCAAAACTCAGGATTTAATGGAAGTCTTTAATTTAGTAAGTGGTAGAGGCAGGACCTAAAGCCAAGTCCTCCGTGATAGATTATATTTTCAAAGATGGACTAATCCCTCATGCTCTTCTTCCCCTCCTCCATCAAAAGATAGAGTCTATTTCTCTACCCCCTTGAGTCTGGGCAGGTCTTGTGTCAGCTTTGACCAATATAATACCATATGGGTGATTTTTGGTGACTTCTAAGACTAGGTCATTAGAAGCCTTGCAGCTTTTGCTTTGGTCTTATTGGATATTCCCCCTGGAAAACTTTCTCTTGGAAAGCAGCATCATCCTGGAAGAAGCCTAAGCCACATGTAGAAGCACTTTAGTCAACATCCCAGCTTAACTAGGATCAACTGCCAACCATGTGAGTGAGCCGCCATCTTGGACACCAGCCCAGGTGAGCCTTTGGCTGACTTCAGCCCCAGTCAGTATCTGCCTACAACTACATGAGAGATGCCAAGTGAAACCACCCAGCTGATATGTCAACCCACAGAACTGTGAGAGAGAATAATAAGTTTATTATTTGAAGTCATTTAAGTTTTAGGGTGATTTGTTACATGGCAACAGGTAATTGAAACATCGCCTGACACCAAGGTCTATATTCTTTCCTTGACACCATCCTATGAGTGCTTCTCAGCAGAGACATTATTGAAATTTGGTGGGGGGGGGATTTTTATTTTGTAAGTTTTCCCTGCACACTGTAGGATCCTTAACACCCTGGCCTTTGCCCATGAATCTGATACCCCTCCCCCAATTTCATGGTGATAACTAAGAACGCCTTCACAGTTTCCCAAATGACTCCTAAGAATAACATCCCCAGGTGAGATCTCCAGGTAGACAAAACCATTTTGAGGTGGTTCAAAACTGAATTCCACACGAATGGAACAGAGAGGGCAGTTCTGTTAGTGGGAAAGGAGAGAAAGGGAGAGTAAGCAGGATATAGTTATCAAGTCCAAATGCAAAGGGTCTCCACAGCTCTACCTCTGACATCTAAGGTGCTAGGTTTTTGGCCTTGAGCTCCTTAAGCCCGGCAAACTGGTTGGTAGTAACCATACCCATGGGGGAAAGGGTGCGGGAGGTATAGGACCATCAAGCATTGATCTGGGACGGAACAGAGAGATCATTTGTGCAACCCACTCACTTTGCCATCTACTGAAGCCAGAATGGGGAATGTGCACCAGGACTACACCCCAGGACCTCCCACCCAAGCCACATGCGCTTTTTACCACTCAAGCAAGGGAATGCTTGTGATTGAGGTTATTTAGATGGAAAAATGGATACATTTACTTTGGGCATGCAAAATACACTGTCCAAGTTAGCCTAACATGCTTGTTGGTTGTAGTGGTTTGCCGGGGCTGCTGTAACAAAGTACCACAAACCAAGTGACTTAACAGAAATGGATTGTCTCACTGTTCTGGAGGCTAGAAGTTCATGATCAAGGTGTCAGCAGGGTTGGTTCTTTCTGAGGGATGCAAAAGAAAATCCGTGCCACGTTCTCCTCCAGCTTCTGGGGGCGCGCTGGCCATCTTTTGCATTCCTCTGTCTTCATCTTCACGGGGTCTCTACCTGTGTGCGCCTGCGTCCAAATCTCTCTTTTTTATAAGGACACCAGTCTTACTGGAGTAGAGCCCACCCTGCGTCAGTGTAATCTCAACTTACTCCTGAAAGAACTCTATTTCCAAGTATAGTCACATTCTGGGGTTAGGTCTTCAACACATGGATTTTGCGGGGATACAACTCAACGCAGACAAAAGCTGTTCCATGAACTCACATGCTTTCTGTTCCCCATGTGAAGCGTTACTTTGGATTTCCTAGTTTCGCATCCTGCCTTGACTGGTGGCTTCATACTGTCCAATGCAGCCGATTGACTTGAAAGGTCTTATTACCCCAGACGAGCCCGGGGATCTGTCTCTTTGCCCGAGACAACATGTTGCAGCCTGAGACCTGCTTTGGCAGCTACAGAAAGTCTTTGATGGGGCCTCTAATCTCCTTCTGTGGACACACCTGTGACAGCTGTGACCTAGGTGTGAGTCACATTTTGCCTTCAGAAGGATCCCGAAGAATGATATAAGCTGGCTGAAGACACCTGGGAAAGGCAGCCACCTGGGGGATGGGAAGCCTTCCAGCTTTAGAAGCACAACGTCTTTAAGACACACAATGGGATTAGAGAGAATGTGGGAAAAGCCCGACGTCATTGAAAGTCCAGGGAGAAGTGCTCAGTCATTTACTTATTCATACATTCTTTTTTTTTTTTTTTAAGATTTTATTTGGGCGCCTGGGTGGCTCAGATGGTTAAGCGTCTGCCTTCGGCTCAGGTCATGATCCCAGGGTCCTGGGATCGAGTCCCACATAGGGCTCCTGGCTCAGCGGGGAGCCTGCTTCTCCCTCTGACCCTCTCCCCTCTCATGCTGTTTCTCTCTCGCTCGCTCTTTAAAAAATAAATAAAATCTTAAAAAAAAAATTAAATTAAAAAAAAAGATTTTATTTATTTATTTGACAGAGAGAGAGATAGCGAGAGCAGGAACACAAGCAGGGGGAGTGGGAGAGGGAGAAGCAGGCCTCCCGCCGAGCAGGGAGCCCCATGTGGGACTCGATCCCAGGACCCTGGGATTATGACCTGAGCCGAAGGCAGATGCTTAACGACTGAGCCACCCAGGCGCCCCTTATTCATACATTCTTTCAACATGTTCTCAGTGAGTGAGCACCTGGTGTAAGCCAGGCATGGCAAAATTTAAAATCTAGTGGGGAAGAAAAGTAAACATACAAGTAATTTCTGATTGTGATAAATGATAGGAAGGAAACAGTGTGCAATAATAAGGAACAGCAAGGATATTGAGTTTTAAAGGTGGTCAGAGAACCCCCTTAAGGCGGTAACAACTGAGACCGAGAAGATTCAGGCAAGGGTGCTCCAGGTGGCAGGAACAGTTCGTGCAAAGGCCCTGAGTTGCTGGTGTGTGTGTTTAAGGAACTGAAAAGAAGCAGATGTGCAGTGGCAGAAGCAAGAGATGAGGCTGGAGAGGGGGATGTGGGCCAGGACAGGGAGATCAGATTTCACACCGACACTAGGCAAAGCCACTGAGGAATTTTTAAGCAAGAGAGTGATAGGATTTGATTTCTGTGTGTGTTTTTTTTAATCATTCTCCTTGTCCCAGATTGGCAAAGATTGAAGTTTGAAAACACATGGTGTTGGCAAAGGTGCGGGAAACAGACAATCTCCTATCTTGCTGGTTGAGTTATAAATTTGTATAAACCCTAAAGGGAGCAATATGGCAATATTTATCAGAATCAAAAATGTACTACTTTGACTCAGCAACTTTGTTTCCATGAATTTATCCTGTACATATACGCTTCAAAATCAACGTATACTAGATTATTCACTGTAGCACTGTATGATTGCAAAAGATCGAAAAAGGCCCTAAATATCAATAAGTGACTACACCCAACAATATCAACAAATAAGGGCTTCGATGAGTAAATATTGGTCATCCACACAATAGACTGCTTGCTGGGCAACCGTGGGCATAAGGGAGCTCTTTATGTACTGATGGGGGCCAGTCTCTGAGATAAACATATAGTCAATTTTAAAAAGCAAGGTTCATACACCTGAAACTAACAGAACATTGTATGTCAACTATACATCAATAACAATAATTAAGGAAAAGAACAAGCTTCAGAGCCATGGGTATAGAGTACACATCATTTAAGAACAAGGTATGTGCATGTGTGTTTGGGTCCTCCAGGAGAGGAGGAATTAGAACTGTAGAGAAGCAAAAGACCTCGGCGGCTGTGGGAGAGTGGGGGCAGATGGAAGCAGGGAAGGGTCCAGAAGCCACCTGGCTGCCCAGGTGGGACATGCTGGTGTGGACCCTGGGGACGCTGCACGGTGATGGGGAGAAGTGGACATATGGGCGACGGGAAAGCTGGGTGTGAAGAGGGAACCGAGAATGAGGGTCAGACAGCCAGGTTTCTTGCTTGAACTCCTGATGGACGCGCTCTTTACCTAGAGGAGGGGCAGGCTTGAGGTGGAGTGTGGGAGAGCTTGGAGGGAGTGGTTTGGGCCACGCTAAGTCGGAAGTGCCAGGGAGCATCTAAGTGGAGGTGGTGCCCGGGAGCCAAGGTTGTGAGTCCTGAGGTTAGACTTCCTGCTTGATCCTTTCCCCCCAGCATACTGCCAGTGTCTGTAAAGGACAGGGGGCTGTTTTCCGGTGACAAGAAGAGGCAAGAGCATTCCTGGGAGGGGAGAAGAGCTGAGGCGAGCCAGATAGTACTTGACTGAGATGCCACAGAAGGGTTAAGCCCGAGAATGGCATGACATGATTTGCAGTGTAGAAGGATCTCTCCGGTGGTAACATGACAGATCAGAGGGAGGTAAAATGGAGCCAACTAGCAAGCTATTGCTAGAATAAAGGAGCTGAACAAACTTAGGGCCGATGGGGATGGAGAAGAGGGGACAGCTCCGATGTGGATGGGATGTGGGGGTGCGGAGGGTGGATGAGCTGAGAATAACTCCCAGGCTCTGGCTCAGTTGAGTGACTGCAGGGGTGGGGGGGCCATTTCCTGAAAGCACATGTGGGAGGAGGAAGGGGGGAGGCAATCCTTAATTAACCTGAGCTTGACTCGGTTCCCAGAGTTAGGTCCGGTGTGCTGGGAAGACTTTTCTCGCAGTTTGTGTCTCGCCACACCGCACAGCAGCCCTGTCCTGGGAGCTTCGGGAGGTTCTTATGCTATCACCACCAACTTTGCTTCTTTCTTCCCATGGCTCCCACATCAGATCCCTCATCAAAACCTAAAAATCCTGCCATCAAACGGTCTCGCTTTTGTCCTCACCTTTCTATTCTCACTGGGGCCTAAAGTGGCTGGAGGTGGCCAGGGCCTCCCTGGAGCTCTGGAGGCCTGTTGCTAGCTCACAGGAGGTATCTTGCTGCAGTTGAGGATGCTGTGCAGAAGATGGTTCTAGAGCAAACCGCATGTCAAATCGATAACGGTTATTGAGAACTTTCCCAGGATAACATGGTGACAAGCTGCCTTCTCATAGATGATGCTGGCTAAATCCAAGGTTAAAATTCAGTAGAATTTCCTCTAAAGCTTTGGGACTGGAAAAGTCCTTTGACAAGTGTATGGCCACTGGGCAGATAGCAGCCCATCCCAGCAAGAGCCTGACTACCACACACAGAAATTACACCATGGTGAGGCCTTGGCTCTGGAGGGCCTGTCACCCTCTGTGGGTCACAAAGCCAGATGGCACTGTACCTTCGCCCCCCACCTGAAGTTAGGGACTGTGTGAGGTCTGCACCAAGTTGACCAGGTACCTAATGTCAGGAGGCCAGCCAGGAGAAGCGAGGGGTGTGTGTGTGCATGCACGTGCTTACCCACGTACTGGGTGGTCGAGTGGGGATAGCTCAGCAGGGGGACAGAGCACTTGTTTGGGAGTTAGGAGTCAGTCGGACCCAATTCCTGTCGTGGGCAGGCCACTTACAAGTTGTGTGGCTATGGGAAGGTCACGCTACTTCTCCCCAAGTGTCACGTTCCTGAGCTGTCAAATGACAACTGTGACCAGATGCTTCAGATGCTTTCTAGTAAAAAAAAAAATTAGAAGAACCAAACGTCCATAGTCTCAGTGACCCAAGGCTCTACTCAGACCACTCAACATTTTTCGGATATCCTTGGCTGCATTAAGCTGAGTGTTACTACTGTCCCTGGAATGAGGTTGTATTTTGGTGACCTGGGGCTTGAGGGGAAATCTCTTCCCTTCCAGCTCAGCTGTCTGGGTCCACTTGCTTCCCTCATTATAGTTATAAAGTAAAAGGTGCGGGTGTGTGTTTTGCATGCGTGTGTGTGTGTGTGTGTGTGTGTGTGTGTGTGTGGCAGTCGATCAGGCAGGATGGCAGGGATGTGCAGAAAAGAGGATGTCAAGTGGCCCCGGGACAGGGAGATGGATGGCAGAAAATGTGCAGAAAAGAGGATGTCAAGCGGCCCCGGGACAGGGAGATGGCCTTCTGCTTTTCTTACTCTGATGGGCTGCTTCTTCTGGGTACTGGCCACATTTGGAAGCTCAACTGGCTGCCTAAATTGTTTCTCAGGATCCCAGCAAGGTGGTCTGGAAGGTGACAGGAAAAGGGAGTAGGTTTGCCTCCTTATCTGTTTGACTCATGGTTATAACTTGTCAGCATGCTGACGGGTTCTTTGTTTTTCAGTCAAATGAAGTTTTTGTTGGATGTTTGAGTGAAAAGCACCATCTCCTCACATAATCAAAAGCCTACGGTGGAAGGAATAATCAGTCCACTGTATGTTCCTGAAAGCCAGAAAGTATAATTTCACACATAAAATCTAAATAGACTTATTAGACTGCTTGAATGCAGTGTGTGTGCATGTGTGTGTGTGTGTGCAGGGGGGGGTGCACTCGTGTGTGGGGTCAGGGAGAGAAGCTCCTTTACCACCCACCCTCAGAGATGGAGACGGGGAGGCAGCTCATCTCTCAGGCGCAGGGCCCTGGTCTGGTGGGCGGCCCGGGCGCAGCATCTTTCCCGCTCTTCACCTTCATCTCTGACCTTCCCAGAGTGTCCCACACCGCACAGGGTGCATCCTGGGTCCTCAGAAGGAAAGGACTGGATGAGCAATGAGTATGTGCACGTGTGGGGCCACAGGCAGCTTCTGTGGCAGCCGCGGGACTCTGGCCAGTCACCAGTGAGCTTTCTGACCCCCGGGCTGCACCCATCAGGGTCATCTACGAGACTCGTCAGGCCTAGATCCCCAGAGTTGCAGCTCCTGCCGACCGACCTTGCCCGCCATCCACCCATTCTAGGCCCACTCTCCTCATTTCTTCAGATTCAGCACCTGCCTGTCACCCATGCAACTTCCTCAACGGCAACTCTTGATTTCAGTATCCCTAGACTCAGTCCTTCTAAGGGCCCATTCTTCTTCCTTGATGTCTTCCCCCTCACGGATGCCAAACCTTCACCTCATTAAGAGTTGCAGAGCCTCTGCAACCTCTTCTTCGACCTCCTCCTCACTTGCCAGCTCTGCTCATTTCTTCCAGAACCCCAAAGCCCACCCCTGTTCAACTGAACCAGGACCTAAAGTCATGGATCTTAACTGCATTCCAAGTGTCCCTCACCATCCTCATCTTCCCCAGTTCCCGCTTATCTAGCTCAGATTCCGTGGCCAGTCATAACTCCACGCATACACATCCGTGCCACCCCCCCTTCCCTTGCGCTGTGGTCCTCACACGACGGCAGCCCAGGTGGGACTCAGCCTTCTGTCAACTCCACGCCTGTCCCACCCCCACCTCCGCCGGCGCCCCCAACATTGAACATGGACAGCAAAAAAGATTGTCAGTAGGCTGATTGGTGTTACTTTAAATGTAAGGGGGCCCTTAGTGCTCCCTGAAAACTCAGCCGCGTCCCCCAGTCCATGCACTCCCTCATGCTCCAGTCCCCAGCATCTCCATCTCAGTTGGTGACATCGCTTCTGATGTCACTTGGGAAATCGTGAAATTAGAAGAGAATTTTAAGAGACTCCTGTCATCACATCTCTCTTAGTTTGCTGCCATAATAAGACACCACAGACCGGGGGGTTTAAACAACAGACATTTATTTTCCCACAGTTCTGGAGGCTGGAAGTCCAAGATCAAGGTGTTGGCAGGTTTGGTTTCTCCTGAGGCTTCTCTCCTTGGCTTGTAGATGGCCTCCTTCTCGCTGTGTCCTCACACGGTCTTCCCTCTGTGTACACCCACTCCTGGGGTCTCTTCCTCTTCTTGTAGGGACATTGGTCACACTGGATTAGGGCCCACTCATGTGGGGCAGAACCACCCCCTTCCTGGCACACAGGCTTAGCCCCTGTAGCTCCTCCCAGGATGCCTGAGCCCCCCAGGAAAGGTTTGAGGGCCAGAGCAAACCCTCCCTTACCCTTGCAGTAGGGCTTGTACTTGAAAACAGATTTGGTGTTTCAGTCGCTTCCCTAAATGCCAGCAAACCACAAAGAAACAATGGGATTCCAGAAAGGTCAAATGGTTTGTGATCAAATATTTCCTTTGTGTTTGGCAGTGGAAGTGCCGTGGCCAGCCCTTCTCCCAGGTTCTTCCTGAGGCGGGCCTGGGAGGTGGCTGGTGTGTGCGCTCCCTTGCTCCACCATGTCTCCGCTTTCCCGGCTGTCAGACGCCCGCAGCTTCTGTTCCATGGGCCTGGCCAAGAAGGCCGCACCCCAGCATGTAGGCCCAAAGGGGAGAAGAGAACTGGGACAAACACAAAGGTTTATCGATAATTGCTTTAGGCACGTAAGTCAAACTGAGTCCAAGTAACACAGAGCTCTTAAACTGGGGAGAGCAATGGGTTTGGAGAAGAAAACAACTTCTATGGGCTCCTCTATTTTTTTTTTTTAATTTCCCCTAGTTTTCTACTTCAGGCTGGTGTTTGGGGGTCCGGGAGAGATGGAGGATGGTCGGGGGGCTGGAGAGGATTTTCTTTCATAAAGATTGTAATCCCCATAATCTTAAGGAGGGAAGGAGTCTCGAGACTTAGAGACTCAAGACCTAGAGACTCGCCCAGTTCCCAACTCAGGTCACCTTGAGGCCCTAGCCCAGGACAGTGACGATCAGTTAAAATGTGAAGAAATAGCAGCATGACTGGCATGTATTAAAATCAAGGGGACACAGATTGTAAAAGATCCTTTTCTCTCGGGCCTGAGGCTGCTTCTCTTCCTTCTGCAAGGCTCAAAGAATCAATCACTTCTGTTTTCCTGAAGAGACAGGGATTCCAGATTTTTCTTATTAACTCATTCCTCATTATGATGAAGGTATTCCTCTTCACCCAGAACATCTTTCCAGCTGCAACGTCAGTGTCCATATAAATTCTCTTCATACAGTTTTCTGTCTCCTGGGTCAGCCTTTCTTAGTTAGATTTTGATTATTTTCCTTTCGTTTTTCTCTACTTTTATCATCATAATGCTTTCTTCACCTCATTTCTCTTAGTCCTCTCTCCTTTTTCCTTCTCTGTTTTCTGTTTCTGACTTCATAGTCACAGCACCAAATGTACAGTGGATATTAAACGTTTCGTGTTAATAAAGGGTACATCACTTGATGTGCAGTAACAGCGCATAGTTTCTGAGCATTTAGCGCAGATTCGCCCTGGGCCAAGCTCCTCCGATGCACATCCTGCTGAATCCTCAGGTTTCCCCTGAGGTTGTGAGGTCCGTAAGAGGACTGGGACAAGGGGGAGGCAAGCGAGATCCTAGGGCACAAAGCTTAAGGAGGCGCTCACTCTTGGGGTCCTGAAAGTGCAGGCCAGCCCCTGAGAATGCCTCACACTGCCCCAGACCGAACATTGCAATGATTTCCATCTCTACCTTAACATAGAAGGAAACGGGCAGACAGAGGGTAGGGCAGTTACCCAAGGTCACAGAGCTAAAGAATAAAGAGAATTTGAACACAGGTCTAGCTAAATCCAGCGCCCCAGCTCTTAAGAATTACAATTAATATGTACCCAGAACACCCAAGTAGCTTTAAATGTCACCATTGCTTGTATGTGTGTGCTTTTTTTTTTTTAAAGATTTTATTTATTTATTTGAGACAGAGAGAATGAGAGACAGAGAGCATGAGAGGGAGGAGGGTCAGAGGGAGAAGCAGACTCCCCGCTGAGCAGGGAGCCCGATGTGGGACTCGATCCCAGGACTCCAGGATCATGACCTGAGCCGAAGGCAGTTGCTTAACCAACTGAGCCACCCAGGCGCCCTGTATGTGTGTGCTTTTAATTTAAAAATTTTACTTTTCAGTTTGAAATAATTTATACTTGCTAAATGTCACCATTCTTCAATATGAAGAGAAAGTGAAGCATCTTCAGACTTTTGAGGAAAGCCTCTAACCCAAGTGCCAGAGATCTAATGAAGCAAACAGATAAACAAATGCAGAAAATCCTAAAGCTGAAATAATGCAGAAAGCAGAAGACAGCTTCCAACTGAACTTTATAAACTTGAAGAGTTAGAAGATATTGCATCCATGAATTGGGAACAGGGTAAAAAAGAAACATTCCCAGAATAGGAAAACACTTGTAGAAATTAAGATGTTTGTAGCAGAAATGAATATTTCAATAGAAGAATTGAATAGTAAGGTTGAAGAAGTCTCCCAGGAAATAGGCCAAGACAAAGGGATGAAGAATAGGAGTGAAGAGATAAAACCAGAGAATCAACGCAAGAAGTCCAACACCAAATTTATAGGCATTCTAGAAAGAAAGGAGAGCAAAAAATGGAGAGGAGGAAATTATGTAAAAAGACACGAGAAAATGTGGACCAAGTGCCCAGACACTGAATAAAAAATAGATCAATTATGGTGAAACTTGACAACACCAGGGATAAAGAGATGATCATAAAAACTTCCAGAAGGAAATAGAAAAAATTAGGAATCAGAATGGCATTCAGATTTCTCACCAATACCGTTTGAAACCAGAAGCCCATGGAGCAATGCTTTTACAGTGCTGAAGGAAAATGACCTCCAAGCTGTCAGTCAAATGTAAGGATAAACCAAGGACATTTTTTCAGATAGGGAAAATCTCAACACATTCACTTTCCATGGACCATTTCTTACGAAGCTACTAAAGAATGTACTTCAACAAAACAAGGGAGTAAACCAACAAAATTGTCCTGAGAAACATCTAGCCCGTGGTTGTCGTGTCCAAGGCAACATGGGTCAGAAGGTCTGGAGAGCTCTAAGCTCAGAGAGTCACAGGATGGAGGACACTGGACACCAGCGTTTATGCCATAACAAGGACAAATTATCTGATGGCCTTTTCATGTGCTTGCCTACCCTGAGGGGAGTTTAACAAGAAGTCAGAGGACTTAGTGAGAGGCCCCTGAAAATCTGAGCAAATGTACCAAGATGATTAACTCCAGGAAAAACAAAACCCTGTACCTGAAACGAAATGTAATTAGAGCAGACTCGGAGGCTTAGCCAGGAACACTAGTTAATAGTAATTATGGAGATGTATCGACATAAACTCTGAGCAGTACTGAATCCAAGAGAGGCGAAATACCATGTTGGAGAGTGGTTGTGAACGTGTGCAAATGTGTATAAAGTGTAGAAATTAAATTCTCCTCTGCTGTCGTAGGAAGTTAATATATGTCTAAAATGGGGGGGAATCAAGAAACATATTACTTAAAACTATGGAGGAAAATACCGGAAATTGTCTAAAAGAGTTGAAAATGCCTGTCTCCAAAAAGTGGCACTCGGGGGGGGGGGGGGGGGGACGGGGGGGGCCGCAACAGGATGGAGTAAGGGAGTATCTGCTTTTTATTTTAAGCCTTGTGATGCCTTTTGAGGCTTCAATAAGGTATGTTTCTTACCTTGACCAAAATTAACATTAGAAGGTAATTTCGGTATCAGCTTACTTACTTGCTTTTTCTTCTTCCTCTTAAAACTAGAAGCTGGAGTAGGGGACAATATCGCCTCTTTGGGCCTTTTTGCTCTTTGAACAGAATATCCTGTCTCACTCCTTCCTCTTCTCTATTATTATGAAACAGAACAGTAGTTTTAATCACCCCAAAGAGCACATAATCCTCAATCCAATATTTGACTTTGAAATTAATTTCACAGCTCTGTTCGATTACATGGAGGTCATAAATCACATTATGGAAAGCCAGCTTGTGAGAAATGTAAAAGCCGTCCACTTTTGGCACCTGCCCTTCCTCCAGAGGAGAGGTCTGCTTCACGGGCTCTCTGACGGAAAGTCCCCATCACAGCACCCCAGTCCCTCTGGCTCACTGTGCCCTCATTTGCGTTCCCACTCCTTGCCTGGAACTGGCTATCAAAGTCCACTTTCCAAGCATCATTAGGTCACTAGCTCAGTTGGTGTTTCTTAAGTATTCCAAGATGCTCAATGCTGTCTTAGCCCTCAGGGTGAGAGGAAATTCCAGAAGTGGTCCCTGTCCTAAGGAACTTAAAATCCATTTGAGAGAGGGGGCCCTAGACAAAAAACCATCGTGAACGAAGCAGAGTTAAGAGTATCTATGAGACGCAAGAAGACGTGCCATTTGTGTCCCCAGAAGGGGAAACCCGGGATGGTGGGCATGGCCAGATCAGGCTAAAGGAAGGAGGTAGAACTCGGCCTGCATGCTCAGAGGTCATGCCTTGCTCCTGGACTCTCCCCACAGAAGTTAATCACGCCTTCCCCCAGGCTAACGCTGGATCATGGGTATGCTTCTGGTACTGCAGTCATCCCATGGCTGGACAACTTGTAACTCGTTGTCTACCCCACGAAACTGTGAGTTCCACCAGCTCTACGGCTATGTGTTTTGGCAGCCTCAGCCCCCAACGTAGCCCAGGGGCTCAAGAATGTGAACTGAATGAAAGAGTGAATACTCTTCACTGCAGGAAGGAAAATGATGACTAGGGCACAGTGTGTGACATTGCAAGTATTTCTCCCCAGCCCCCTCCCTGGCCTCCCTTTCCCACCCTGTCTGCATGTGGGGACGTGGGAATGCTGGTGGGAGATGGGTCAGAGAGCCAGACAGGACACGTAGTTCTCCGTAAGGGCCGTCTGGGGGGAGAGTCGGAGCTCCTGTTGTGTCTGGCTCAGCGAGGACTCCCAGAGAATTCACACGCCATCCCTCCCAGGCCCCACGACTTCAGATCCACCCTGGGAAGGCCCAGGAGGTTGACCATCCTCCCTTGATTTCTCAAGAACACAGAGCAAACCAGCACCAAGATGGCCTTGATGGCGAGTAGCTCTGTGGGTGGCCGGTGTTGACTGATGCCCCCAGATCTGCAGGTCTGGGGTTGCCTGAGCCCACGTTGTGAGCCTGTGAAGAGCAGAGAGAAGAGACAGAAGAGGCGAGTGGGGCAGGGGGACCTGGCAGCCCCCTGACCTCCCAGGAGATCCCACCAAGCAGAGCCACTTAGACTGGAAAGCTGGTGCCAGGCTGCCTTATACTCTCGTACCGCAGTTAACTTCGGCCTCTTTATCTGTCACAGGGCCCTAATAATGCCTCCTTCATGGGGTGCCCCCCAGGCCAGGCCGAGACCATGCACAAACGTGGCCAACACAGTGCCTGGCGCATAGACCGCATGCTGTTCTCCCACCACTTGCCGGACTCCCAGCTCTCCCAGGTGGGAGATGCAGAGAACAGCAGCGTCCTGAAAAATGACTGGTATTCTAACCATGACTTGCACTTTTTACAATTCTGTTTTTCTCTTGACCCAATTAAAAAAAAAGGCATTTTGCTCCTTTTCCTCTTGGGCCCAGGGGTTGTGCTAGTTAGCCCAGCTGCGGGTAGATTGTGTCAGTCAGAGTGTGCAGGAGGGACCCTCTGAGCAGTCCCAGGGGGCGGTGCTATGCCAAGGTCAGGGTGAAAGTCAGACTTCCTGGCCTGTGCTCAGCGGGCCCCTCAGAAGATGGCTGGTGCAGAGAGGAAGGGACGGAGCCGACCCGAATGGACAGTCCTTCCCCCTCATTTGCTTCAAGTGCCCTTCCTGACCAACCTTGGCCATCCTGGAACCACCTGAGATGCTTTTAGAAAATGCTCATGCCCAGACTCGCGGGGGTTCTGACTCCACCGGTCTAAGATGGGGCCCAGTCACTGGTATTGTTACAAAAGGTTCCCTCCTGATGGTACAGCACAGCCAGGGTTGAGATGCTCTGGCCTAATGGGACTTGGCTGCTGAGTCAACGCCGTCTTGAAAAGTCGTCCTTGGACAAGTCATTCTGCACACAGGAGGAACATGTGCTCGGGTGCCAGATGACCCAGGTTTGCATCCTGGCTTTGCTACTCCTGGCTGTGTGGGACCTTGGGCAGGTCATCTAGCATCCCCGGACCTTGGACCTCAGTTTCTTCATCTATACAATGGAGGAGCCAGCGATGGTCCCTCCCTCCCTGTGTTGTAGCGAGTGCTAAGCGGTGAGGCAGTAAAGTGTTTGGCCCAGTACTTGACGAGTCACTACTGGTAATTACAATTAATACTAATTATTATTTCTTGGAGAAAAGACTCATATTATCTGCCCAGTCTTGCAAGTGGAGAAAGCCCTGGGATTATTCGAGGCTCTCATGTAATGGATTCTGCAGATCACCATGTGAACAGTGCTCCCCCAGGCCATCTCCTTCCTCCCCATTCCACCCCTATGGCCCAGGGCGATCCTCCCAGCTCTTTTTGTCAATGACAGTGGGAATGTAGTTCCCCAACACACTGTTTCCAAAGCAGTTTTCAGGTGCTATCTCATTTAACCCACCCCCTCCCTCACGATGTTTCCACAGCTCCTGCTCAGCCCGGGTCACACCCGGAGCCATGTTGCCAGGCGCAGTGGGTACAGACAAGCTGCAAAGGCGGGCAACCCGGGCTCAGCTCTGGCGGAGCGAGGCATAAATCTCAGACGTGTGCAGGCACTGCCCAGTCTCTCCTGCTGACCCTGAGCACCCGGGCAGCAGTTAGGCTTAACGAAGCAGCTCTCGTTTTCTCTCCAGGGAAGGGTACAGTGCCACACTCCACCTGCCCTCTCCCTCCAGCAGGTGGGAACAGGGGACAGGGAGCACCGAGGATCTAGGAGCAAGACCCAGACCTTGTCCCTTCTTAAGGCTTCTCTTCTCCCCAGGGGCTGCTTTCCCATAGTGTCTCTACCCAGTGAGCAGACAGATCCTAACAGCAGGGCTGACTGGAGGGCTCCCTGTTGGGGCTTCTCTCTCTGGCCTTGGGAGGCAGATGCAGGGGGAAGCAGGAAAGGTCAGAGGTGACTTGCTCGAAGCACTGAAATGAGGCCCCGCGGCTGGCATGGGTGAACAAGGGTGAGAGTGGGGGCTGGGAAGGTGGGCTCGCAGGCTGTGCATGAGGCCGGTCCTGACTCCTAAGACAAAGGGAAGCCGCTGAGGGCACTGGCAGTGTGGATGCCATGACCAGATTTACGTTTTGTGCTGGCTTCGGTTCTACTTATAATTCTTTCATTCTTTCCAAGAAAAGTTTCACCAAGCATCAAAGGCCAGTATTTTCTTACTCTGTGCCAGGTCATGTGCTAAGTACTCTATGTGAATCAGCTCCCTCTTCCACGGGGCCCCATGGCATACCCAGGAGGATGCCAGGGCCCGATTTTGTCCCTGGCCCATCCCAGGTCCCCTCCTGCCCCTCTGCAATAGAGTGAGCAGCACTCATCGGCCCGCTAGCTATTAGAGCGGGTGAGCCAGACCCCTCCCCTCTGATGTCACACACTCTGCATCAGAGCTTCTCAGAACCAGGACGACTCCCAACATTCGCTTTGTACACACTCTCACCTGTTGCTTGAACCTGTCTCTCTAAAAGCCATTCCTGGGTGTCAGCATGCCCACAGGAAACATTCCTCTGGATCAGGTGCTTAGATGTCGAAGCCACAAGAGGTTCTGCAATCCTCCCGACCCCAAGTGAACTGCCCCCCAAATGGCAGGCCTCGCTCCCCTTGTGGTGGCTGAGGCTGCCTGGACAGCTCACCTCAAGGGTGTGGGTGCCTAAAATAAGGGCCCAGGAGGGGCTGTGCCAGGATGCACAAACTCATCCATTAGTCAAGCCACCACCCCCACGTTACGGCACAGGAAGAAAGGGTGAATTCATTCATTCATAAAATCCAGAAGTACCTAGGTAGGAATGAAGAAGAGCTGACCCCTTAAAACCACCATATGTTGAGAAACTACCAAGCACTTGGCACTTGATAGACACTGTCCTCATCCTAATGATAGTCATTTCATAGATAAGGAAACTGAGGCTCACAGTGGTTATCTAGTCCAGTCACACGCCTCTTAAGTGGCTGAGCTGGGGTTTGAACCTGGAGTGGCCCAAATGCCATTGTCATCCCTTCCAGGGGTGTTGGGGGGGCCTGAGCCTCTCAGTGAGCAGAAGCCTGAAAGAGGCATGGTTTCTTTTGCTCATATTAATCGGCTCTACAGTCTCGCAGTTCAGCCCCAACTGGCTAAACACGTTCCAGCAGCTGATTGCTGAGACAGCACTATGAGGTGATGGAATGAGTGTTCAGAAGCATTCCCTTTCCCGTTTATCCCCAAGTTCAAATTGTAGTAGAAACCCCAAGTCCTCCAGAGTCAAGTCAGACAAGCCTTGCTCTACCAGGTTATAGGAAACACAGGACCCTGCATTGCATGCAGTCACAAAAATGACTGAAATCCTCTTTGACTTTGAAAATGTGATCCTGAAATGGATCAGGTAAAGTAGTGAGCTGCATGTGATTCAAAAGTATCCAATAGGGGCGCCTGGGTGGCTTCATCGGTTACACGTCTGCCTTCGGCTCAGGTCATGATCCCAGAGTCTGGGGATCGAGCCCCATGCTGAGCAGGGAGTCTGCTTCTCCCTCTCCCTCTGCCCTGCCCCACCCCACTCATGCTCTCTCTCAAATAAACAAATAAAATCTTAAAAAAAAAAAAAAGAAGTATCCAATGGATCCTGGATATTACTAGGGATGTGGTAGCGGTGCTTCCTGTACATTCAGGTAGGGCAGATGTCTCAACAAAAGTAACACAGGAATTGGTGTGTGCATGTGTATGGACTTGTGTGTGCATGTATGTATGCAGACACATGTGTGCACTTATGTATGTGCATGCGTGTGCATATGGACACGTGTGTGTGCAGGTGTCTATATGCACTTCTGTGCATGTTTGTGCAGACAGGCATGTGCATATGTGCGTGCGTGTGTTTGGACTGGAGAAAGGGATGGAGAGGTGGAGAATCTATGAGGGTCTCTAGATGTCCCTCCCTAACTTCAGCTGTTACTCTTCTGCTTTAATTTGTTGTATATTGGAGGCCTTATACTGAAAACAGTTTGAAAATCACTGCTAGAAGGGAATGGCGAGTTAATGAAGAGTTTTGAGCAGAGAGTGACATAGTAAGATCTGCATTTGAGAAATACCGTTTTGCTTGTAGGCAGGAGGATGGGTTGAAGAGAAGCGAGAGCAGAGGCTCTAGGTCAATGGGGAGGTGACCGCAGCACTGACCGCAGCCAGAACTAGGCAGTGTGGGACAGAAGTGGTGGAGTAGAGGGGTATTTTGGAGGTAAAAATCAGAGGGACTTGGCAGTTGCTGGAATACGCAAGATGAGAAAAAGGAGGCACCCTGCCTAATCTGCTGGTTCCGGTCTGGGAGGATGGAGGTGGGCGTCGCCGAGTCAGAGCACACCCGAGAGGAACCGCTTCCAAGGAGGGAGGATGGACTGACCACGGGGCGTGTGGGCAGGCTCCGTGCGACCTTCCGCACACAGCGGTCAACTGGCAGCTGCGTATTCAAATCCAGACCTCCCTGGAGAGCTCTGGCATTATCTTGGGTTTTCAACATAGAAATGTCATCCAGGAATGTCACCTCCCCCTTCATCAGGTAACCACGGGGAGGCGGGGAGAGTATAGCTGGAAAAAGGAAAAGGACCCAAGAATGAGCCCTGGGAAATCCCAACATTACGAGGCGGCAGAGAAATGAGAGCTGGCCAAAGAAACACCAAAGAGACGAGATGTGAGCGGGCAGCTGGATTTAAGGGTCTGAGGCTCAAGAGACAGCTCTAGGTTCAGATTCGTGAGTCATGAGCACCTAGGATGTCATCAACACGGTGGCGAGGTTGGAGTGAGGACGGTGAGCCTTGGAAACATCAACATGTCAGGGAGAGGGAGGAGAAAGAGTCCTTAGAGGAGGTGGTCAAGGATCAGCCAGAAAAGTTTGAGAACAGGGACTGGGTAGAGTCTCAGAAGCTGGCTCTTCCAAAGTACTTTTGGCTGCAAGTAATAGAATAGCTTACTAAATAGAAAAAACGGGCTAATTAGGTAATAGGAACATAGATTTTCTTACAAGGCGTCCGTAAGGAGGCAATTCCAAGGTTGGTTCAACCACTAAGTCAGGCCTCGTTGGGCTTTTCCTTGTGTTCGAGAGATGCAGATGGCTGCAGTAACTCCAAACACCATTCTTTTCACCAATCATGTGGCTCTCTCTTTCTGTCCCCCCACCCCCCTTATCAGAAAGTGAATGTTCGTATGAAGCTCTCCCAGGCAGACTCTCTCCCTCAGGTCCCATGAGCCGGTCCCGACTGCAAGGAGGCTGGCAAGCGAGGAACTAGCATTAAGTCTCGGAGTAGAAACTGAGCTCTCGCTGCAAGGTAGGAGAAAGGCTGACCATTGGAGAGTGGCCAACAGCAGCTTCCTCTGGAGCCCGCAGAGCGGAGGCTTTCGGGAGTGGGGGTTGGTAGTTTCCACTAGAGCAGAGTAGCCCAGGGCTAGGAACACCAGCCATGTAGCAGTAGGGGGCATAGGGAGTGTTTACGAAAGCAGTTTCAGTAGGTTGGGGGAGAAATAGAAACTTAATTACAAGTGAATTGAGAAGTGAATGGGGAGAAGAAAGCAGAATAGATAGTGTAGACCAGTGGTTCCCCCACAGGGGCCAGAGGGGCAGATTTTGTCCTCTAGGGGATGTCTGGTAAGGTCTGGAGACACTTTTGGTTGTCACAACTGGTGGAGGCTGTCATGACAGTCACTACTGACAACTGGGGTCCTTTGGCGTCTTCCCAAACTGAAAGGAAAGTGTGTCTTGTGGGTAGAGGCAGGGATGTGGCTAAGCATCCTACAGTGCTGTTATAGGCTGAATGTTTGTGTCCCCCCCGATTCTCATGTTGAAGCTCTGCTCCCCAACATGATAGAATTGGGAGAGGAGGCATTTGGGAGGCAGTTAGGGTTCGATGAGATCAGGAGGGTTGGGCCCTCATGATGGGATTAGCGTCCTCAGGAGAAGAGACACCAGAGAGCTGGTAGCCACTCCGCGCTCCCTGAGCACTCAGAGGATGCGGCAGGATGCGGGGAGGGGTGGTATCTTTAGGCCAGGAAGAGAGCCCTCACTGGAAACCGAACTCTGCCAGACCTCCATCCCAGCCTGCCTGCCTCCAGAACTGGGCGGGATAAATCTCTGTGTTTGAGCCACCCAGTCTACAGTATTGTGTTATGGCAGCCCAGGCCAACTAAGGCAAATGCACAGGACAGTCCCCACAACAGTGATCCGGTCCACAACATCAGTAGTGCTGAGGTTGACAAACCCCGGTGTAGACTAGTGTTTCACGAAGTTAGTTTGGATGGGGAATAGAGTGAAAAAGGCAGGGGTGAGGAAGGTGGGAGGAGAGATGGCGGCATGTTTCTGGGCCAGGGACGAGGGTACAGAGGAAGGGGCAAGAAAACTTGGGAAGAGAAGTTCGGTTGCTGATGGAGGACGATGCCGCAGAGCCAGGAGGGTGGGTCAAGAGTTGATTGAGGGGAGGCCTCAAGCAGGAAGAAGAGTACCTGCAGCCCCCAGACTGAGAGGAGAAAAAAGAGGAGGGTGGGGACGGGCAGGCGGGAGGCTGGAACTCAGGGTTATTCCTGCCCCAGGACCATGACCTTTTTGGAGTAATAGGAGATAAGGTCATCCCCTGAGTGTGAGGGGACAAGGAAAGGAGGGAAGGGACAGTCTGGAAGTGTTTTTAAGGAGAACATAAAGACGGCAGGCCAAGCACGGGAAAGGAGCATATTAAGAGCCTGGCTAAGGTTGAAGGCTGGGTCTGTCCTGGGCACAGACCCCACGGCTGCGTGACTTCCTCCAAAATGCTCGGTACCAGGACTAACTGGTGGGTCAGTGGCGCAGGGTGCAAAAGGACGAGGAGCTCAGAGAAGCGATAGGAAATGTTTCAGGTGATCAGCCCTGTGGCCCAGGCCCTGGGCAAATCATGTAAACCCTCAAGACCTCAGTTTCCTCATCTATAAAATGGGGTTCACCCATTACCTCATAGGGGTCCAGTGACAGAGCTGATGAGAGAGGCTTTGTCCACGGTGACTCCTTCTCTAAATGCTCGTAATGAACGTTAGTCCTTGCAGAGCGATAGTTACCCGCACTTTCATGGGCACCTTCATTCAGTTCCTGTTCCCGCCACTGCCCTCCCCTACTCCTGTGTGTTCAGAACTGGGGACTTCTGTCCTGGCACGACAGGCGGACCAATGAATGACCCCCGGACACAGATACCCACTGACCCTCCCTCTCTGGTGTCAGGGATCCTCCTGCTGTCCCGCCCTCGCTCCCCAGGGGCCAGGCCCCTCTGGATCCTCTGTCTGAGGCCTGTTGTGCACAAGCCTTTGATGAGCACTTAGAAGGAGAGGCTGTCTTCACTGCCACCACTACATAATGGAATTCAAGTTCAGCTGGAGCCAGAGGAAGCCAGCCAGGGAACGGGAAGAAAGGACAACGTGAGAAAAAAGAGTGGGGAGTGAAGAGCAGCTGAGATCCAAGTCGGCCAAGAGTTGGAACTGGACAAATAGGGGGAAACTGGGAAAGGTGGGCGTTCTAGCAGCTCCTTCCACCCCGGCCTGCAGCGTGCTCTCTCCTTCTCCTAGACTGGACAGCAGACAGGTGACAGGGAGTGGGAGCCCGGGCCAGGGCACAGGTGGGAGAGGGGAGGGCCAGGACAGCCTGGAAAGAAAGACAGGGGGGAGGAGGACGGCGGAGCTTGGGGGAGAGGGAGGGCCATGACTGCAGCGCCTGGGACACTGTGTCGCCAGAGCAGAAACCAGTTTGGGAAGGAAGAACAGGTCAAGGATGGTTACGGACTTATGTTTTATAGCTATAATTCGCATAACAACAACAATAACAGCTCCCATTGGTTGAGCATCCACTCTGTACTGGGCAGACTACCTACAGTCGCTTGTTTACTCATAAACCATGAGACAGGAATCGGTATCCCCACGGACAGATGTGGAGACCGGGGCTGGCGGGGGCCATGGACTTGGTGAGGGCCACGGAGCCCCGGAGAAGGTGCCGCCAACCCCCCGACTCCCTGCTCCTTTCTCCTCATATGTTCGGGTCCCCTGTGCCCAGGCCACAGGCCTCACCCAGATGTCCCAGGGGCTACCGTGCCAGGCCAATCGCCATCATCCCAATTTCTTAGGGCCAGTTTTTGAAAACAATCACAGGCTAAAATTCAAAGGTATGTATTTCATCGGCAGATTCGGGCCCTAAAACAGTTAACAGAGGAAGTTATTTTGAACAGGGGGCTTTTATTGTCATTCTCTCTACAAGCCATTAACTGATTGCTTTATTCATTCATTCACTTCTTCGTTCATCCATTGTTTGTTCACGGAGAGTCACTGTAGTATAAGGGTTAGGAACATAGGCTCTGGCCTATAACTGCCTGAATTCAAATCCTGACGCCCCATCCGTGAGCTTTAGGAATGTAATTTTTCTGCTTGTCCATCTGGAAAATGGGAATGACACCTCTTCAGGTCGAGGTGACGGGCAGTGGGCTCGTACACCTGAGGCACTCGGAACGGTACCCGGCTCTGGTCCATGCTAAACTGTGCCAGGAGATGCCAAGTTTAGTGGGCCTGGCTTCCGCCCTGGAGATGCTCAGGTCCAGGGAGGGCATCAGGGCTGCTCTGTCCACCCCACCTACTGGCCAGGACAAGGACAGGGTGAAGCCAGACTAGCCTCGGCCCCTCGGGTGCAGATGCTGTAGCCGCAGGCCGGAGTCCAGAGGGGGCACGATGCTGCTTTCGTGCTGGGTAAACTGCACCAGCCCTGCCTGCCTGTTGGAGGCCGTGCAGCAGAGAGCATTCCTTTGATGACTTTCTTTTTCCCTGACCCTAGAAACATCTGCCTGGTGGAGGCAGGAGAGGCTTTTAGGATGCCAGGGGCTGGCTCTAACAAGGGCTCATCTCCCTAGGGAGGCTAGCTGATGAAGCTCAAGTCCCAAAGCCCAGAATGCTGACCCCAGGCGCCTCACAGCAGAAGGCAGAGCCCAATAAGGGAAGTCACAGCTGTAAGTAGGGCAGTGGCCTGGGCTTTGTCGCCTGCTAAAGACATCCGCTGCCCCCACGGCTTTGTGTGCACCCCGGCGCTGCTCCATCAGGGAGACAGCTTCTGATCTCTTCCTTTTTCTGGAGCTCCGGCAGAACAAGGCTCGAGTCTCATTTGTCTGTCTGAGGTGGAGGCTTTCAGAGCCAGGCGGCTTGGAAAAATGAGGTGACAAAGGAGGCCGGCCAGCAATTAGGTAATGCCCGGCTTCCTGCTGGGCAGCCCTGCACGGTCTGTCCCAGAGCTCACCGGGAGCGCAGGGGAGGGCGGGCACGTGGAATCCGGGGTTGCATGAGAGGAATGACCACGGTGTGTAGGGACGGAGGGACCCTGGGAAGTAGCCAGGGACCGAAGGTCTCTGAGCCTCACGTGTATAACGGGGTAGAGAATGCCTCTCTCACTGAGAGGTAGGCAGTCCTAACCCAATCGGCACTGTGGTCACAGGTGACAGGACAGGTGGTCAGGCCGGGTTCCTTTCTTCTCTAGTGTGACTTCAGGACGGCAGCAGGTACACAGGCGAGCTAATGCCAGACCAGCAGCCCCTGGAGCAGAGCTTGGTGGTGGGGATCCTCTAATCCCCCTCCTCAGCCAGTCCTGGGCTGTGAGCTAGGGGCTCTGTCCAGTGGCAAGGCCCTCTAGAGAGGGGGAAGGATTTTCCCATACAACTGCCTCTTCTTCACTGTGGTTTCCTCTCAGCTTCTCCTCCTTGGACAAACAAAATCCTCTGCTGACTTATTTCTTTGAATTTTCTTCCAGGCTGGTCCTCCTACAAAAAAAGAAATCCTTACCCAAGGTCCACCCTTGCCTTCTTGTGAAATTCACTGCAACACTGTATCTTGGGGGCCACAAATCCCCAGACCCTCCTGGGACCCCAAATATTTGAATCTCTCACTCTACAACCGGGTACTTATTAGGGGGTTCATTTTCTTTTTTTTTTTTTAAAGATTTTTTTTTTTTTTTTTAATCTCAGAGAGAATGGGAGACAGAGCGCATGAGAGGGGGAGGATCAGAGGGAGAAGCAGACTCCCTGCCGAGCAGAGAGCCCGATGCGAAACTCGATCCCGGGACTCCAGGATCATGACCTGAGCCGAAGGCAGTTGCTTAACCAACTGAGCCACCCAGGCGCCCCTGGGGGGTTCATTTTCGTTTTTAAAGTATAGTGGACCTGTGTTTCCATATGGGGAATGAGAAAAGCCCAGAAATTCCTTGGTCCTGGGTTCAAGTTTTGGCTTCACTATTTACTAGCTGTGGGACTGTGGGCAAATCGCTTAACTTCTCTGAACCTCAATCCCCTCATCAAATAGTTTCTATTATTGTGTCAGCAGCTCTTCAGAACAGCCTTATAAAAAAGGAATTATTAGAAAGGCCTATTTTACAAATGAAGAAACAAAAGCTTTGAGAAGCTCCCTTAACTGTGTCCCTAGGCCACACAGCTAGTAACAGAACCTTGACTTGAGTTTGGATTCCCTACTTTTGGGACGGAATCAGGGGAGGTAAGGATCTCTCTCCAGTTTACTTCTCCAAGTTGTTGCGAAGGGCAAAGGACGTCGTCCATTCGTCTGTTTAACAGACTTTCGTTGCGGGCCACCATGTGCCAGCTTCGGTGTCATGGAACAAAGCGTTCCATAAGCTGTAAAGAGCTGGGCAGGTGGAAGGCGGGTGGGGCACCGTCTTCCTGGGGGACATTACTGAGTCGTTGTGCAGAGGAACCCTCCCCACCCCGTGCTGTAGCTCTCCGCACAGGGCCTGATGCTCAGGCACGGCCGTTGATGAGGCCATTTCTTTCCTCTCCAGGTCTCCCTGCCTAGGCCTCTCAGTTCAGCCTCACAACATCCTGTTTGGGAGGTACCATTAGCTCCACTTTACAGATGAAGGGGATGTGGATCCCTGAGGACAGTGGAGTTCAGTCCTGGCTGCATGTTAGAATCACTGGAAATCTTTAAAAGCTCAAGACCCAGGCTGAACCCCAGACCACCAAATGAGGAATTCAGGGCTGGGCCTGAGCATCAGTGTTTGCTTGTTTGCTTGCTTGTCTGTTTTGTAAGATTCCACTTATTTGACAGAGAGAGAGAGAGAGCGAGCGAGCACAAGCAGGGGAGCGGCAGGCAGAGGGAGAAGCAGGCTCCCCGCTGAGCAGGGAGCCCGATGATGCGATGATGCGGGGCTCATCTCAGGACGAGCCAGAGCATTCTTCACGGGGTGTCCTTGGAGGGAGGTCTGAGAAGCAAGGATTAAGAGCTGCCTCGAGAGCTGCTTGGCCAACAGCCAGCCAGGAATGAGAGCTTTCCCAGGCATTTGGGGGCCAGGGGCAGAGTTTCCCCAGGGTGGGGCTCAGCGTAGCACCTAGACTGTGGTACAGCTCAGTCGATCCCCGCCTGGAAATAGTATTCTTTGTGTGTTTCTTCCCTTCCCACACCCCGCCCCTGCCCCCCAGCTCTTTGTGAGGAGCTTCTCTCCAAGTCTGCTGCCTCAGAAGTCGGGGTTTTTAAATGTTCAAAACAGGCCTTCGAGAATTATCTTAGCGGGCTTGAGCTACCCTAACAAAATACCATAGACTGGGTGACCTCAACAGCAGAGACTTCTTTTCTTTCTTTCTTTCTTTTTTTTTTAAAGATTTTATTTATTTGACAGAGAGAGACACAGCGAGAGAGGGAACACAAGCCGGGGGAGTGGGAGAGGGAGAAGCAGGCTCCCGGCGGAGCAGAGAGCCGGATGCGGGGCTCGATCCCAGGATCCTGGGACCATGACCCGAGCCGAAGGCAGACGCCCAACGACTGAGCCACCCAGGCGCCCCCAGAGACTTCTTTTCTTACAGTTCTGGAGCCTGGAAGCCCAATATCAAGGTGGCAGCAGGTCAGTGCCTGGTGAGAACCCTCTTCTTGCCTCGGGGACGGCAAATTTCTGTTGTGTCTCACGTGGCAGAGAGAGAGAGTAAGCTCTCTGGTCTCTTCGTGTAAGGACACTAATCTCCCCTAACCCTAACTATCTCCCGAACGCCCCACTCCCAAATACAAAATCACAGGGGAGTTCAGGCTCCAACACAGGAACTTGGGGTGGGGGAGGGGCACAATTCAGTCCATAGCATTTGTGTCCTTCTCCCGTGCAAAACATGTCCATTCTATCCCAGCAGCTCCCCACCCTTGCCTCATTCCAGCAGCAACTCTAAAGTCTCAAGTTTAAAGTCTCATCAACGAACGGTCTAAATCAATATGAGTAACTCAAGATATGATTCACTCTGAAGCAGTATTCTTCAGCTGTGAACCTGTGAAACCATACGAGTTATGGACTTCCAATATACACCAGTAGGACAGACACAGGGTAGGCATTCCCATTCCGAAAGGGAGAAGTAGGAAAGGAGGAGGGGGTAATGGATCCCAAGCAAGCCCCAGAGTTAGCAAGGCAATTGCCACTAGATCTTAAAACTCAAGAACAATCCTCTTTGGTTCAGTGCTCTGCCTTCCAGACCCAGTGGTCCCATCTCTGCGGCTCTGCCAAGTGGGGGTGGGAGGCTTCCTGCAAGGGGATGGCCTAATAATCTCTGAACTGCCTATAGGGTCCTTCTTCCTTTTCCTTGAAGAACAGTGCACATTGCAGCCAAAGAGCCCTATGCTCTGGTCCTGCAGCATACAAGAACTTTGATGCCTTTCCTGCATTCTGTCCTGCTTTCTCTTGTTCCCTCAGTTCAAACGGGCAATGTCTTTGCTGGTATAACCCCTCCGCTTGCCTGGCTCCCACTGAGCTGGCTGATTAGGTCTGTGCGCACACCCGTGTTATCAAATGGTTGTTTAGCCACACCCTTAGTGTTCAATTCTAAGCACGCTTTCTCATCTTCTTGCAGTGATGCCAGACTGAAACTTTTCTAAACCGCCAAGCTCTGGTTTCATTTTGCTTAACAATTCCTTCTTTAATTCCTGTCTTTCCTTTTGCATTTTACTCTAAGGATTCAGGAGATACCCAGCGGCTCCCTCAACACTTTGCTTTGAGATCTCCTCAGCTAAATATTCAATTTCACAGCTCACAACGTCCACCTTCCACAAAACACCAGAACACAACTCAGCCAAGCTCTTTGCCAGTTTACAACAAGGATCACCTTTTCTCCAGTTTCCAATCACACGTTCATTGCTTACATCCGAGCCCTTACCAGGAATGCCCAGGAGGCCCATATTTCTAGCATGCACCTCAAAATTCAGTGTGAGAAGAGTGACCACACATGAGACCATCAGAGCCAGGCTGCCACGCAGGAGACCAGTCGACGGGCAGAGGCTGAGCCTGCAAACCATTTTCCTGCATTTGGCACACCGCTAGCTCCTGGGCAGTGAGCCACATCAGTGTCCATCCCTCCCGCTGGATGGGCCTCTCTCGAAGCCTGCTGCAGGTCATCAGGGGATTCGATGCTAGCTTGGACTGAAGTCTTTTCCAAAGCCCCTCTAAGCTGTCCTCTATAAACACCACTTTTCAAAGGCCCAGCAGAGTAGCAAGCTTTCTGGTAGAAGGAGCCTTTGCACCCAGAATCGGGGTGCTGATGGGAAGGAAGAATCTCAGCATTGCTGCTGGTGGGTCAGGAGAGTGGGGAGCCCCCCTCCCCCATCTTATGTACTACATGTAACTGGCAGCACAGTACGGCAGTCTGGTACCCAGGCCTAGAAACCAGAATGCGGTCCACACGTTCGGCCTTGCCCCTTGCTGGCAGTGGGACCTCTATGTCTCTGTTTCAGTTTCTTCTCCTGAGAGAGGGAGATGATGATAATTCCCGTCTCATGGAAGGGTCATAAGAATTTCATTCATTTAAGTAAAGTGTTGACACTAGTTTATGGCACATAATAACTGGTCAAAAAAAAAAAAAGTCAGCCATGACGGTGCACTTATGCGAACATGCGCAGTTACCGTCTGACAGCCAGTCAGGAGCGAGGAGGCAATGAAGAGGTGTGATCAAGAGGGAGGGGAGAGGTGGACGTTGAGAAGGGGTGACCGTGGTTTCTAGCCTCTCTGAGCCTCAGTTTCCTCATTTGTAAAATGGGAATTACGTAAGATAACACTTGCAAATCTTTTATCCAGTAGTATAAAATAAATATTCGCAATTACATTTTTCAGATAAGGAAATTGGAGGCACAAAGAAGTTAGAAACTTGCCCAAGGTTACCAGCTAATAAGTGGGAAAGCTGAGATGTAAGCCAAGGTCATCTGCCTTCATTGTAGAAAACAGAATTTGTTTCTGTTTTTGTTTTTGTTTTCATTATGGGCTGTTAACAGGATAACATTTGCCAACCAAGGGATTAAATTTATTCCTAAACCTAATTTTCAGTATATTTTTTTCTCTTTTTGTGATAGATGAGCAGCCTTTAAAGTAGAGATGATCTAAAAATCCATTTGAGCTGACATCTATCTAGACATAACAGATTCTTCTGGGGGCTAATGCCCATTAGCGGTCGATTAGGCTTAAGCTACAGTATACCCAATCCACAATTACCAAACTGGAAGGACATCCTGTTCAAACTCAGAGGTGTAAAAGTGCCAACTGACACTGTTTATTTCAGGTGGTATTCGAGACCACAAAAGCAGAAAGGAGGGGTTGAGAAGCTCCCTGGGAATCCCTGAAGGTTGGTTTGACCTGGGCTTAAAAAGTCAAGCTTGGGGGCCTGGTGATCCTGGCTTGACTCCCACCTCTGCCAACCCACGCTAGCTGTATCTCCCCAGGCAAATTCAACTTTGTTATTCAGCAACGCCCATTTGTGGTTAACACATCTATGTTAAGGGGAACTTCTACATAATCAGCGATTCTCAAGTGAAGACTACCAACCACATGCTTAAAAAAACATTTAGGGTACTTGTTAAAATGCAGATTGCGTGCTTTCCCCCAGTTCTACTCATCTCATCCTCTGCCAGCAAGCCTGGGGAATGTGCATTTCTGACAAGTCCTCCGGATGACTCCAGGCCGACCCGCTCAGCCTGCACCCCACATCCCAGGCAGGTGTGGGGACATGGAGCAGCCATAGAGGAACCTTCCTGAACCGTGGCACGACGGATGTGTCGAGCAGCTTTGCCTTGAGCCTCAAAATCACGATCCCCTCGGAAGTGGCATCCTCAGGGGCTGTGTGAGTGCTGGGGGGTGACCGTGGTTCCGGTCTTGCACAGGGGGAGGCAAGGGCTTTGCAGCGGAGAAGTCACCCCTCTGGCTTTTGTGCCTTCTATCGCTTTCGACAAGCCGGCCGCAGGAAAGGAACGCGTTCTTCCGGGAGGGGGCCGTGTGGCCACACACCCAGCAGTCGGCCGTGACTCAGCTGCGGCAGGCTGCCGGCGCCCGGGCCCGGGGCTGCGCCGCACGGGAAACAAAGAGCCGCTCGAACGCGCCCTCCGGGGCCGCGCCGCACCTGCCGGCCTTGCCGCGGCCCCCCGCCCAGACGCCGCCGCGGCCCGCGGCTGTCGCGGGGCTGCCCGGGCCTTCCGCCGAGGCCCGCCCGCTCTCCCGGCCGCACCCCGCCCCCGCCCTCCGAGTCGCCCCCTCCCAGCCCGAGAGGAGCGGGAGCCGCCGCCCAGTCCCGCGCCTCGCGGCTCTGCGCCTGCGCGCGCTGCTGCCTGCGCCCCACTCGCCCAGCGCCGGCCGGGACCCCCGCGAACTCACCCGAAGCGTTTTCCAGGCGTCCGCAGAGTCGGGGTTCCTGGGGAGTCCCCCTACCCGCGTCTTGCCGCAGCTGGTGTCTGTCCAGCCGTACGCGCCGGCGGGAAGGAACCCCGGATTGTCTCCGTCGGGGCAGCGGGTCTCCCCGGCCTCCCTGATGCTGGTTCCCCCCCCCCCCCCAAGCGTGGCCCTGCTCTGGGAGGGAACGGCAGGTCGCTGGTGGCTTCCACCTTCCACAGCCTTTGGCTTTCCCTTTCCTCCTGCCAGTGGTTCTCAAACGTTGCAGCCCCTTAGATTCACCTGGGGAGCTAAAAACAAACGGACAAACCCCCGTGATGCCCAGGCTGCCCCCAGCCCGATGAAATCCGAACCGCGAGTGTGGGACCCCAGCGTTTTGCAAAGTTCCCCAGGTGATTCCAGTGCTCAGCCAGGGCTGCGGGCGGCGGACCACGGACCCAGACCCGGGCTTCTCAAACTTTAATAGGCATTGAAATCACCTGGGATCTTGTTAAAATGCAGGTTTCAATTCAGTAGGTCTGGGGCGGGGCCTGAGAGCCTGCATTTCTAACAAGCTCCCTGGCGATGCCGAGGCCGCCGGTCTGGGGGTACATCTGGGCCTGCAAGACACTTCTGTAGACGCTCCTTGTCCCTTTACCTTTCTCTTGTGTTGTAATAGAGGCAGACAGGGTTTGGAAGCCCATCTCTGCCACTCTCTAGCTTGGTGAAGTTGGAGCCCGGGTCTTTATGTGCGAAATGGGGGTGTGATAGTTACCTTGCAAGTTTCTGGCAAGCTTGACAGGAGATGATGTGTGGAAGGCCCCTGGTACTCAGTGAACTCTCAGCGAAGATCAGCTCTATGACGATGGCTAAGCTCTCCATTGACCCTCATGGCAGAATCAGCCAGGAAATGACAAGTAGAGGGAAGGAGTTTTCCAGGCTCCCTCTTTCCTGTTCTCTGCCCTCCCAGGAGGACTGCTGGGCTGAAGCCAAAACTCAAGCTGTCCTGGGATATGGGTGGGGAGCAGAAGGGAGGGGGGCTGGGCTAGAGGGATGGAGTACATTGACGGTCCACATGGGAGCCCTGAAGGGGGTAGTGGGTCCCTGGGAGGCCTGAGTCCTTGGGAGAACTGCTGGAAACACTGAGGGTAGGAGGAAGAATGACCGGAGCAGGTGGAGAGAATCACAGAGAGCAGGGGCCACCAAGGGTCAGGATCCCAGGAGACAGAGACACTGGGAAGGGGATGGAGCCAGGAGAGAAGATGACTATACCTGGGGAGCTTCCCCTCGCTGTCTCATTGACCCTCAGAAATGGTGTAGCAGAGTTAAGTGTGCAGGCTTTCCCCAGAGGCTGCCCAAGGCTGTAGCCTGTTGCTAGTCATGTGACCTTAGGCATGGTGACTTAAGCTCTCAGCCTCCGTTTCTTCATCTGTAAAATGGAGTTATAATCGCTAACTCAAAGAATTGTCATGAGAATAAGCAAGGCACTCCTGTAGAGCCCTCTGGTCAGTGGCTGACACATGGCAAGCCCTCTGAGGGGGTTGGGTATTGTGATGTTTCCCATTGGACAGATGAGCAAACTGAGGCTTGCAGAGTAAAGTCGCACGCAGGTCTGTGCTCCCCTCTCTCCATCACATAGGAAAAAAAATCACACAGGGGTTTTTTAAGCTCCCTAGATGATTCTAAGGGGCAGCGACCTTTGAGAACCACTGGTAGAAGGCGGGGAAGCTGAAGGCCATGGAAGGCAGCAGCCACCAGCGACTTTCCATTCCCTCCCAAACCTCTTGAGTTCCCAGCAGATCAAACACCCTTTTTAAACCAACTTTATGACTTGGTAAAGGGCCCACCGTGCGTGCTTGTGGTGGACTCCAGCCCAAATATACTCCTGTGGTAGCCCAGCAAAGGGGTTGGAAGTCAGAGGCTCTGGATGAAAGCCTCCTGCCTCCCTTGGGACTGGTGGTGGTGACCCCATGCAGCGACATTGTCCTTGTCCTGAAATGTGTGAATGCTCTCTTAGGACCTGCCCGAGAGAGCAAGGCACATTTAGGATATTCTCTTCACAGGACATTGAAAGACTGCACTTTCTTTTAAAGCACAGGGCTCTGATGTAGCTCCAATGGGTAGCTCAGTAGGCAGGATTTTTTAAAACAAGCTTTCTTCTACACAGAGCCCATGGGCTTCAAGCATGCAAGGAACCTGGAGCTTAGAAGTGGGGTGCTCACGAACCGCTCTGAGCACTGCTAGCACCGTGTTCCTGCATTGTGCTGTGATCATTGCTTTCCACGGCCTTCTCCTCCCCTAGACAGTCAGCTCTGTGAAGGCAAGGGTTGTGTCCCACTCCACTTGGAGTTTCCATCACCCAGCAAAACGCCTGCCACCTAATCAGTGCTTGCTAAGTGCTCATTACCAATGCAAGAATAACTGAGCTGTGGGGAGCTGGGGCAGGCACCTCACTTCTGTTTTCACCTGGGCCTCCATTGTTTCATGCATAAAATGGGGTTTGGGCTAAATTGGATCTCGTAGGCTCCCTCTGGCTCTAATAGTCATTAATTTGAAATTATTTTTCATCTGGTCATAATTCACTTTATTTTTCCTCCCCAGGTACATATTCCTACATTGGACCTTGATTTTATGTTTTCTCCTTACTCATTTGGGTGGATGAGCTTTATAAAGTGAGTGCAGATGCCCTGCTAGTTAAGGCCTGAAACTCCTTTATTTTCTCACTAAATTCTTCTTGGTGAGGCTGTCCATCTGTTTTTGTGAGAGGCACACTGGGCTGATCATTCTGGGCCGATGGAGGTAGTTTTCTCTTCCCCGATTATCTTGGCAGCTTCTACAACATCTTTGGACACATCACTTCTGTGGCCTTGGTAGGGCAAACACCCCCAATCCCCTTTCCTTAGGCTGGGATTCTCTCTTGGCAAAGAGAACATGCAGGCTGGCCCAGATCAGAGGCACGATGTGGGCACTGGCCCCAACTGGTCACACAGGCCCACAGAACATCATCCCCCACAGGATTAGATAAGCGACACCACCCCCATCCCCTCTAACATACTGTCCACATTTACCTGTTCAGGCTGAGTCGAAATAGAATGTAGATTCCAAAGGGAATCTTTTCCCTTCCGGGGAAGCTGCCAGGGTGAGATTTTCTATGATACTGGCCTAACCCTTGGATCTCTGCCAGTGATAAGTCATCATGTGTGGTGCTGTCTGTAAAGATAACCATGCCCAGGCCATCCCTGTTTGCAGGTGCTGCTCTTGTTATCAAGAGGTAGAGTTAATTCCCTTCCCCCTTGAATCTGTGCAGGCACTGGGACTGGCTTTGACCAACGAAAAGAGACAGAAGGGATGCTGTTCTGGTTCTGGGCTGAAGCCTAGTGTTCTCTGAGCCTGAGCCACCATGTCGAGTCCAGGCTATCCTGCTGGGCCGACAGCCAGCCACCAGCCTCAAGGCCCCGAGGGTATCTGGTCGACCTGGCTGACCCCCACATGAACAGTCCTGAGATAGTGCAGCTGAGCTCTGCCCAAAGTCCTGGCCCACAGAATTGGGGGCAATAAACTAGTTTTGTGGTTTAAGCTGTTCAGTTTTAGGGTGGTTTGTCACATAGCAGTAGGTAACTGAAACATCATACTCTCTGGATCCTAATTTCTTCATGTGCAAAATGGTGGGTCTGCTTTCCATCTTTGAGGCTAAGCCAATGCTTCTATAACTAGTATCAGATTCTCTCTCCATAAATAAAGCTTTTGATATCTGGTCTCCAAACAAGGGTTTGGAATCAGGAAAAGTGCCCCTGAGTCCTAGAGACCACCAGCACTGATGCAGCTGACATTCATGAAGGAAAACAGAGGAATGTACCATCTGAGAGTGTTGGCTTTGGAGTGGAACTCCCTGGCTTTGAATTCCAGTTCTGCTACTTCCTGGCCATCCCATGTTGGACAAGTTTCTTTCTCCAAGTCTCAGTCTCCTCATCTGTAAAATGGGGATAAGGACAGTGCCTACTTATAGGATTAATGTGAGGATTAGCTAAAATATTGTCCATATATTGCTTAGCATGATGCCTGGAATGTTAAAGGTATTCAATAAATGGTAGCATTCCCTTTGTTGGCTCCTACAATATTTTTGGTTCTTCTGTCCATAGAGGGCGTGTATATTAACCAAAACATGATAACCTAACCTTGCCCCAGTCAATAAGAAAATGAAATTACACATTACCAGGGGGTACTCACAGCATTGCTGTCCATTCTCTTTGTAGGTTCAAAGAGAATCCAAATGATTTCTTCTGTGTAAAAAAAAAAAAAAAAAATACTGCAGGAGAGGGGCAGAGGGAAGAAGCTGAATAATGATTTGCCTTCATTTCTAAAAAGATATTTATGATTAGGGGAAGGATGGATGAAAAGGAGTAAAAAATTAATTTGTGGCTTTGTCAAAATCAAGCACAAGAAAGCGGCACATTGGTTAGCACATTTTTAGAGAAAAACAACAGTGGAACAAGAGAAATCAAAACCTAACCTTCTACCATCTGCCACAGATGATTTTGTAGCTCTCTACCAGAATCTCATTAGCATCTTCTAAGAGGCTGATTGTGCCACCAGCAAAACAGTGGTGGAGAAAGGGCCACTCACCCACGTGGCACAAGGTCTATCTGAGCCTGCTCCGGCAGGGAGGTAGCCAGGCAGGAACCCAGACCTCTCTCCCCAGTTCCCTCCCCAATTCCCTCCTTTGTGCTCAGGAATTCCCTAGGCAGACAAAAGCTCCGTTTCAGCAAAGAGAGAGTTACCCTTTAAAAACTCGGCTCCAGGCAGCAAGAACAAGGAGGAGGAGTGATTGGCCTAGCAAAGACAAGAATAACACCAAAAACCCAACATTTGCTTCTGGTTCTGGGCCTCCTGGGTCTACTCTCTCCTGGCTACGTTTTCAAATGCTACATTTTCTGGAGCTTTTAAAACTTGGGCCTGCCAGATTGGAGGTGCAGGGAAAATGTACACCTTCCCCCCTCCCCCAACCTTCCAACTCCTCATTCTTCCCACCTTGCTTCCCAAAGGAAAGCAAGATAATACAAGACTTGTTCTCAAGTGGCTTTCACCTACTCAGGAGCTGTGAAAAGAATTTAGAGCTTTGAGATGAAAACCTTGCAGGAGGAAAGGGGGCCAAGTCCAAATGATTCCCCTGGAGGTTTTAAGGAATTCTGATTTTTTTTTTTTTTTTTTTTGCCATTTCTTTAAATCTTCCTTTCTGAAGAAATGTGTGAGGCTGGAGCCTGTATGTGAGTGTGTGTGTGCGTGTGCATACACACATACCCATGAGCACACACACACACACACAAACATACATACATGTATGAATGAAATGAAAAATACCACCCAGTGATCTACTCTCTCCAGGAAGACTGGAATCCATAAGATTCTGGAAATCTGCTAAATCTTTCAGGGACCCATAATTCAGCTGGACCTTTTACTGGGGCCAGAACTGTAGAAATCCAAGTCCAAAGGGTTGCTTTGACTCCATCCAGTAGGATTTCAATCCGGAGTCACCTGATTCCTTTGCGCCAGCCTCCTTGTCTAGAGATGTCTTAGGTCCTTAAGCTGTTTGGTGTCCTCTTGTCTCCAAACACTCTGCCCACAGGAGCTGAGGGCTCCTTTCTTATGGGGATCCCCCGAGGACTTCAGAATTCAGGGTAGGTCTACAGGGCAGGTGATAAATTACAAATAGACCACATACGCTCTAAGTCACAAGTCAGTTAGTTTAATGCCTTAAGACCTTGGGCTGGAATTTTCAAACTTCTAGGTCCATCATTCGTGAAACTAAATGACAACACTGAATTACTTTCAGGAGCGTCTCAACCAAGGCTGTGAAACTTAGCACTAGGGAAACATAACATGAATGAGTTAGTCCTTTATGATTGTGAGGAATCCCAACTAGCTTAAGCAAACAGAGGGAATATATTGACTCCCATCGCTGAGCCAGGGGCTCCGTAAAGAGGCAAGAGCTCTCTGTCTCTCTCCGGGTTTGGCTCTCTCCTAATGGCTGATGGGCAAAGGGAGGTATGTAGGCAGACAGTTCCATGCTTACGTCATCACCGCTCAGCATCCCTTGAGAAAAGAAGGGTTATCCTCCCAATATCTGTAAAGCCACGGGACACTTTTCTGGTTTGTACAGCCGGCAACCACTGAGGACAGGGCTGTGGGACCTACAAATGACACTGGGTGGGTGTTGGGATGGGAATGCTAAGGAAGGGAGGGTGGCCATTATCAAGAGTAGGGGGCAAGGGACACTGTGCCCACACACAAAAACACAGGTGTTTGTCCCACGTGCATAGAATACATTCAACAGTCATTCGATTTTTCTCTTCTCTTGCCTTCAGATTCAGCTTTTAGAGCCGAGGTGCTAATTGGAGGAATCCTGAGTCATGGTTCTGATGCATGTTTTCCCCCACTACCAAGCAATTCTCTGATTCTCAGCGGCCCCTGAGTGGGTGCCTACAGCTCAGCTCAGTTCTGGCTCTGCCCGGAGATAGCATCAGATCCCACAGGTGAAGGGCTCACTCCCACAAGACTGCCCCCGCTTCAGATGTCACCTGCTAGTCCAGCTTGTCACCTGTGCTGCTCACTGGCTATAAACTGGGGGTTCCCACAAAGCCCTCTCCGGGTTTGATTAATTTGCTCCAGTGCCTCACAGGACTCAGAGAAACATTTATGTACATTTACCAGTTTATTATAAAGGATACAAATGAACAGCCTGCTGAGAGGTCTATAGCGTGAGGTCTGGAAGGGTGCGGAGCATGGGAGCTTCTGTCCCCATGGAACTGGGGTGCACCACCCTCCTGGCACATGGACGTGTTTACCAACCAAAAGCTCATCAAGTCCTGTTATTCAAGAGCTTGTAGAGAGTTTAATCTGCGGTCGCCCACACCCCACCCGTCCTTCCCAGAGGTGGTGGGTGGGGCTGAAAGTTCCAACATTCTAATCCCTGGGCCTTGCTGGTGACCATCCCCCTCCTGAGGAAATCTAGCAGCCCCAAGCTAAGTCACCTCATTAGCATAAACTCAGGTACACTCCGAAGGGGCCCACTATGAATGACAAAAGATATTCCTGTCACTTACGAAATTCCAAGAGTTTTAAGATCTTTGTGCCAGGAACTGAGGACAAAGATCAAATAGATTTATTGCACCAAACATGGTTAGCAAGAGCAAATGTCCCCAAGAGCAGAAGAGAAGGCCTTAAGCAGGGCTCTGGCATATACTTCTGTACATTTTGGGGACTCAGGAGTCACTGTGACCTCTGCCTGCAGCCCTGCCCTCGCCTAGTTACTGACCTGATCCCCAAGTGACACAGCTCACTTGCACAAGGGAGAGGACCCAAGTTCATCTGCGCCCTGGGACCTATTGTCGGAACAAGTATAAGAGTTCTGCCTGAGGCCGACCTACCCTCCTCAGTCCCCGCCTGACACCTTCCTGGCAGTGTCCTCAGGAGCCCGCTCACCCGGCCACGCAGATTCGGAACTTTTTCCACCCCCCGCTCTCGCCTCTGAGGCCTGCCTGAGCTTAGCCTGTGGCTCGTGGAATGATGCAAGCTAACAGCACTACGTGCCAACCGTTGTTCTAAGCACTTTCGTTATATTCATTTATCTGATACTCACATTGCCCTCTGTGGTATGTATAATTATGGTTGTCCCTCCCATATAGATGAGGTAACAGAGGCACCGAGAGGCTAAATAATTCCCTTTAGGTCACATGGCATCTAAGTAGCAGAACTGAGAAACCTCAGGTATTAAAGCGGCGTGGGTAAGTATGCAGAGTCTGAAATAAGACCGGCTTTGCCATACCTTGTGACCTTGGGCAATTTGCTTAGCTTCTCTGAGCCTCAGTTTCCTCATGGTAAAATGGAACTTGAAATTCTCAGTATATTCCAAGACTTTTCCTCAGTCCCCTTCTTGACCTGTACGCTCCTCCTAGGTGCTCCCATTCAGACTTGGACCTTTAAACGTCATCTACGTGCTGATGATTCTCAAAGTTAGATCTTCAGGCTAGCGATTTCCCCTGAACTCCTACCTCTTGAGCATTTCCACTTGAATTTTTGCATCCCACATTTAGCAAAGTGGACTCTTGCTTTTTCTCACCAAATTCCTTTTTCCCCCGGTCCTCCTGGTCTCAGTGCCTGGTACCACCATCTACCCAGCTGCTCAGGCTAAGAACCTAGAATCTAAATTGTATTCGTCTTTTTGCTCACCCTGTAACCAATCTTACATTAAGTCCTATTGGCTCAACCTCCAAAATATATCCTGAATTCTGGTCATTTTCATGGTTTCCACAGTCACAGATGGAGTTTCAGCCCAGAGTCTCTGCCTGGATCCCACGACCTTCTAATGAATCTCCCTTAGTCTAGCCCTGTGAATTAGATCATTTTCCTGTCTCTGCTTACAACCCGTCCATGACCTCCCACTCCTGCAGGATAAAAATCTAGACTCATTTCCATGATCTATCCAGTCCTACTTAACCTGGCCCCTGCTTCCTCCTCCAGACCCTCCTACCTGCTCTTTCCTTTTGGTTCTATGACAGCAGGTTGCTCATCCATTTTGGTCACTTGCTACATTTCCAGGGCCTAGAACAATGCCTGCAGCATAACAGAAGCTTAATATATATTTACTTGTTGGATGAATGAATGAACTGCATGGGGGCCTGATAGGCCTCCTCTCTCTCCTTCAAACCCACCACACTTTTTCCTGTCCCAGGGCAGTTGTATTTGCTGTTTCTTCTGCTTCTAGCGCTCTTCCCCAAGCTCTGCATGGCCACACCGCCCCATCTTTCAGACGTTGACTGAGATTCAGCTCCTGAAAGAGACTTTCCCGGATACTGCCCCAGAAGCAGCTCTTACTCCCTAGGCCTCCATCATGTTACCCTATTTTTCAAGCACCTGAAGTTACCTTCTTTATTTCGGTCATATTGCCTGACTCTACCCGCCCCCCCACCCCCACCCCGCACAACCCCCAGAATGAGTCTCAATGACAGGGACCTTGTCTGTCTACTCATTGTTATATCCCAGCATCTAGAACAGTGCTTGGCACATAGTAGGTGCTCAGGAAGCACTGGTGAACTCACCGATGAACACTTCCATTATGAGGAATAAGCATATTAAAACCACCTCTTTGGAGAGCTGGAAGTTTCTAATAAAGCGAAGCAGCCACTTAGAAGGACCAGCAATCCTACCCCTAGGTATATATACAAGAGAAACAAGTACCTACATCCAGAAATTGCCTTGGACAAAAATGTTCATAGCAGCCTTATTCATCAGTCAAAACCCGGAAATAACCCAAATGTCCATCAATAAGGGAACTGACAAATTGTGGTCTATTTATATAATGGAATAAGAAGGGCTTGACATGGCTGAATCTCACAGACTACGTGTTGATCAAAAGAAGCCACACACAAAAAGGACATACTGTGTGATTCTATTTATACGAAACTCAAGAATAGAGAGAACTAATCCTGGCTGTGCCCGGTGACCCCTTTCCAGGGCTACTCGTGGGCTGAGCCGTGCACACAGCCTTTGTACTAGGCGGAAGTGAGACAAGCCAGTTCGGAGGGGAAGGATTTGCATTAACACACGGTGGAGGGGTCAGTGCGGAGACTGTGGGCGGAAAGAATGTGGATGGCCTGGGTAATTTTGGAAAGCTATGTGCAAGGCTGCCCTGGCCCACAAGGGTCTGTGGTGCAGCTGGAAAAACACAGAACTTTCAAAGAACACCAAAGAGGATGCTGTGGCTTCACGACGGAATCAGATCTCAATAGCAAAGCGCACGATGAGTGTGACCCCGCCGGGCCGGAGGCCATGTCTGTGGCAGGCAGGTGGGAGGGACCTGCGAGGCCGGCGGGAGGGGAGCCGCAGATCTTTTTCCTGTTCCCTGGGCCCTTGCCTCCAGGGCTGCGGGTGAAGGTGTTCCTCCATCTAGTGGTGGAGCAAAGCCCCGTTGGGGGGTCCCTTTCACTTCATCTGAAACTATGCAAAGCGTGAACAAAACAGGAAGAGAATGGTTTTGTAATACACAGCTACTTGATACGTAGTGAGGGATCTACTTAATAACCAAGAAATCAAGCCTTCCTTTATAAGAACGACCCCCAGAGGCAGCACACACAATGGCAGAGGCCCTCCCTCCACCCCCTCCCCCAAATCCACCTCGCAGCCACTTCCCCATCGTCCCTCCATCTGTCCCGTTGCAGCAATGCCTTCAGCGGGTTGGGAAACACAGCCATCGAAATGAACAGCTCAGTGTGTCACCAGAAACTTTTGAAACCTGAAGGAGAGCCGAATTCAGAAAATGTGACGGGCAGGGCCTCGGAGATAAACCACAAGCCCCCGGAACTCTTGGGGATGCAGATAGGCACTGGCCACGGCTGTTTGATTATGTTGGTAATTACGTTAATTATGCACAGGTATTTACTGCGGTTTCTCTCCTCAAATACACTTCGCCCCAACTGACTAAAAAATTCTCCACTTTCTGGAAGGCTGGGAATGTGTTTTCTTGTTCTCAGTGATGTCCAGTTTAGAAAAGGGAATTTGGTGAGAGCTACTCAGAACAAGTGCATTAAGCACAAGTGAGGATCCCATGTGTCCTTCCAATCATCTGTCAGCTCAAAAACACATGCCTTCCCACAAGAGCTCCTCAACCCGAAGACAAGCAAGTAAAGGAGATGAGAGGTCAAAAGTTGGAGGCAATGGAAACTTGGATTTCAGTTTGAATCAAAATTCTGCGTAGTCAGTACGCACGGGTCACAGCATTGTGAGATTATCCTGGAGTGAGTTCAAGAGTGTAACCTATGAGCTCAGCCTCTGTGGGCATGACAAGGAGTTGGTGAATAAGCGGTTCGGGGAACGAAGAACCTGCCATCCCGAACAGGCAGCCAAGACACAAGCCAGGCATCAGCCCAGCGAAGCAATAACCTGTCACTTGCAGTGGCTCAGAGACCTGAAGGAAAGACCCCATCAAGCCCAGATCTTATCCATTAGGGAAAATGGCTGAAGCAAAACTTGCTGACAATTAACTGTATCAACCAAGATGAAGTGCGACTAGTTCTATGTAATAAGATGAGATGTATGGATTTTCCCTGCTCAGTCCTCTTAGACCTCTGAGGGAATTGCTCTGTCTCATCCCAAGTGTTTCTGGTGTGTTGTCCATCAAGATTCCTGGTCACTGGGGTGGCTTGGTACCCCAGCCCTCAGCAACGGTGATCAGAATAAGAAGGGCGAGCAGGAGACAGACCCAAGCAGGACAAATCCATTGACATGCAGATGCTGAAAGAAAGAAGCTTGGTTAATGACTTACTTTTCCTATTGAGATTATTATGGGAGGATAGACATCTGAGGCGGTGGTGGGAAGAGCTTTCTGTAGAATGGGACCAGGCAGGGAGAAGCAAAGACGAGAGTCCAATGAAGAGAGGTCTACACAGTGGTCCTCAGCCTGGGCTGCACACTGGAATCACCTGAGGAGCTTGACACCTGCTGAGGTCTGGGGCCAGCCCCAGGAATCTGTATTGAATTGGTCTGGGTATAGCCTGGGCCTCGAGACTTTTAAAAACCCTCCAGGTGATACTTAGGGGCAGCCAAAGACTATCTAGAAGCACCGCATCTCATCCGTGAGGCCTTGATTCAACAGCACTTCCTGAGTCTGTAACCCATTTCGTGCCTTCCACTGTCGATAACTTTTCTTTTTTAGCTTAATTTAGTTGGAATTGAATTTCTGGCCAAAAGAGATCTAAGCAAAAAACTAAAAAGACCAATCATAGTTAATACCTATTCAGCATCAGTGACATACTAGGCAGTTTGAAATGCTTTTCTTCTGTTAACTCATTTAATTTAATCCCTAAGTTCCCAGAGTTAGAAAAACCATGATTGTCCCTATTTTACAGAGAAGGAAAAGAGACTTGCCTAAATTTTCCCAGCCTATAAAAGGAGAGCTGGAATGTGAACCCAGAAACTTCCTTAACCACCACACTTCAAGGTAAGGCCAAGAAAGGAGGCACATTCTCTGCACAAAGCCCAGAAACGGGGTCTCCAAACAACCAGAATATGAATACTTTTTAAAAAAGATTTATTTATTTATTTGAGAGACAGATAGAGAGAGAGAGAGAGCTCGAGCAGGGGGAAGGGGCAGAGAGAGAAGCAGACTCTCCACTGAGCCGGAGCCCTATTGGGCTCGTGGGGCACATGGGGCTTGATCCCAGGACCTGGAGATCATGACCTGAGCTGAAGGCAGAGGCTTAACCATCTGAGCCACCCCGGCACCGCAAGAATATGCACACTTTTATCAGGAAGGAGCTTTTGGTTGTCCTAACCGAAAACCCCAGCTGCAGTGGCTTGCACAATTACTTACCATATCAAAGGAATGGAGCCAGAGCAGTTCTGGGCTTGGCATTCTGGGGCTCATGTTAGGTCATCGTCATCGGGTACCCCACTTCACTCCACCTTTCTGCTCTGCTCTGTGCACTGGCCTCTTCCTCAGGCCGGCTCTCCTCAAACTAGCCTGTGGTTGCAGTCCCCCAGACAGCATATCTTCATAGGGTGATCCCAGGCAGAGAGATCTACTGTTGATGCCCTGGTGTCTCTTTTTATCGGGTAGAAACACCTTGTGCTAAAGACCTCCTGTAGGATTCCTCTCGAGCTTCATCCCAGGAAAGAGGGATGGGAGCATCAGGGTTTGCTTGGATCTGCGGTTCTCAGCTGGGGTGGTGAAGCCTTGCAAAGGAGCAGAGCACGTTTTCAGTGGGCACGGTGATTCTGACCATTCGCACCTAGAGATGTAAAGGTCAGAACTGGTGAATGCCCCGCGGTACATGGGATAGTCCATTCTTATGAGCTGCATGATTTTTGAACATCTCATTGAACATTCCCACAGGTGAAGACACTGTTCAAAATGATCTGAGCTAAAACCTACTTCTCTTTTATCTGTAAACCCAAAGCATTTAAAAAATACATTGTATTTTCCAGGAAAACGACTACTGAGTACATCAAGGGAATACCCTGCTTTGTTTTGTTCAGGACTTTTGGAAAAGTCGTTCACCGTCGTAGAAAATCACATGAGCAACGCCCACACCAGTCATGGAATCTGAGGGTCCCCTACAGCAAAACTGTCCGGGCCTGCCCTGGCGACTGCCTGATTCACAAGGCTTCTGGGTATGGACCCTCACACCTGGAACGTTCTTATTTATTTCTTCCAGGTGTGGTCCTGCTGAGCACTTGCATGTTGAAATACACCCTATTTTCTTTTAAGTTATTTTCCTTTTAAATTCTACTTTGCATTTTAGTCCATTCCAGTGGTTGCTTATCAACAAGAGAAATTGATTTCTTCCAGTTCTGGAGGCTAGAAATCCAAGATCAGGCGGGGCAGCATGATCAGGTTCTGATGAGGGCGGAGGGTCATTTTGCCTTTGTATCCTTTTTTTTTTTTATTTTTAAAGATTTTATTTATTTATTTGAGAGAGAGAGCATGAACGCAGGGCAAGCAGAGGGAGAGGGAGAAGCAGGCTTCCCGCTGAGCAGGAAGCCCGACACGGGACTTGATCCCAGGACCCTGGGACCATGACCTGAGCCGAAGGCAGCTGCTTAACCGACTGAGCCACCCAGGCACCCCTTGCGTTTGTATCCTTACATGGCAGCGAGAGAGAGTGAACTCTCTGGAATGTCTTTTATAAGGGGCACTAACCCCATCCCCCAGGGCTCCACCTCATGACCCAATCACCTCCCCAAGGCCCCACCTGCTAACACCATCACATTGGGGGTTAGGATTTCAACATCTGAATTTTGGGGGACACATTTAGTTCATAGCATTTTATAATAGGGTCATTGAATTTTTTGAAATTATATGTATAGATTCTATTATCTATAAATATCATTTCAATGTAGGAAAGGGGAAGTTATAAAAATATTTGCCATAAAAAGAGGGCGTTGGATCCGACAGAATGGGAGCTGCTCTCGAGAGCGATCGAGATTCACCTGCGGGGCTGAGAATGGGACTCATGGCCCTGCCGCAGGGCCTGGGCAGAGGAAGCTGGTGTCAGGACAAAGTCGGGTTCCTTCGGGAAGGAAGGAAGAAGCGGGCCTCGGCAGCGGAGCGGGAAGGACGCTGTTGGCGCCAGTTGGCTCCCAGTGGCCCGGGGTTGGCAGGGGTATTCCGGGCAGTGGGGAGAGGACGTTGTTGCGGAAGAAGATCCGCATCCTCGGCTCCACCTGGCCTGGGTCCAACACCACTGACCAAGCCACTTGCCTGCCTTGGATTGCAGTGTCACCCAGCAACCTTCTGATGACAAATGTGGCCTCCTGGCTGCTTCCATACTGGGAAGAATTGGTGGGGGGCGGGGGGGAGGGGGGAAGGTGCTCCCCGCGCTGGCGACTAAGGTTCTGGTTCCGGCAAAGAAGCATCTTCAGTTGCGACAGATACACTGACCTTCCGGTCAACGCATCATCTCCTGTGAATTTGGTTAAATCAGTCCAGGGCCTCGGAACGGACTGATTCTGGGTGTCCTGACAAAGTGGAGTTCTGGAACTGGCCAAGCAAGGGTGGGGTGGGGGGAGACCACTGCCAGGCACTGTCACCTGCTGGGCCCTTTCTGGGTAACCCGTGGCTTCCCAGCTGTTGCTGGCTGTGCACCCTGTGGGCTAATGCAATGTCACACAAGGCCCACGGGCAGAGCCAATTAAAGGGGAGCTGCTCTGCTTGGCGGCTGGGAACGGGAGGCCCAGAGACAGCTACCCACCTTCCCACAAGTCCCTCTCTGTGGTGGGGGCTCCCCTGAATATCTGAGGGCCTCCGACAGCTTTTGTCCACTCTCTGAGTCTCAGGGTACAATGTCTGCCTCAGACACCCCCCAACCAGTTCCTCCCTGGGAACCAACCCCATAGAAGCTCCTACTCGGGGACTGGGTCCCCGTTGCCCTCCCCCAGCGGTGCACGCAGAGAAGACCTGTCATATTCACTGAAGAGATAGGAAGGCCGAGGGGTTTGTGTCCTACTGTGGCCATGACTTCCAGCTTAGGTTCCTTCCAAATCATTCTGCTTTTGCATCTTAAAAGTGAGGGTGAGCAACCAGCTCAGGTGAAGCCACAGTTAGATGGGCAGAGCATTTAAAACAACAAGCACCAAAATAGGAAACCCCATCAAAATATTAAAAGCATTAAAAATTTCATAAAGCCAAGTCATAGGTACATAAGGCCACCAGCTTTCCACCCTTTATGACAAAAAACATGGGTGTTTTCTTTCCATTCCTAAAGGGTGCAGGGTTCAGCATCCCTGCATGGAGGACTCCAGAAAACCAGGACTCTTAAGCTCAGAGATGGTTTATGTTTCCCACAGACCCAAGGGCCTAGGACCACTCCAGCTACGGAAGATGCATGGTAGGGGCGCTTGGGTGGCTCAGTTGTTAAGTGTCTGCCTTCGGCTCAGGTCATGATCCCAGGGTCCTGGGATCGAGCCCCGCATTGGGCTCCCTGCTCAGCGGGAAGCCTGTTTCTCCCTCTCCCACTCCCCCTGCTTGTGTTCCCTCTCTCACTGTGTCTCTCTCTGTCAAACAAATAAATAAAATCTTTAAAAAAAAAAAAAAGAAGAAGAAGAAGAAGAAGATGCATGGTAGCCACAGGCCCAGGGGTGGTGGCAGTACCGAAAATGGAGATGTGGTCCTAGCTCCCAGGGGCTACAGCAGCCATGATTGTAAGTCCTGGAGGTGTGGCTGAAGGGGCTCAGGACCAGGGCAGTGCCTTCCCTCAGCCTCATGAGCAGCTGAGGCATAGAGAACATGGTACTTGCTCATGACCATCCATTTGACAAACATTTATTATTTTCTATTCTATTTTCTATATTCTATCCTATTTTCTATTTTCTATTCTGTTCAAGCTCTGTTCCAAGTGCTCAAGACAGGTGGGGCTGAGATCAAAATGGGATGGGATGGACCTCAGCAAGTACCTCTTATAGATGCAATATTTTTTTCTTTATGCTTTTCTATATACAAAAGGGGCTTATTGCTTTTAAAAATTAGGGGAAAGGCTATTAAAGTAAATTATTAGAAACTGTTTTGTAATAAATGTCCATGAAGAAAGTAAAAATGTGGAAAGGAAATACCAGAAAATTTCACATCTGCAGTAACAGTGGACTTTGGACTCTGAAGAGGCCTTAGGAGTCAGAAAATCAACACCAGATGGTTCGAGAGAGTTGATTCTGAGCTGTTACTGTCAAAGAAATCCGAGGAGGCAGGCACTGTGTCCATTTGGCTGCCATCTTATCTTGGCCTGTAGCACACAGCCTGTTATGTAGTAGGCACTCAACATATTACTGAACAAATAGTTGTTGGGCAAAGCTTCATGGATATGGCGACCTGGCCACCTGCGAGGCGACCTTGAGAGATGTCTTTTCTTATTGCCACTGTTCCACTTGCCTTCATTTCTCCCCTGGCAGCATGAGTAACTTTCAGGTGCCCTCTGACCCACTCCTAACTTCTCATCACATTCGTCAGGCGTCCTTGCATTTTCATTTTTCCCACAACGGTCCTTGATTTAATTTTGTCCTCATTTCATTTATACCTGCTCTTCCCTCATCCTTTTCTACTATAAAAGACCATGTCTTGTTGTGTCCTCACAAAGATGCAAAACAGTCTTCTAAAATCCACAGATAATACTCTGGTTTCTCTTCAGATCGCATAAATCTTTCGCCTTTTACTAAAATCCACAGATAGCACAAACATCCAATTTAACCAGCAGTTTCAAATCCTCCTCCACTGATTTTTTTTTTTTTTTTTTTTTTCCATTAGAGGTGCCAAGTAGCAAGGCTCAGCCCACCTTCTGGGGCTGGATCTAACAAAATGTGAACTCATCAGAAGGCAAGTAGGTGGGCACAAGAAGAACAATGAGAAGTTGGGGATTGTTGGCCTTTCTGAAATAGAAAATCGGCCACGCTTTCTCGCTCTGTTGGCTTTATTTAGAAGAATCACAGTATCAGTACTGTTGGTTTCAACTGGGGGCTGCCAGGCTGAATTCTTAGAAAGGCCAGCACACTGTTTGCCACTAGACTCAGCTCCCGGACAGAGCACGTAAAATGGGTCTTTAGTGACTATAGGCAGGAAGAAGTGATGGAGCAGGAGCTCACCTCCCAGAGCGGAGGCCCTTGTCATTTGCCTCAAGCTTTAAACTCTACCAGTTTGAGCTTCTGCTATGACACAGACCCAACCCAGGCTGCAACAGCCAGCATTTTAGACTTCCTGAGACCCGGCTCTTGCTAAAGGCCTTCCTACGGCCTCTCATTTGCTTGCCATTCGAGGCTGCACATTATCTAACAGAATCAGACCGTATGCTGTTCTCCAAATCACACGCATCAACCTCTGCCCAGATTTACACTCTGGTGCTGGAACATGTCTGCACTTCTCACCATTTTGCCTTTTCTACTGTCATTCCTTAAACCCCCAAATGTAGGTATTTTTCAAGATCTAGCCCTTCCATGGAAGCTTCCCTGTTTCCCCCAGCTCGAAGTGATCAGCACTGTATTCGTATGTCTCTTATAACACTTAACACATTTTGCTTTCATTATATCACAGTAGCTTATGTTCCCTATGACTTTAATGTTCTCAGAAATGTGGATCATGACCCACAAGTGAGCTTTGAAATCCCTTTAGTGGGTCATGACCTGAATTCTTAAAAATTAAATAGAAAAAATAGAACATTTTAGAGCACATTACACATAAACATATTTCTCACTTTGGTTCATAATCAAAAAGCTAGAAAGTCACTGCCTCACATAGTAATGATGTTTTCAGCTTCTATGTAACAGAAGGCCTTAATAACCAGCTTAAATAACAAAGGATTTATTATCTTATAAGATGAGAAGTCTAAAAGTGGAGGCAGCTCTGGGTTGGTTTATCATCAACTTAGCAACATCAAGAACCCAGCTTTTTGCCATCTCTGTCATCCTTCTGGCTACCTCCCCTCATGTTTGCAAGATGGCTGCAGGAGTTCCTTGCATCATACAAACGTCCAGCGATCAAAAAAAGCAGTTACTTATTCTTTGGATCTCTTTTTATCAGGAAAGAGATCTTTCCCAGAACTCCCCACCCCTGTCAACTCCCAGCAGAACTCCTTTCATTTCTCATTGAAATAAACTGAAATAAAATGAATGATATGCCCCGCCAGGAGTGGCAAGGAGAACCAAAATCAGTTTAGATGAGGATAAGAGCACCTTCCGTGAACACTTATCTGGTCAGGAAGAAGGGGGAGATTGATGGCTCTGATGTGGGCAAGGCAAAGTATTGGCCAGCTCCCCACAAAGCGCATTGGGGCAGGACCAGAGTCTCTCTTCATATGCTCTGCAACACATACCACGGAGCCAGTCTAGACAGTTACCTCAATTTTCAGTGATAAATTAAATCAATCACTTTGCCTCAAAGTATAAATATTCATGGGATACATAGATCAAATATCCAATCTGACATACTGGAGGCATTCTGCAGACATGAGTTGCCAATCTATAACTCACCAGAGGCTAGGATTTTCTTCTGTTTTAACTTCTATTGAATTTTTAAACGCGAAGGGCTAGCTTAGCAACACTGTACATTGTAATACCATTTAAATAATAAAATACATATTTGTCACAATGCAGATGGCAAGTGAAGATCCCACAGATGGAAATGTGGCTCCTAAGAGGAGATGGTAAATGTGTGGTGGTGGGTGTGGAGAGATGGCTGTATTGGGCTAGAGAGACATTACGTCATCCCAGATATGGGTTTTTTTTGGGAACCTGGCAGGATTACTGCTGAATCATTCAGCTAGGCAAATTAGTGGCATGTTAGTTGGACAAAGGTCCCTGTAATTAAGCCCTGGTACCACCACAGTCCTTGGCATCTTTCTATTTCTGTGGCCGTGTAAGGCCAGACTTGAAAGCATGTATACATAAAATAATCATATCTGCAAGAGTTAGGGGCATTACAGTATGGAGCCAGCACATTTCTCCTCTCTTCCTCTACACAACACGTGCACGCACGCACACGCACACGCCTCCTATCAGAGAAACCACAGGTTCGGAAAAACTTAAACTGCAGAAAACCTTTTGCCTCTGGGATTCCTAGAATCCTTTGCTGCTGGTACACATGCAAGATCCTCCCACCTGTCCAGTAGGGAAAACGAGCCTCGTGAGTGTCTTGAAATTCCCTGAAAGATGACCTTGGTTCTGGAGTCACAGGGCAAAACTCTTCTCACCTGCTAGACCACAGGATGCTGCAGGTGACTCTGGTTGTCCTCGTGGGGCAGGAGACTTGCCTCCACTCTTGCCTCTGCTGCTAATTTATGACCTCGTTGTAAGGCTGTGTTGGGTCTGCGGGTCTTGGGCACGGTCCCAGCTCTGCCAGAGCTTGCTTGAAGTTCCACGTTCAGTTTCAGGAGCCTCATTTTAAGAAGGTCCTTGGCCAACCAGATGGTGTGCTTGCTGCCGGAACACAAGGTGTCCAGAGACTACCGGGAAATGATCCAGAAACAATACAGTGGTAGTCACTACCACCGTGTGGGGCTTTTACATACATTTCCACACTTGGTTTAGTTTCTCTATCAACCTAAGCTATTTACGCACATTTTAAAGAGATTCTAAAGACCACAGGCCAGAGAGATTGACGTTGGTACCCAGGAACATTCATAAATGGGTTATTTAACAGATGGCTGGGGAACTTGGAAAAGGAAGTGGCAATTACAGAGGGCCACATGGCCTCACCCTCATTTCCTTTCTGCAGCGTGACCCATAATTGATAATAAGAGCTAAAACATATTGAGTGCTTCCTATCTGCCTGGCATTATGCTAAGTGTTCCAATGCATTTAAGCTTCTCAAAAACCATGTGCTGGGTGCTATTATTATTTCAATTTACCGATGAGGAAACTAAGCCTTAGGGAGAGAAGTAACTTTTCTCTGTTCGTGGCTGTTCCTTGTTTTCCCCCTTGCGCTTCAAAAGGCTCTCTCGTTCCCACTCTTCAGGATTCACTCAGATGCTCCCAGCAAGGCTTTCCCTGCCCACCTGTCACCTGAAGTAGCTCGCAGCCACCTGCAGGTCCTCTGTCACACTCCCTGCGCCTTGCTCATTTCCTTCTAAGAACATCATAGTCTTGTTTACCTACTGATTTGTTTATTGTCAGTCTCTACCATTCAGATATAAGCTTGTGAGGCAGGGACCCTGTCTCTCCCGGCTGCCCTATGGCAACGTCGAGTACGGTGCCTGCAATGTAATAGGTACTCAATACAAATTTGAATGAATGAATGAGTGCCATGTGTAAATGAATGAGTTTAATTAGTCAGTGGGATTTGGACATGAGTTCATCTAATGCCAGAGACCAAGTTTTCAGCCCCTGCTCACGTGTTTACTCACTCATCCTTTCAATACACATTCATTAAATTATCAACAGGTGCCAGGCACTGAGGTGGGTGCTGGAGAATCAAATGAGTAAGACACAGCCTCTGCCCCTGAAAATCTCACATATAAAGGGTGGTGGTGATAGTTTGGAGGGGTGATGAAGTGGGGTTATAAAAAAGCACAAATAAAAATATAATTTGATATGTCTTATAATAGAGTTAAGTATAAAATGACACAGCAGGAAAAAGAAGAGACTACCTAAATGCCCCTGCCGAAGTTGGAAGACCTCTGCCGAGCAGGTGACTTTGAGCCTATCCTTGAAAGAGCACTCTGGACTATGGGGGAGAGAAGAATGTGTGCAGAAGCAAGGAGGGGAGAACTCATGGATATATCTGGGGAGTGGCATGAAACTAGTCCCCATAACCTACACTGCTGTGTCATATTTTAATCATGGCACCCCGTTGTTATGAGGGTCACTGACCAATTGACCCCTTGGTGAAGCATCGAGGAGGGGAATCCTGCCTGGAGTGGGGGTGGGAGGGCACCCCCAAGTGTGTCTGAGTGGTCTCAAAGGTGTCCTCTGACGCTTAAGAGTGACATTACCTGGAGAACTGTTTCTCAGAGGAAGGCACCGAAAGGCAGGACGAGAAACAGCCATATTCCTGCACCAAATAAGGGAATTTCCTAACAAGAGGGCTAACTATAACCACTGTGTATATATATTGGCTTGTAGTTTTCAAAACCTCTCCTCAAACATTACCTCATTTGATCCTTCAGTAGCTTGCTAGATATGTTCTGAAGCTTAGTGAGACCATTATTATTTATTGGATCAACATTTATGGAGCACCAAGGCCCAGCCAGACAGGGGCAATGCAAGCGGGAACCCCACAGCCTCTGGCTCCAAACTACCCACATGCAAAGAGACAATGAGAGCACATTGTAAAGTGTTGTGAACCTGATCAGCATGGAGGGAAAAGAGTTAGCCTCGGGGACGCAAGAGCAGAGAGCACTGAAGCGATGACTAGCACCCAACGCGGGCAGTCCTGGGCTCAAACCCTGGCCCTGCACCCATTTGCTTGTACGACCTTGGGTAACTAAATGAGAGCATTAAAAATAAATTAAATGAAATAATACATGTGTACCCACTGGAGTGTAGTCTGGCTGCTAAAAAGATGATCTTAAGTAAACAACCACTTACACAAGATGGAAACTGATTTCTCTTTCCCACAAACATCCAGCCAGGTACTGTGGCTCTGCTCCAGGCAGTCACCCATCCCAGGCTCTTTCCACCTAGTTGATCCACTCGTTCTAGGAGATTGACCTCATCCATCTGGTTCAAGATGACTCCTCATCACAAGTCACGCTGTGTTGAGATGCAGCTTGATATGGGAGCTAAATCGGTGCCGCCAGGACCTGGTCCTCTCTTGGCATGGCTCCCCTCTCCCCTAGCTGTGGGCTGCACTCTCCTATGTGGGTCGTAGGAGAGTTTGGGCGGTGCAGACTTGATGTGCTGATAGCTTTATGTCCACCATCCCCCTTCTAGAGTCGAATGGAAGTCCTGGACGTGACTCTCAGTAACCCCCACCAATCCTGGTGACCAAGGGGGTGGGAGAAGTTGGTTAGCCAAGACTAATTAGGGCCCCCTCACAAATACATGGCTGAGAATGGGGGACGGACATCAGATTTTCTGGTCTGCTTTGCTTTCCCCATTGCAAAAGCCAAGTCCAGATGATAGAAACAGACCTAGAAGAGTCAGCAGACAGCAGAGGGCAGGGCTTGGGACACACAAAATTCTCCATACTGTTTTACAAGGAGAAGGATGGATGGATTTAAGGGGGTGGGGAAAAAAAAATCTCTCATTCCTTCCTTCAATCAATTATGTGTACTTCTAGGTTACTATAATCCATAGCAGTGGTCTTTGAACTCTACCCAAAAAGTCCCAGTTTTGATTATGCCTCTAACAAGTACATTTATTTATTTATTTTTGTAAGTGTACACATGTGCGGGTGGCACCCCAGTGTCCATCCTTTCTTACTTCCTTAGTATAGCATTCCCTAATAGGCACACGGCATCCCAGAACAGACTACATTTCCTAGGATCCTTTGCAGCTAGGTAAAGTCATATGACCAAATGCTAGCTAAATGCTAAACGTGTACAGTACAATTTCCAGGAAGTATCCTCATGGGATGGGCATGTAATTCTTCCTTTCTTTCTCCTTGCTGCCTAGAATGTGAATAGGATGGCTTGATCATGACCAACAGCCTTGGATTAGGAAGTGGAAGCTCCATGCTGAGAATGTTGGAGCGACCAGAAAAGACGCCTTACCAACTCTGGGTGGCTTACCTCCAGAGTCCATTTACACGAGAGAGAGAAATTAACTTCTCTCCTGGTTCTGCTGCTGGTGGGTTGGATTTTCTCTTCTTACTTAATCTCAGCCCAAATTGATCCTACCTGATACAGTTATACACATTATGAGACATATAACAAAATAGATATAAAAAAGAAGAGATAAAATAACTCTAAGCAGAAGTTCTGTATTTTTTACCCCACCGGTAGAGTGTCACATACCCTGGGGCTGCATCCCTGCCCCCCCTTCATTTTAGAGACCACTGGTCTCCTTGGTCCTTGCCCTGTGGCCCTCCATAAGGTTATGTTTGTGAGGCTGTTTGTTTCTTCTCCCTGAATACACTTTGCTCATTAAGGCGGGGGTCCTGAAGGGAGTCCTCGCAACCAGCCTACTACAGTGGAGGCAGAATCCCTCCCAAGCCCTGCCCTCTGCTGTCTGCTGACTCTTCTGGGTCTGTTTCTATCATCTGGACTTGGCTTTTGCAATGGGGAAAGCAAAGCAGACCAGAAAATCTGATGGAATTGACGAGATGAGATATAATCTGAACCCAGAGCAGTAGGCAACGGTGATTGTCAGGAAAACAAAGACATGTCCTTCTAGCCCCCGCTGCTGCTAAGGCACACCCACTCACTGACCAACCTCTCCGGCCCTCGTTCTGTAGGGAAGGAGGGGGAGGGGGAGAGGCAGAGAGCTTTGTTCCTTGAGAGCTTTCTCCAGCTCTCAGACCCGCTCTTCCCTGGAAGGCAGTGCCCAGGGGCTAGGACGACCACACCACATCAGAGCCAGCCAGAGCACATCCACTTCCACTACTCCAAGTCCAAGGGTCGGCAGCCCCCCTGCAAGGCTGTGGCTGGGAAACCAGACCCTGCCTGGTCTCTCCAGGATCTGGGCGAGTCTGTGGTCCCTGCCTCCATCCCCCTTGAGGCATCAGTGTCCTGATTGTATCATGGCTTCAAAATTCCCTGACTCACGCCATCCTCAGATTTTTAAAAAGAGCTTATTCAAGTGGTGTAGGCTGCATGCTTCACCCCTTCCCACTCAACGCAGCTATTTAATCACAGCATCCGTATGCGTGCGTGCGTGTGTGTGGGGGGGGGGTCAGGGAAAGGCGGGGTTGGGGAGGGTCAGAGGGGCTCCTGAACCAGAAGGAGAAGCCCTTGAGGAAGACTCGTGCTGATCTCATTACGAAAGCAATGTCCTGGTGCTCAAAGAATGCTGGCCCTTCACCCCAGAGCTGGGCAGGTCAGAAATGCGGACCTCTGGGACTGTGCAGGTCTGCCAAGGAAAAGCCACCACCCAAGCTGGGGGAGGGACGCTTCCCCCATTGCATCTGATCCCACTGTTCTCCCACACTGCTAGGTAGCCAGGCTGTCATGTGATTTGCTAGTAACCATGGCAACGAACCCGGTTCAGCGAAGTGTGTGGAGAGGAATCACACAGAGAGATGAGGCGGGTGCAGGACGAGGCGCTGTCCCCAAGGGCAGCGGGTCGCCCACTCCAGTGCCCCCAGGGCGATGGTTGCTGTCCTTGTTATTGAGTAAATAGTGACTTGCTCTTCTGAGCTGGAGACACTGGTTGTCACTGATTCTCCTTCTGAGACTTATCTCCTTTATTGTGGAACACAGTTGCTGAAGATGAAAGACAAAAATAGCTCTCTCCGAAGGAGAGGATGCTAATGCATGCTGTGCTTGCGGAGATGGGCTTCTCATTGTCAAACGTGCACCTGCAGTAAGTGGAGGCTTGGGGCCAGTTCCTGTCGCTGCCCCGGACCACCGAGAAAGCCCAGCCGCACCTGACAGGGCGAACACTCCGCGGGCAGCCCGAGCCCGAGCCTGAGAGCCGGTCTGTGTCCCCAAAGCCTGGACACCAGTGTGCGGGGCCCTGGCCAACCCCACTGCCCGCACCTGCCGCTTTCCCTGCTGGGGGAAGTGGCTCAGATCCTCTTTGCTGCGAACAAGGACATAATTACAATTGGGGGAAACACATATTGTTAAGTTAAGGCTGCTGTAGGGTAATGTGGGAGCGCGGCGGGCCCCTCAGGGCTGGAGCGCGCACCTGCTCTGCGGAGACCAGCTAGTGGGTGCCGCCTCCTCTGTGGGGTGGCTCCGGCTCAGCTGGTTCCTCCATGGGTGACCTTGAGCAAGTCACTTGGTCTCTTTGGGTCTCAGTTTCTCCATTCTTACAAGAGGCAGAGTAATATTTGGGCGGCCATTCCCACTGGGCTTTTGTAACAGTCATGTTTGATAAGCCAAGGAAAGTACTTCAAAACTATAAATCCCTACCAGATATCATCATCCTTTCACCATCGTTTTTTTCTGTTGTAGAAGTATCCATTCTTAAAGGGTTCTGAAAGTTGGAAAGAGTAAGCAATCAGGTCAAAAGTTCTGGTAGCGCAAAGCTGAAGATCACCATGCTGGGGTGTGAGATAACGTTTAATGAGTGCAAAGCAAATCTCATGTTGTATTTAATCCTAACACTCCTACTGATGATGATAATTTCCATTTTACAAATGAGGCCCAAATTCATATAGCTGGTGGTAGAGTCAGGGTTCAAGTCCCGGTCAATCTGACTCCCAAGCTAGGATCTTAACTGCTATGGGGGCCCATGCTAGGGCGGGTTTACCGACACATTCTCCATGCGGGTGGAGTTGTTACCGGCTGGTTTCCTGGGGGGTTCACAGAGCAGCATGGGGGGTATGTGTGTGTGTTTGTATTCACAGAGCAGCATCGGGTGGGTTGTGTATGTATGTGGGTTCACAGAGCATGGGTGTGTATGTGTGCGTGTGTGTTCACAGAGTGGCAAGGGGGTGTGTATGTTCACAGAGTAGCATGCACTGTGTGTGTGTGTGTGTGTGTGTTTATAAAGACTGGGCTGCCTTCCTTCCTTATCTGGGAGTTCCCCATTTGTCCCATGCTGTTGCAATGGTCTCTTAGGGTCCTCATGGAAACTTCCAGGGCAGCCTGGAGTGCCGCAGTCTGCTCTGGTTTCAATGGTGAGACTGGAAGCAGGGCTAGTGGGTGTGTGAGGCCGGGGAGATGGAGGCCTGGGAGATGGAGGCTGGGGAGATGGAGGCCGGGGAGATGGAGGCCCGGGAGATGGAGGCTGAGGAGATGGAGGCCCAGGAGCTGGAGGCCTGGGAGCTGGAAGCCCGGGAGATGGAGGC
>NW_023270415.1:47167732-47234421 GCF_011800145.1 Mirounga leonina
GAGGCCCGGGAGCTGGAGGCCTGGGAGCTGGAAGCCCGGGAGCTGGAGGCCTGGGAGCTGGAGGCCCGAGAGCTGGAGGCTGGGGAGCTGGAGGCCGGGGAGCTGGAGGCACGCACACTGGCGGCAGGGCAGAGGAGCAGAGCGCCAGGGGTGCCTCACTTAGTGCTGTCTAACCTAGTTACGCTGATCACTTCTGACTCTTCATTCTGCCCACGGCCTGGAAAGCTACCCCCTCAGATGGCCTGGGATGCGTACAGCTCTGGGGACCAGCAGCCCGACCCCCGCCCCCAGGCAGAAGGAAAGTGTAGCCAGGGTATTTATATAAGGACTTTCCTACCATTGCTAGCCCTGGGGTACTACGCTATTCCCTACTGACTTCCTTAAACCTGCGCACCTTTTTATTAAATTCCTTTTATTAAGCTCTCCTCAGTTACCCAGCTGGAGTACGCTAATCTGTCCCTTCTGGGACCCTGCCTGATACAGTAGGAGGACAGTACCTGCCCCCCAGGACTGTTAGGGGAAGTAAATGAGCCAGCATTTGTGCCAAACCAGATAGCAGGTGCAGGAGAGTCAGTGCCCTTCCCCAGGGCATTTGCAGTCACCTCCCCCTCCCCACCCCCCCACCCCCCCACCCCCGCCAAGGGCCAGCAAACACCTGGACCAGCCTGGTGGGGGGCTGGTCCAGCAGCCCAGCTTCCATTCTTCCCCCAGCCTTGGCTAGTTTGCAATGGGAAACAATGCATACTAAATAATTTGAAGGTGGTGATTTTTTTTAATGGGAAAAGGGAACAAAACATTAAGTTCATTGAAAGCACAAACACAGGATCAGATAAGCATATATAATGGTTACTCATTTATCCTAAAAATATTGATTAAGCACCAGCCATAAACAAAAGATTTAGCAATGAATAATATAGACCTGGCCTCATTTTCTCCAGTAGCTCCCACTCCAGTAGAGGAACAGTGTTAAGCAAAGGGCACTAAGCATTCTTTTCCCTTTTACTTAAAATTGTGGCAGGAGGATAATGGTGGTGAGGGAAGTGACTTTTAATTGAGCACTTACTAGGTGCCAGGCACTGCACAACACATTTCATTCATGTTATCTCACTTAATCTCAACATGGGTTAGGCAGACCTATCTCCTTTTTGCAATAAGGAAGCTGAAACTCAGAGACATTATAGGACTTACCAAGGTCAATGACCATTCAAAAAAAAAACCATTTATTGAGCACCTACTATATGCCTTGTCCTGTCGCTGCTTTTCAAGAATGTACAGATAGTAGGAGAGATAGGTACATAAACAGATATTTCTCCAACAGTGGGTTATGTGCAGTGACAGTGAGATGTTCAAGGCGTTATGGGAGCACTTAGGAGGGATCCTCAACCCCACATGAGATGTCAGGAAAGACTTAGGGAGGGCAGCCTGGAGGATGTGAGGCCTCAACTGATTTTTTTATGGATAAGTTGGTAATGGCCAGGTTGGGGTAGGGTGGTAGGGAGAGAAGAAGGCCTCTCAGGCAGAGGGAGTGCCATAAGCAAAAACAAACAAACAAACAAACAAAACACACTGCAGAGAAGGGAGTGTGGACTAGGGGTTGTAGGTAGAGGCCAGGTCCTGGCAGAATTCTATTTGGTCTCAAGAAATGTAGATTACAAGTCCCATAGCTTACCCTCTAGGTAAAGAGCCCAAACAGGGGAGTAATACGGTTAGATCTGCATTTAGATAGATCACTCTGGCTATTAGATGGAGGACAAATTGGAGGTGGACTGGAAGGGGAGCAGGGACTTTTTAGGAGGCCATCAGTAGTCATCAAAGCAAGAGATCTTAAGGCTCCAAAAGAAGTCAGAGGTCCAAGTGATGGAGAGAGGCAACTGTTGGGAGAACTACTTAAAAAATCTCAGAATTTAATGACTGATTGGTGTTGAGATACCTGAGTTGGGGGAAGAGGGAAAAAGGGAGCATGAGAGAGTGAGAGAGAGAGACTCCCTCCTCATCCAGAAGAAAAACAAATTTGGGAGGCATGGTGGCTATTGTTTTGTCTGAGACCCTTTGCATCTCTCGTTCCCCTTTATTCTGATTACAGACCCCAAGAAGTGGAGCCATGATCCAACCTGGGTGGATCAAATTTGCTCCTGGAAACTTGAATCTGTGCAGTAGCCTTGTTGTTCTTGTTACCAGACACCAGGTTCAGTGATTCTCTTGCTTCTAGGAACTGTCTTGTAATCCTTCCAATTAGTTTCTTCCATGCACAGGCAAGTCAGGGTCTGTCCCTGTTACTTGCAACCAAAGAGCCCTGATGAAGAGAGGAATTCAGCCCCAGACCTGGTGAGTCTCAGGCCCATTTGCAGTTGCAAATCTCGGTATAACTTTTGACTCCCTAAAAACAGCCTATTGTTGGCCAGAAGACTTGCCTATAACAGAAACAGTCGATTAGCACCTGTTTTGTATGTTATATGTATTTACTGTATTCTTACAATAAAGTAACCTAGAGAAAAGAAAATGTTATTAGGAAAATCATAAGGAAGAAAAAATACATTTACAGTTCTGTACTGTCTTTATTGAAAAAAATCCACATACAAGGGGACCTGTGTACTTCAAACCTGTGTAGTTCAAGAGTCAACTGTAATTTAGCCTTGCCTCATCCATGATTTAATGCAAAATAATAATAATAATACTTATCCAACGCTTATTGAATTGCTTACTATATGCCAGACATCACTGTAAGTGTTTTTCATGTTATATAGGTTAAGATTAGATTCAACCATGAGTAAGTAATAAAGCCCCAAAATAGTGGTTTACCTAAAATAGTTGTTTCTCTGTCACGTAAAAGTACAGAAGTAGGTGGCCAATGACTGGTATAGTGGCTTTGCTCATGAAGTCCTCAGGGACACAGGCTCCATCCAGCTCACACCTCCACTATCCTTAAGAGTGTGGGCCTCATTCTCGTGTCCAACATGGCAGCCAGAATGCCAGACGTCACATCCACCATTGCAGGCAGCAGGTTGGAAAAAGGGACAAAAAAGAAAAAGGGAGCAAAGAGTACATACCAGCTGGCTCTTCCAGGGAGCAGCCACATAATATCTGCTTATATCCCGTTGGCCATAGTTACCTGGCCGTATACAGCTGCAAGGGAGGCTGAAAAGTATAGTCTTTATTCTGGGAGGCCACGTGCCTAGCTAGAAATTGGGAGTCATTACTGTGGAAAAATAGGAGAAAGGAGTATGGTGGGACAACAGCCTCTGTTTCAGATATATTCCCTCACTGAATCCTCATGACAATCCTATGAGATGATTAGTATTCTTCTGCTCATGTTACAGAGAGGGAAACTGAGGCTTAGAAAGGGTAACTGCCTTGGCCAAGGTACATAGCTAGGGTGAACTCAGGCGACCTCTGCTCTTCACCCCCATGCCACCCAACATCCGTGGGAGTGAGTCTGGCACCTCTGACTCGTGTATTCCCTCAGCTAAGCTCCCTTCTGTGCCCTCCCACTCCCTCCAGGGCCAAGTTCAGGCTTTGGCTGCTCCGTTCTTCCTCCTAGAAATTGTCCCCCGGTGGCAGCTCTGTCCTGGCTTCCAATGCCCAAGAGGCAGAGAAAGTCTAAGCAGCATCAGATACACACTCCAACTCAGCAGTTCAACACAGTGATTAAGAGCTTGGGCTCTTGAGTCCATCAGAGTGAGGTTCGAATCCTGTGTGACCTTGCTCAAGTCACTTGACCTTTCTGATCCCTCTTCTAGAAAAAGGGAGGTAGAGAGAACCTGCCATAGGACCATTACAAGGGACAAATGAAATCATGCACGTAAGTCCTCAGGCCACTGCTTGGCACATAGCAAGTGCCCAGTACAAGGAAGCTCCTGTGACTGTTCCTGCCTCCCAAACAGGAGAAACTTAGATACACCAGAGAGGAAGGACCTCACTGGAGGCCCTTTCCAGTAATGTCTCCCTCTCTCCTCTCAGGGATCTGCAGGCGCTGCTTGGGTACGTTCCTCTATGGTTCTGACCCTTTAGACATGGCCCCGACCAACCACTAGGAGCCACAAGCTTTGACTCCCTTGATCTGGAATACAAACTGGCCACCTAGGGAATCTGGTTAGTGGCGGAAATGCTACTATTTAACAGATGTGAAATATCATTCTTGGACACAAAGCAATGATGCTATCTGCCAAGGGGAATGATTTTTATTGTTACACAAAACATTTCCTATCAGAGCACATATAAATCCAGGGGACAGTTGCATTTTCAGAACAGATTACATACCTTTGGTGACTGAGCAAGGGACAGGGGACACCGGCCACATTATTTTAAAATTCACTAATGCTTTTACTGAATTTAAACAGAAACAAAAATCAGGAAGGAGAGAGAAAAAGAACACTTGTTTCAGAACAAAATGCCTTCTCAGGAGCAGAGCCTCCTGTGATGCTCGTTGTTTTACCCAGAAAGAACTGGGTTCTATTTGCTGGGCTGGGGACGATGCAGCAAAGCCCATGACCATGGCAAAGGCAGGGTTTCCTGGAGTTCTCCTTTCTGAATCTCCAAGGCGGCCAAGCTCCTGGGCTCCCCAGGTCTGCCCTCCCCTGCCCCCAGCTCCCCGCGGAGAGGCACACATGTGGACAGCCAAGCTGTTTTCCTCTCTTCATTCCTTGCAGTCCACTCTTTCTGCTCCCACCCTAATTGCCTCACGTCAGGGCTAGTGTTTAGTTCCCTGACGGTTTCCAGTGGGCCAGTGTCCTGTACCTCTTTTCTTTTTTTTTTTTTCTTTTTAAAAGATTTTATTTATTTATTTGAGAGAAAGTGAGCGTGAGCAAGACAGAGCACAAGCTGGGGGAGGGGTAAAGGGAGAAGCAGGCTCCCCGCTGAGCAGGGAATGTGCCTTTCCTTCCTTTGACTCTCTAAGCCCTTTGACCCAACTCCATCCTACCTTGAACTACATTGGTCTGTGTATGAGTCCTACTTGCTCTTTGCAGTTCAAAGAAGACAGGGGCCAAATCTTAATCATTGTTTTATATTACACAAAACCTTACACACCGCCTTATACCTGATTGGGTCTTTTTTTTTTTTTTAAGATTGTATTTATTTATTTGAGAGAGAGAGAGAGAGAAAACGAGTGTGGGGGGAGGGGCAGAAGGAGAGAGAGAGAGAAGCAGACTCCCCACTGAGAGGGAAGCCCAATGCGGGGCTCGATCCCAGGACCCTGAGATCACAACCAGAGCCGAAGGCAGACGCTTAACTGAGAGCCCAGGCGCCCCCTGATTGGTTCTTAATAAATGAGTTGAATGAATGTATAGATTATTCTTCATTGTCTATATACACAATGAATTACAATAAAATGAGCAGGTAGTCATATGTGGTTAAGTAACCATATCCCCAAACTGCTAGGTAAGAGGTCATTGTCAAGCCAGAGCATGAGGTGCCAAGCTACCGGTCTTTTTCCTGTTCAACATGACTATTGGCAACTTCAGTGGAACGGTCAGCATGCCCATTGCACCTGTGGATAACGTCATGGGAAACCAATAAACTAGATTAGAGAATCAAGAACCAAAAACATCTGTAGAGATAAGAACAATGGATGAAAATTTAACTTTAATAGATGAAGTTCTGAATATCAGTTCAAAAGTGGGCAAAAGGAAAGAATGGAAGAAAATTCACTTAATCAAAGATTATATTTTTAAAAGGCTTGAGGATTTTATTTGACTGGAAGCCCAGGATGAGTCAAGACTATGATATGATGGCCAAAAAATGTTAGTGCAATTTTGGGCTGAATAAATTTACTCACCAACTACTTACTCAGTGCCTACTAAGTGTTCAGTGTTGTGTGAGAGACAAGGATGAGGAAGGTGTAGCCCCTGCTTTGAAGCTTACAAAGACATGGCACGTATTCTCCTTACAGCACAAGGCAGACAGCATTTGGTGCTGCAGGAGCAAAGAGGTGGGAAACTTGGCACACGTGTGACCCAAAGTGAGTGGCTGAGTTTAGCTTGAGTTTGGGCTTGTGAAGAGCATGGAACAATAAGGTGTGTGTGGGGGAGGTACAGTACCAATCTGTAGGCCCTTAGTGCCAGGCTATGGAGATTGGGATTTATGTGAAGAGGGACAACTGAAGGATTTTGCAGGGAAAAAAAAAATCAGTGTTTTAGGAAGATTTCTTTGGAAGCAGTCTGGTGGGCAGATCAGTGTGGGGAGACACAACAGTTTAGAATTGGAGGCATCTCTTTAGAGACTGTCCTGTTGAACGTCTTCATTTTGAAGGAGGAGAAACTGGGGCCGGAGGTACAGATCATGTACTTAAAGCCACAGAACTAGCAGAGGTACGGCAAAAGCAGAATCCAGGACTGGTAGCTCCTTTGTCGGGGACTGACAACAATAGCGATTAAACCTTGTATAGCTATTGCAGTTTAGGAAAGCATTTCTGGAGGGACTTGGGGCAAGGAAACCAGTTAAGGGACTAGGTTCACAATCAAGTAAAAAATATTGAGTCGTGGGAGTAGAAAGAGGGTGAGCTGTGACAGAAATTGCTTGGATGCTGGGAGTTGGGAGGGAAGGAGGAAAGGCAAAGACGGCTGAACTGGGGGGCCTGGGAGACAAGCAGGACAGCAGTGGGACTGATGGACATTGGGAGTGCAATGGTGAGAAACAGGTTGGAGGAGTCCCACTTTGGGTCCCATTTTAATAAAAGAGGCACTGACAGCTGGACTGTGTTCGGAAGAGGGTACTGAGAGCACATCACAGGGAGGAGTGCTGGAACTGCTTAGTCTGGAGAAATCTACATTGTCTGCAAAGAGTGGAGCTGAGATTGAAGGAGGGATGCGGTAGCTGGCTTCCCATATCTGGAGGGCTTCTGGAAGTTTGTGAGATTGCCTCCCACTTAGCATGACACCAGGCGAAGGCAGCTATGCAGGAAAAGGCATGGAGAGGGCATGGACCAAATCATCTCTGCTCTATGAAGCAACGCAGCAAGAAGGAACAAAGGCTTTGGAGTCACACAGACCTGGGTTCTAGGCTCAGCTAGGAGCTGTGTGATGTTGGGCAAGTTGCTGGACCTCTCTGTGCCTCAGTTTCCTCTTGTCCATAATATAAAGAAGCTAGATTGGAAGACTTCAAAGCTCTAGCCTAGACATAAAATTTCTTAAAAAGAAAAGGTGGCTGATGTGCATAAAGTAAATGGGTGGAAACTTTAGGGTTGTCTGACTTGGATTCGGCTCCTGACACTGTACTAATATTGGTGCTTGAGTGCGAACAGCCGGCCTGCTTCTGTTGTACTCCATGATGGCATATAATGATGGAACGGAGCTGACATGTTCACAAAAAGCACTTTTCTCTGTGGGTAGGAGTGGGAAATAGTCCCACTTAGCTGATATCACTAATTTTTAAAGAAAACCATATGAGCTAAAGAGAACTGAAGATGGATGTGGGAGCTATGAGTCAAGCACTGAATTTCAACTGCCTTAATTTTACATTATAAATGACACCATTTTAAAGTCTCTTAGATTTTAGATTTTATAAAACTTGTGGTTTTTCTTTAAAAGAGCTCATCCAGATACATGTCAATACATGTTAAAAATACTGAACATTTGCTCCCATCTTGAAGAATCCTTTAAACAATGATTGTGCTCTTAGCTATTTTCAATATAAAATCCATTTTCTGGCAGTCTTATAAACTGAGAACTACTTTCTGTGCAAACTACCTTCTTCCAACAAAAAACAGTTCTGGCTACCCTTATAGAATTTAAAAAATTCCTTTTCAAGTTCTTTTGTAAGGCATAAAGTTGCCTAAAAACATGCAGCATTTCCACTAGAAATGAAATATTCAGAAGGCTTCTGGATAAGCAAAATTTAGATATAGTTCCTTAAATCTTAAATATCTAATTATTAAATAGCAGAAATGAGAGACTTGTTTTCCTTTACTGTGGTAGATTCGAAGTGACTTTAAACATTTTCAGGTAGAGAACTCAAATATAAGACCCGGAGATTATATAAGAAAGATCCCTGCTTGCCATCCTTACCTCAGGGCAAAACAAGACCCAGAGGCAGAATGGAATTTCAAAGCCTGACATAGAGGATTGTGAAAAAGAGTTCTATCAAATCAAAGTCGAGGGCAATCTCAGGACTGTGGCAGGAAGAAAAGAACATTGTTAAAAATAGACACTCATTCTCTTTTAACCACGGACAGTTCTTGAACATCTTACATTAGCAACACAGATCGGACCCAGTTTTAGTTCCTTCTCTGTCACGTAACCATTCCTAGCTCGGTTTTTGCATCACCAAAACGGGGGGGCTGGGCTGGGGGGGGTTCTTCTTCACCATCAGGGTGAGCCTGCGGGCCGGCGGACAGGAGACAATGCACGGGAGGTGCTCTGTAAGGCACACAGCACTTCAAATACAGGGCTCTCCTGTCACCTGCAGGGACCGGCTGCCCACGGGGGACGCTAACACCTGGAAAGGCCCGAGGACCATGCGCTGCCAGTTTCCAAACTGCAAGTGGCAGTCAGTTTGAAAGAGCATTAGTTAAGGGGGAAAAAATCCGTTCTGCACATCGCGACTGCGATATGCTGCGATTTCTTGGCACAGAGCTCCGGCTTCAACTAATTAAAGTGCCACAGAGGTAGAAGAACGTGCGACCCGAGATCTGCCCTGTGGACCTAAAGGACAGAATTGTCTCCAGCTTTTTTTTTTTTTTTTTGTAATAGAAAGCAGCATTCTCTTTGTTTAAAAAAGTCGAGTGGGGGAGGGGACCGAACGTATGTGGGTTTGCTCAAATGCTCCAGAAAACTGTTCTCCGCAGCTGGAGGAACGAAAGGGAGGGGCACTAAGGAAAGAGCATGCTACATGTAAAGGTACAGCAAAGCGACCAGCCACTGATTGAAAATGCTTTGGTGCCAAAGGATGCATGGAAGGACAGGATCGCAGAATATGCGGTTAGGGCAGAGGTGCCTGTAAAAACGGGTTTCTCCTTTTATTTTTTTTTTAATTTTTTTTTAAAAGATTTTATTTATTTATTCATGAGAGACAGAGAGAGAAGCAGGCTCCCTGCCGAGCAGGGAGCCCGATGCGGGACTCGATCCCAGGACCCTGGGATCATGACCTGAGCCGAAGGCAGACGCTTAACCATCTGAGCCACCATTAAAACCATTAAAAGGGTTTCTCCTTTTAATCAGCTTTGTGCCTCAGAGCATCTTCTTCCTCCAGTTTCTGCCCATTACTTCCCGCCCAGAATTTTGTTTGTGGTTCTTGTGATGACCGAAAGAGGTTGTGGGCCGGCTCTGATTGGGCGTCGGTTAGTGACTCTGCTCCCCTTCAAGGCCACCTCACACACCAGGGCCCAGGTCCCCGGGAGGGGCAGCCCCAGGGTGAGTGGTAGAGGGGTGATGCCCTCTAAAGGAAGGCCAGGGAGAGCACAAGGCTTTTTGATGGTGACTTCGATACTCGAAGCCAGATGTCTGTCGTTCTTTGCATGAGATAATGATTCCTCCCTTCCTGAGTCACCCACTCCCCCTTCTTAAATGTTATATTTTCCAGGAATATTCTGGAGAGACTACTTGTTGTTCTCCAGTGTCTGCTCTCTTCCTCTCTTAATAGAATCTCAATTTTTGCTGGTTACCCAAAATAAAGACATTTCCCAGCCTTCTTTGTGGCTGGTGTGTGTGTGTGCGTGTGCGTGTGTGCGTGTGTAAATGTGAGGTGCAGCTTCTGGGGAGGGCATACCCTACCTCTCCTGCTTGGCCTGAGGATGGTGGCTGCTGGGAGCCATCTGGACCCCGCGGGTGAGGGCCCACCTGCTGAAGATGATGAAGCAGTAAGACGAGAGGGGCCTGGGTCCATGACACCGTGGAATCACCTCACTAATCCTAGGCAGCAGACCTTCAAACTGTTAGGTAAGAGAAATAAACTTTGATATTGTTTCAGTCATTGATACTGTAGGTTTCTGTTAGATACAGCTGAACCCGTAGTCCCATGAACCCACTTTCGGACTCAACTTTACCTTCTTACTCTGATTTGTACTCAGAGAATTCATTGAACTTTGTCTACGTCTGAGGTAAAGGCATTTTTGAAGGACCCAGCAGCCCTTCAATAAATCTGGTTTCTTCAAAAATATTCCAGAAAATTGGGGCGCCTGGGTGGCTCAGTTGGTTAAGCGACTGCCTTCGGCTCAGGTCATGATCCTGGAGTCCCAGGATCGAGCCCCACATCTGGCTCCCTGCTCAGCAGGGAGTCTGCTTCTCCCTCTGACCCTCTCCCCTCTCGTGTTCTCTCTCTCATTCTCTCTCTCTCTCAAATAAATAAAATCTTAATAAATAAATAAATAAATAAATAAATAAATAAATAAACAAACAAACAAAAAACCCTGGGCGCCTGGGTGGCTCAGTTGGTTAAGCGACTGCCTTCGGCTCAGGTCATGATCCTGGAGTCCCGGGATCGAGTCCCGCATCGGGCTCCCTGCTCGGCGGGGAGTCTGCTTCTCCCTCTGACCCTCCTCCCTCTCATTCTCTCTGTCTCAAATAAATAAATAAAATCTTAAAAAAAAAAAAATATTCCAGAAAATTTATGTGATTGGAAAATAGGGCTACTTAGTAGTGATGAAAATGTTATTATTATTATTATTTAAAGATTTTATTTATTTATTTATTAAAGAGAGAATGAGAGAGAGAGCATGAGAGCGGGGAGGGTCAGAGGGAGAAGCAGACTCCCCGCTGAGCAGGGAGCCCGACGCGGGACTCAATCCCGGGACTCCAGGATCATGACCTGAGCCGAAGGCAGTTGCTTAACCAACTGAGCCACCCAGGCGCCCCTATTTTTATTATTTTTAAAACAGGAGATTCTTTGGAAAGCAAACATCTCCAAAATGGGAGTCTTCAGCTAAGTCTGCAGAATATGCTCAGAACCTGTGTGTCATTAGGAGGAGGTGAGCTTGTGCAGACCGAGAACACAGACGCACATGGCACAACAGCAGGCTGGGCCCTGGAAATCTACGGGGGGAGAAACACTGTTCAGCTCTTGCTAAGACGGTTCTCTATTATCTGTGTGAGTCACCAGAATTAAAGCTGAACAACAACAGCTGAAGTTGCACTAAGAGCCCAATAAGCCAAGGTCTGTTACATATTACTGCACAACCTTACAGGGAGAGGGTGAGGTTTTCAAGTTGTAATGTGGAAGATTGTGTGTTGGGCTATTCCAAGCCCCCCACCATCCCCAATATATATATACATGTGTCTGTGTGCATCTCTGTGTGGTCAAGAAAATTAATAAATATATTTTCTACAGGAATCTACATAGTGTTCTCTTTTAACCGTATTTGTTTCATCCTAATTCTGAGGACACGATCTTTGATGAAGAGGAATATATATATATATACACATTCCTTGGTTAGAGTATAACATCACTTTGGATAAAATTCTTTACATAAATTCATTTTCGTAATAAAGTTTCACAACTATAGCTTTCAAAGAATCTGAGTACTAGAAAGACTAGAGGTCCCTTTGGATGTGTTCAAGCAGCTGTAAATTCACATAAACTGAGTAATAACTCGGTCCACACTTCATCATGGAATGTGAGGTGATTTTGTGTGATCTTGTCAGATGTAGAGATAACCTCCATCTCCAGCACCCCCTGATCTACCCAAATAGGAACGGTCTACTCTTCCCACTGATTCCTTTATTAAAGTCGCACAAACTGTCTTTTTAATTAAGCATTCTATAATTTTTCCAGGAAACAGACTCAAACTTATTGGCTTGTATTGTCCATGAGTCACCGTCTGGACAATTGGGCTGACATTTCCTTGATTCCTGTCTTTGGGCACTCTCCTTTCTCATTCTCTGTAAGAACTTAACGGCTATTCAGTTCTATCTGCAAATCTTTGCAGTGCCCTGAAAGCAAGTTTTTGGGGCCAAAAGACATAAATCTATTTTGTACAGCTACATATATAGTGCTCTCTTTTAGCCAGATTTGTTTCATCCTAAGAGCTATCTTTGATGGAGAGGAAATGAAAAGGAGTTATTTGTTGATTTAAAGGTATCATGGAGAATTGAGTCTTTGAAGAAGTGTTATACTTTTCTAATGTTTAAACAGGGGTGGTTCTCCACCCTGGCCTTACATCAGAACCGCTGAGAAAGATGAAGGCAAAACAAAACAGGAAAAAAAAAAAAAAAGGCCTGGGTCCTACCCCGGACATCCTGACTTAATTGGTCTGGGGTGGGGCCTGGGCATTTGTATTTTTCTAATGTGTAGAATTGAGAATCACTGCAAATCTAACCATTAGAAAAGTTACGACTTTTTTTTTTTAAGGCTTTGTTCCATAGGAAATCTTGTCTGCTGTCCCATTAAGTTGCAGCCCAGCTGTGGTAGACAAAAAGAAATATTCAGGCTGTAAGCCACATATTCATGGGGGCCTTGAGCAAGAAGAGGCGGGGGCAGACTACGTAGCTCCGTGGTTCAGAAGCTCTATTTTGGGATAGAATCATCTAAGGACCATGTTTGAAATACAGATTCCTGGAGCTCCATCCACGCTTAGGTATTCTGAATTGGTTGGGGACAGAAGGAAGGCGGGGACAACCAGGAATCTGCATTTGTTACCTGTAGGCCAAGCAAAGCTGATGCTACAGCCTTAGCCAATGGCACACGGCGCTGCCTCGTAACAGGCACGGACCGTAGTTTGATATATTCAGAGCAGAACTTCTAGGTGTTAGATGTGACCCTGACAGGCCAGCGATGGCTTGGAGCTCAGCAGATCCAAAAGGAAAAGCCTGATCCTGGACTACAGAAACGGATCCTGATGAGACCATGTTTACGGAAGGTCCCCATCATGTCCAGGTTGTGTCTTTGCCAATCCCTCCACAGTGGTGTCCTGCAATGTCTTGTCAGCTGTTGTCTTTACATCATGCCTCTTTGTTTTTTAGACATTTTTTATTTAAATTCAATTAACATATAGTGTATTATTAGTTTCAGAGGTTGAGTTCAGTGATTCATCGGTCTTATATAACACCCAGTGCTCATCACATCATGTGCCCTCCTTCATGTCCATCACGCAGTTACCCCATCCTCCCCTCCAGCAAGCCTCAGTTTGTTTTCTGTGATTAAGAGTCTCTTATGGTTTGTTTCCCTCTCTGATTTCATCTTGTTTTATTTTTTTCCTCTCTTCCCCTATGATCCTGTTTTCTTAAATTCCACATATGAGTGAGATCGTATGATAATTGTCTTTCTCTGATTGACTTACTTCACTCAGCATAATCCCCTCTAGTTTCATCCACGTTGTTGCAAATGGCAAGATTTCATTCTTTTTGATGGCTGAGTAGTATTCCATTGTGTATATATACCACATCTTCTTTATCCACTCATCTGTCGGACATCTGGGCTCTTTCCATAGTTTATGCCCCTCCTTTCTTAACCTTTGCCCTCCAAACACAATTTCTAAGTACTGACTGGCCCTAGTTGGAAAACCTCAGCTTCCATGGCTTCCACCTTCCTGCAAGCTCCAGTTCTTACCAGTGTCTCCCAGTTGGGAGAGAGTTCCATCACTGGTCCAGGGCCTCTGAGGCACCCCAGTGATTTGTTCTCATGTCAGTCATGTGACCACGTGACTGAACTGCCTTTCGGAAGGCTCTGTCTCTCTTACTCCATGGTCCCTTCTAGTTTCTGGCCATGAAATCCTACCCAGGGTCTTCTAAACTTTTTGCAGGGTGCGCCTCATTCAAGCTAAGCCTCCCAGAGTCCAGAGCTGGACTCCATCCTGCCTTGGAGCCAAGTTCTCTGCTTACCCAGGCTCTCTCTGCTAGCATCTGGGCACAGCTTTTTCTCTTCTTGTTTTCACACCATTTGCCCACTGTCAGTCTTAATACCTTTCAACCTGGAACTGTGAACTCTGTAAGGATACATTTTTCCTTCTAGGAGAGAAGTATATCTAGATAGTCTACTGTCATTTTTCATTCAGCATCTCAGAGATGAAATTATCAACACATCAAAAATTTACCAAATGCACTCTTTTAGCAGAGCATTCTAGTAAAGGCTCAGACAACTGAAACACACTTTTATTTCAACCACATCTTGCCTCTTTCTGGAATCAGGATTAGGAAACCACGGCCTACAGATGCGGGTAGTGGCCTGTGGTCTCTAAGTTTCATATAACCCCCACAGAGAAGTCACTTCTGATCGCTTACTTCACTTCTAATTTTTGGACATGTACCGCTCCTCTACCACCTCTTATATATATTAGGGCTTCCATATTCCAGGCCTTAGCCCTGTTTCTGGGGCACCTGGGAAATTCCAGGAGCTAACATCTCAAATTCTCTTTGCCTGATACAATCTCCTAACTTGAAATCCCATATATCGTTCCGTATTTCCCATTTTTCCAGGAAATGAAAGGATCCTCCAATTGCTCTACGCCTGTGTCACACACATTTTCTTACGAATACCAAGGTTTACGGTTTCACCTGAGCCGTTCATTTTCTCGCTCTCTCAAATCACAGCATAGACTCCTTGGTGAAATGATCAAATCTCTGACAAGCACATGTTTCCAGATCTTCTTAGGTGAACTTTGGCTCTTGCTAGAAGTCCATTGTTCTGGCATAGCAGCTGTTCCCCAGGTCATCTGCCCATCAGAGACAATCAAGAGTTTGGGAAACCCTTGCGAAAGTGACAAGAAAGGATTTCTGGCTCACGACCTTCTGTGCTGTGGATAGCCAGCTACCTCGACTGGCAGTATGCGGTGCGGCCAGGTCTCAGAGGACCTTGTTCCTTGTTTCAGTGCCCGTCTTAATGTTCCCAAGGCCCAAATGCCGACCTGGCCCTTCCCCTAGTTGCTGCCATCATGTGCTGAGGAAGGAGAATGCTCCCTCTTGCTGTTACAGATCTTTATTGAAGTCCTCCGAGGCTGGCCTCGCTCACGTTCTCATTCAGCACTCGCAGAGGAGCTTCCGATTCATCACATCAGAGCTAGGTCGGAGACATGTGACTGACACCACTCAGGACCACCTCCAAGGACTCCCACCTGCTCACGGTCACCCCCAACTGTCCTGAGCTGGCAGGAGACCATGCCGACCCAGCCATCTCTACCCAGTGGCTGGGGGCAGGTTCTGTTCTTCCTTTTTGAGAATCTAATCTCAGCAAAGTGGGATGCAGACTACTAGTCCCAATGTTCTTTTTACAACTTGTTCCATTTTATCTTATTTAAAGATTCCATTTTTAAGTAATCTCTACAGCCAATATGGGGCTTGAACTTACAACCCCAAGATCAAGAGTCACATGCTCCAACAACTGAGCCCGCCAGGAGCCCCCAGATTGTTCCATTTTAAAACAAACAAATATTTAAGATTCCCTGGGACTCCACATCCTCCTCCAGTGATTAGCCCATCTCTCAGTTCCCTTCACAAAAGAACTCTTGAAATGGGCGCTCTACCCCTGCTGTTTTTACCTTCCTTCTTTAGCCCGTTTTTGGCTTCCATTGTCACTACTCACTTGAAGCTGATCTTGATAAGATCACCAATATGCCCACATGCCACCAAGACTTTGCTAGTTTCCTCTGACCGGCCCTCCTCTCTGAGACCCTTACTGGTGAGTGCCCACTCCCTGAAGCACCCTCCTCTCTGAGCTGTTGGACTTCCTCCTCCCCTGGTTCTTCTCTCCTTTCCTGACTCCTTTTCCTCTACTTCATCTGAATGTTGGGTTCCTTGGGGCTCCTCTCTTTTCTAAGTGATCTCACCCAGTCCTATAGTTCTAAAAACCTTCTTCACGTTGACAACTCTGTAATTTGTATCTCCAGCCTAACCTCTCCCCAAGAATCGTTTTTGCAGGTGGACACATATGCTTCAAGTACAACGTACTGGACATTGCCAGTTGGCTGATGGGCATCCCAAACCTGTCCAGAGGTGAGGTCTTAACTTCCCGGCATCTCATCCCCAAATTCTTCCCTCGCCTGCTTCCCTATTAGATCAGTGTACCGCATCACTATCTACCCAGCTGACAAAGCCGGAAACCCGACAGCTTTGATTCTTCCTTTTCTTTCATCCACAGAAAAGCCATCAGCAAGCCCAGTCAGTTCTACCTCTAAAATAGCTTTTAAATCAGCCCATTTGTCTACTGACACCACCCAGGTCCAAGTCTCCATTGCCATTCCCTGGGACTGCTGTTAGCCTAATCTTCTCCCACTACCACGCTTGCCGCCTTCCAGATGATTGTCCACACAGCAAGAAGGGAGCTCCTGACAAAAGGTAAATCGGGTCACATCCCTCCCCTGCTCAGAACAACTCCAATTCTTCCCACTGCATTTGAAAGAAAGTCCAAAAGCATCACCATAGCTGACAAAGCCTTGCCTTATCTAGCTCCTGCTCACCTCCAAACCTCACCCCCTGCCGCCCCATCCCTAATGTTCCCTGTACGCCAGCATATGGGCCCTTCCCATTCCTACAACAGGCTAAGCCCTTTCCTGCCTCAGGGCCTCTGTACTTACCGTTTCCTCAGCCAGGCCCAGGTTACCTGGCCTCCGGAGAGGAATCTGATGGCCACCCTTTCTGGGGAAGGACACCCCCATGGTACATTCACCGTGCCCTACCTGTCTGCCCAGCAGACTACAAACCACACGAAGGCAAGGACCCTTCTATCAACCCTGCTTAGGGCTGCACCCCCAGTGCCTGACCTAAGTAATTAGTACTGAATGATGATCTAGAGGTGGGTGTTGGGGCCTATAGATTCCTAAGGACCTACATCCATATGCCACAGCTCCCCAGGAAGGTGTGCAGTTGAGGATCCGCAGCACCGTGAATGTGTGCCGCGCCCCTCTCCTAGGCCATGGGAACCTAGCGGACAGCCCGTTGTGGCCCCCTTGGATCCAGCGGTCTTCCTGCTGAGGCCAGCCTCCTCCCGCTGCCAGCACAGCAGGGGCAGAGGGCTGGCCCAGCCCGGCCCTGCACGGGGCTCCTCTACTGGGCGCCTTCTGCTTGGGGACACCCCGCGGGCCGGGCAGCTCTCAGAACTGGCCTGCGGTCTGCCGCTTCCTCCCTTCACAGGCGTGAGAACTGCATGGTGCTCGGGAGGCTTGCCAGGCCTATTCCCACTCTCTCCCTTTATCCTTCACAGTCATGTCCCCTCATCTGTCACACTTGCAATCCGGTTTGGGCATCAGTGTCCCAGGGGCCCCTTTAGAGCCATCAAATACTGACACTATAAGCCGTGGTCCAGAAAAACAAACTCTTGTCTGACACTGTGTATAAAGTCATCTGCTCACTTCCGGTACCTCTTCCAGGCTTGACCTTCAACTCCGAGAGATGAAACTTCTGGTTTACCATCTAGGGCTCCAGATCACTAGAGACACATTCCAGATTTCATTTAACGTATTTGTTCCCACAGGCGCGTGCAGACAAGGTCAATTCTGCACACCTCGGGCCCGTGCTCCCGAAAGGCAGCTTCAAGTTCCTGCTCAGGCATCTGCAAATCCCTCAATAAAGGAAGTCACCGGCTACTCCCACTTGTTTGGTACCACTGGCATTATCTTTGCAGCTACCGGTGACTCGATGCTTCGCTAATTTCGCAGAGAATAAAACCTACTCTCTTGAGAGGGAGAACCACATTTGATTTTATAACTTGTATATGTGGCACTTTTCCACCTTGTCTGGCTGAAAAATCAGTATTCCGTCCCACTTCTGTGTAAGCCACATGAACACCAATTGTCTGCTTCGTCCATTACTGTATCCCATAAAGGCGCTCAGTAACTGTTGAGCAAACTGTCCTATGGTTGCTTTCACATTTTCTGAAACTCAGAATAATCTTTCCCCAAATCACATGGCCCTTTCCAACAATTCAGATACCAAATATTCAAGCAGCTTATCTGCCAGGGTCAGAAAATTAGATTGCTTATTGTGTGCGATTAACATTTACTGAATACTCTAAGCACTAATGCTTATATCACATTTAAGAAGTAATTAACTCTTATTATCATCCCTACTTTAACCAATGACAAAATAGGTTTGGCTCAGTTAGGTGACTTGCCTAAAGTCACACAGGTAAAAGGCAGGGCTGAAACTCAAACACAGGTGAGTTCAGAGCCCATGTTCTAGATTCTTGCACCATCCTGCTTCATCCCAAATGACAAGAAACAACCATTCCCTTCAAAACAACGAGAACTTAAAGGAATGGATTGTTAGATCTTTGGGAGACTAATGAAAGGTCAATAAAACATCTGGTAGAAGCAGGAAATCACAGAGCAGAATGACACTGTGCCTTTCCTTAGAAGCAAAGGAAACGGATCTCAGCATTGAAAACAGCAGCTCCGTAAGATCAACATAGACAGTGATCCCAACATTGTCGGTATCCTGCCGACACTAACACTAAATGACCTAAGGTACCCACGTCAAGATCCAAGGATAAATGGACGAGACAAAATGGGGCAGTGTCCTCTCAGGCTGTAGGAAAAGAAAACCTGAGTATATGAGAAAGAGAAAAGGAATGTAGGATAATACAGAAGAGTGAAGGGAGTTAAGCAGGCATGTGATTTTTTCCTGAGGTCTGGCATTTCCAGTTCTGCATTTGACCATTTAAATCCTATATCACATTTCCTGTGTTCAGTATTAAGGAAAAAATTGCCAAATGTTGATTTTGGATTAATCACTGCTGTGTCATTCAGCTCTTGGTGACATAAGGATGAACATTCAAAGTACAGTTTCAACAGCTAGTAGGGCATGCGCTAATCTGACTGGATCCTGGTGTGGGGTCCAACAAACCCCTATTCTGTCATCCCTTTTGTTGCTGGATCATGAGGTGGTTATGGGAAGCGGAGGGGCAGGGTGGCTGAGGAGTGGGCACCATCTGGGATAGTCAATAGGTTATTCCCTACGGGGCAGAAGTATTTCAAGATGGTAACCTGCAGTGCAGCTCTGGATACAGGTTAATTGGGCACTAATTTCAACCCTTTTAAGTGAAAATGTTTGACACTGACCTTTTTATTTTACTTTAGATAAAATTATTTTAATGAAGAACCAGCTTAGAATATGAGGGGCAATCCTCAATATTTTGATGTAAGTATCACTTCATTGTCTTGGTGCATTAAAACCATTTTCTTTGAAACTCAATTTTTTTCCTTGTAATCTATCTTTCCCCAGGGATCTGATGGTAGTTACAACAATCCCACAACAGGTAGATTTATTCTTGTGGGCCTGTAGTTAGACTTTTAAAAGTAAAACAAGAAAATGCTAGTAAACCTCAAGTTCTTTGCTCATGCAATCAAACACTCTCTATGGAAGTGGATTTGGAGTTGAGCTGTGTGTGACATTAGGCTGCAGGCATCCCTCACATAGGGATTGTATGCCAGTGGGCTGTGGCAGTTCCCTGAAGTGGCAGCCTCTTTAATGAGCCTTTCCCTACACAGCCAATTAAAATCTGGTTTTATATTAAGTTGGAGAGTTTCATAGTTAGAGCTTTTAAGGTGCTTTAAATCATAGAGGCCCTGTTGAGTGTCAGGGGTCAACCACTGATCATAGAATTTTCCCCATTGGACAATGCAAACAAACCATTCAAAAATAGTGGCATTTTCAATTTGGAAACCAAAACCCAAATTAACCAGTCCACCAGTCAAACAAATCAAAACCAAAACAAAAGGAAAAAGTCTCATGGTATGAATGGGAAAGTAGGGGCTTTTACGTATGTCTGTATTGCTTGGATTATTTACCATGAAGCATGAAGTACTTTTATGAATCAAAAACTTATTACCCCCCAACAAGACTAATAAAGAACAAGATAAATGAAGAAAAGCTCCAAAGCATTTAAGAGTTAAGGTACTTCCCATTGCTATTCATGCAAAATACAAACATCAAATATTCTGAACACATACACCTATCCGGACTGGATGCCTTGGTCCAGCAACGGATTTGCACAACCTCCTTTTCCAGGGAGTGCTACCTTTTAGATGGCCAGGAAGAGCCATGTTTTAGGGTTTTCTTTCTACCGTGTAAAAGCTGGTGGTCATCCTTACTTTAGAGTTGAGAACAGTGAGAGTCAGAGACAGGCAATGAGTTGACTACCCAAAGTCACTCGGATTCTACATGGCAGGTATAGATTCAAGCCTGCCTTCCCCTGGCGGAGAAGCCTATGCTCCCTCCCCTGCATCCGTGACTCTACACGGTTTTCTTCCCGCTGTGATGCCCACGCGGCTTCACATTCGCATCCGGGACACACAGGGACATCTAGGGTCATGGATGGGCTTCTCCACCTGCTGCCTGTAATCTGAGCTCCTTCTCTCCCTCTGGAGAATGCACGAGGAAATGCTACTAAGTGGTGTTCTTGTAGGGGGCAGTCTTGAATCCCTTCTAATTCCTCAGAGTCTACAAACTTTGGTACTCTACAATCGTTAACAGCTTGCTTTCTGTGGCTAGAACCCACACACCAGCACAGCGCACGCCACCTTACAGCGCACCCTGCACTACACCCCAAAGGGCTGCAGATGTTACAGAGCACTTTAACATGCATTTTTCTTAAATCTTCCTTACAGTGTTATCGAGAGCTTCTGAATGGCCCCTCCGCCATTTCCTCATGCAAACTGTGTGGGGACATATGGCCTCGTGACCCACATCAAGGGACAGCCAGCGTGAAAGCTTTTTTGTGCACCTTTAACTCAGAAATTGTGCTACTAGGAATTTTTTTTGAGAAAATAACCATATTACATTTGATTTAAAAGACGAAAATAAATGTCAGAGTTTAAACAACTGGCCAGAAAGGATATCATCATGTCAGTATATCCCTATTCAACCAACAGTAAATGAGTCACTTGGTATGCTCTATTTTCACGCTACCAAGAACGGTTCATAAATGTTATGTCGCTGAGGACTAAAACACTGAAAACACAGGTTAAGATGCTGTATTTAAATATGGCATATTTGTTTCTAAGTATTCTACCGCAACATTTTAAATATAAATTAAGCACTATGTGCCTAAAAACGGACCACCTCAGAGTACATTTTAAACCTGAGCACTTGTGCCCAGCTACAAACAGGTTTCCCCAGACATCAGGGCTCTGGCCTCTCCGAGGTAAGTCTTGATTTAGGCCTGGTCATGTGCCATCTGACGCTATCTTGGCTTCCTAAGTCAGCGGTCTACATCTGCTCCTTCCCTGCTACCCGGGCTCTAATCCTTCTGTTTTCCTGAAACCACATGCCCTTGACCTCAAAGCAGCATTTGGGATGATGGCCACTGCAATTCAGAAATGTGTCTAACCCACACACTTGCACACAGCAGGCAGTCGGTGAATGAATGGTAGCTCACGCCCGTGGCTACCCAACCTTTGCTCACACTCCCCTCACAGGTCTCCTAGAGCCCATATTATCCTGCTACTCTGTACCCCTGTCAACTGCTCTTTTGGTTCCTAGCTCCTTCTCTACCAATCTTCTGAATGCAAAGGCTCTCTAAAGTTTTCTATGCAACTTGTTCTTCTTTTGACCAAAAATCACCTTAGAAATAATCACCATTTCTAAGGTTTCACAGGTCACCATTATGCATATTAAGGAAAATCTCTCTCTTCAGTCCGAAGTCCCACATTCCAAACTAAATGGGGTAACTATGTTGCCAAATGCTGTTTACCAGTCTACTTTTTCAAGTGTCTTATACTTTTCATAGGCTTTGCATAATGTTTTATATTTATATAATGTTTACATGTTTTATATGGACCCTATATACATTTCACTTACTTTTATTGATTTATAGGTCTATGTATATCCCTAAGTTGCTAGAATTTCTTCAGCTTAAAAACAAATAGGAAACCAAGGTCCGGAGTTCTATGCCAAAGTGAGGTGTGTGTGTTCTGGGTGCTAATACACAATGATTCATTGGAATGTGGAAAGAAAATATTAGAATATTTTTTCATCTCATCCTAATTGAAGGTCTACTTTGGTGATGGCTTATAGCTGAACATGTATATATCATTTATAAAGACATTAGTAGTGTATAGTCACGAATTTTTTTACTCACAGAATTTTTAATTTAAGTGTGGAGTCCACTGACAAGAAAAATTGTCCTGACTTAAACTGTATCTATTAATATGGTATAACATACCATTCACCAGGTGACAAAAAGAAGCATTTCTAAATTAAGTTTGACATCAAGAGCCTATTAAAATACTGAACACAAATACACCCTATAGTTGGATGTACATCTCAAGTCCAAATGTGATAAAGATATCCTGACACCTATCCTGACTCAATATTCTCCCCATGTAAAACATACACACATCTGAGAAAGATGAGGACAAAGATCAGTTTTTATGTTAAAATAAGTCAATATAAGAGTTCTTCACACTACTTTTTTCTATTTCCCTCCTGACAAAACTCAAAGTACAGTACTATCTACATACGCCCCACACTGTGAATTACTTGATATCATAGGATTACTGGTTCAGGAGGGATCTTAGAACTAATCTACTCTACGTCCCTCCACATGCTAGAAGACCCTGATGCACTGTCCCAGGCGTGATCGGACGACTGCCTTACTAAGAACTTGAAGGCTCCTGGATAGATCCAGGCTTTGTAATGATTTTTCTTCCATGACCTTCCAGATCTGCCCCCTAAAACAAACAGCAACTCTCCAAGTGTCTCCCTCAGAACCACAGTTTAAAGTCTACTCACCATCCTAGACCTCTTCCCCAACTGAATGGAATCTAACCAAGCACTATTTCACTTAAACACAATAAAACTACAGACACGAAGAATCAAACACCAATTTTACATTAAAACTGGTATCAATGAATAAAGAAGACTGTGTGATTATGTGTGTTCTCCTAAACTAAGGTTGCATTCCCCTCCCCCCACCCTTTTTTTTAAGTAGGCTTCATGCCCAGCGTGGAACCCAATGCAGGGCTCAAACTCACGACCGTGAGACCAAGACCTGAGCTGAAATCAAGAGCTGGACACTTAACCGACTGAGCCACCCAGGTGCCCCAGCATTCCCACCTTTTAAAGCAGAGAAATCACATTAGACTTATAACAAGCCTATAACAAACTAATAGATCGGCTCTCACATAAAAAAAAAAAATGCAATGACAGATTTCTGTCCACATTTTGGACCTGTACAATGTAATTTTTATTGATCCTAATTGTATTGACATTTATTCCATTTAAACTAAATCTTGTTGGTTTCACTTTAGTGTTTCAGCCTAAAATCTTTCTGAACTATAATTCTCTATTAGCTTCCCTCCATACTTTGTGCCACCTGGAAACTGCTAATACACACACATTTTAAACAGAACAAGACAGAGCTTTATGGAAGTTGATAGGTTGACAACATCTATTAAACCTATTAGAAGTTCAAAATTAGTTTAAGTCCACTTACTATTACAATATATTACTGAAATTAAGATGTATTATCAAGCTGTCCCCTGACTTCATGTTTTAGATGCATTTCAAAAAAGAAAAACTACTTTGAAAACTATGAAGTATCCTATATGTATGGCACCACCTGTAACAAGCACTGGGTATGACTTTAGTAATCTAAAAAAGGAAATCCAAAAAAGTTTTACGAAGTAATCCACAAAAGCAACAAGAATGACTTCTTGCAATTTAGGGAATACTCCAGTTAAAGATCATGAAAAGTTTTATGCTCCATCACAAGCATTCAAGTAGGCACAAAAATAAGACAACTCCTGGTAACTATGGATCCTACATAAGAATGGCATATATAACACTGGAGAGACAGAAGACTATTCCAAGTGTCTGAGAGCTAGAAAGAGTGATCCTAGGAGACTGGAGAGCATCAGAAAAAAGTTAGAGATAGGTCTCTAGAGAATGGAAGAGAGGAAAAGAGGACACCCTAGTTAAGAGGCAGAAAAACCATGTGGAGGCAAGAAAGGGGCAGTGCGAGTTACTCCAGGAAGAGCGTGGGCTCAGCCGGGGCAGCAGAAGGGGCTGGCTGAAAGTGTGCGCGGGGGCCAGACTGTGGAGGACTCACCAGTCTCAGCCCAGGGTTGTGTTCATCTGGCGGGAACACCTGACGGCTTCAGACGTGGGGCTGAACTGTGCTTCCGGAGGAAGGAAAACCAACGGTTGGGGGAAGAGACTAGCAAACTACACGCGTAGTCAGTCTAGTTGAGGAAAAGGGAATTCACAATGAAAAGCTAATGCATGTATTTACCCAGAGACTAAGAGCAAATTTACAATTCTGTCCTTTCTTTAATATCCTCTTTTGTGCTTTATGAAAATCAAGACACAAATTATCTATCGCTATCTTTTGGAATAGCTTCTCATCTGTATTATGTTCCTAGAATGACAGGGCTTCACACTTAATGTCAAATTCTGCAAATTCCTATAGCCTTCTCAGCTGTAATTAACCAAGGCCAAGTGAAAACCCAAGGAAATCATGTCTCCCCTTCAGTACTCTATCATATTGGGTTTGTTTCATTTTTACAATGAGGCTTTTACCAAATACATAGCACATAAAGAGACGTTGCTGAGGTGGTGCTATCCAACACCCATTCCTTATTCTTGCGGCTTAACTGAAAACAAGCACATTATTTTTCTTTACTGTTTTTCAGAAACTTTTCAGAAAAAAAAATTCAGCATTTGAGTTGAGCCCTGAAGAATGGGTAGCATTTCCATAGGAAGAGACGGGGGTTAGACAGAGAAGAGAAAGCTATTTCAGTAAGAAAACACACAAGCAGAAACAAAAGAACAAGAAGGGTCTATGTGAGACACATTATGTACTAACGTTCAGTAGGAGGATGAGGAAAAGGAAGAGAGTAGGAAGAGAGCTGAGTTCTGGAGCACCAACTGACTGCATAGGTACTTATATTATTATGTCATTTTCTCCTTAAATTACAACAATCCTTTGAGGTAGGGATTAGTGTCTGTGTTTCATAATAGGACAGAAGGTACTGTAGCTCAGGAGCGTGAAGTAACCTGTCCACATTTACTGAGCTAGGAAAAAGCAGAGCCGAATTTACTCAATGCTGCCATTTTCCTTACTGGTCATTCAACTACGGCCTTAAATGTTTTACAGTCTCTTACCCTAGTTAAGAAACTCTGTTCTTATGAGAAATATCCCTGGGTTTTCAAAGCAAGGCTTAAATACAGTGTATTTTGTTCTTATGAAAATCTATGTATAGAAATATGAAATAACAGAACTTAACAAAATGCAGATCAGAAATAAGATCTAGAGGGGCACCTGGGTGGCTCAGTCAGTTAAGCATCTGCCTTCTGCTCAGTCATGATCTCAGGGTCCTGGGATGGAGACCCACGTTGGGCTCTCTGCTCAGCAGGGTGTCTGCTTCTCCCTCTCACTCTATGCTCTCCCTCTCTCTCTCAATAAATAAAATCTTAAAAAAAAAAAAAAAAAAGAGGGCGCCTGGGTGGCTCAGTCGTTAAGCGTCTGTCTTCGGCTGTCATGATCCCAGAGTCCTGGGATCGAGCCCCGCATCGGGCTCCCTCCTCGGGGGGAAGCCTGCTTCTCCCTCTCCCACTCCCGCTGCTTGTGTTCCCGCTCTCACTATCTCACTGTCAAATAAATAAATAAACTCTTTACAAAAAAAAAAAAAAAAGATCTAGAAACATGAAAGATTATTTTGTTACTGTAACTTGAACTGACCTAACATAATAAAAACTTAATAAAACATAAAAAAACCCAAGTATACAGCAAACCTACTGGATGGATCATTACAGTCACAAAAATGGCTTACACAAAGTTTGTAACATGAAAAGACCCGACTTGTTATAATGTTAAGTGAAATGGAAAACATAATGTATATAAAGTGACTACATAAAATCCAACTTTACTATATTCTTCAAATTTCTATATGTAATGAAAATACTACTTGTGTAATGAAGTAGAACACAATAAATATCTGAGACACACTATAGTCTGGGACCATTTAGTGCCAAGCAAACATCCCAAAATACAGCTCTTTGGGCCCCACCAATATCATTGCAATGTAGCAGAGCAAAATTCTTGCCTGTAAATCTGCATTTATAATGACCTGGAATAATCAAAAGTTAACTAATGGATAGGTATACTGTTAAAAAAACAAGTACAAAAGGTAGTAAAAAGATCTCTATCAGAAAAGTACCAATAGGAGATGCCTAGGTGGCTCAGTTGGTTAAGCATCTGCCTTTGGCTCAGGTCATAATCCCAGGGTCCTGGGATCAAGCCCCGCATCGAGCTCCCTGCTCCGCGGGGAGCCTGCTTCTCCCTCTGCCTGCTGTTCCCCCTGCTTGAGCTCACTCTCCCTTTCTCTCTCTGACAAATAAATAAATCTTAAAAAAAAATTGGTTTAACCTTTAAAAAAGATATTTTTTTAAAAAGTACCAACAGAATATTTCACTAATAATTATTTATCTTCCTACCATCGTGTCATTCTCCTGCCCCTAAACCCTGCAAGTATCCCGACAGTGTTGGGAGTTAATTTGAACTCTTTATTACAGTGTGCATGCATTGCACAATCTGGTCCCATTCTAATAATTGCTCCCCACTCTCATCCAGGGTCTCAAAGGCTCTCATTCACAAGCCTTATGCTCTGGCTGGCCTACTCACTTTCTCTCAAAGAAACTTTATGTGCCTAATTGAGCTTTTGCTCACTCAGCCACCCTCACTTGGATTCTCCTATTCACTCCTACTCCTCACCAGCTGACTCCTCACCTTCCAGGCACAAATCAACCTCTCCAACACACAAGTCCTCTCCTTTCTGTATGTTCCTATAGACGTTTTTGTTTATAAAACACACCAAACACCCAGGGGAATTCTACCAAACATTTCAAGAAGAATTAATACCTATTCTTCTGAAACTGTTCCAAAAAATAGAAATGGAAGGAAAACTTCCAAACTCATTTTATGAGGCCAGCATTACATTGATCCCAAAACCAGACAAAGACCCCATCAAAAAGGAGAATTACAGACCAATATCCCTGATGAACATGGATGCAAAAATCCTCACCAAAATATTAGCCAATAGGATCCAACAGTACATTAAAAGGATTATCACCACGACCAAGTGGGATTTATCCCTGGGCTGCAAGGTTGGTTCAACATCCACAAATCAATCAATGTGATACAATACATTAACAAAAGAAAGAACAAGAATCATATGATCCTCTCAATAGATGCAGAAAAAGCATTTGACAAAGTACAGCATCCTTTCTTGATCAAAACTCTTCAGAGTATAGGCATAGAGGGTACATACCTCAATATCATAGAGGCCATCTATGAAAAACCTACAGCGAATATCATTCTCAATGGGGAAAAACTGAGAGCTTTCCCCCTAAGGTTAGGAACACGGCAGGGATGTCCACTATCACCACTGCTATTCAACATAGTATTGGAAGTCCTAGCCACAGCAATCAGACAACAAAAAGAAATAAAAGGCATCCAAATCGGCAAAGAAGAAGTCAAACTCTCACTCTTTGCAGATGATATGATACTTTATGTAGAAAACCCCAAAGACTCCACCCCAAAACTGCTAGAACTCATACAGGAATTCAGTAAAGTGGCAGGATATAAAATCAATGCACAGAAATCAGTGACATTCCTATACACCAACAACAAGACAGAAGAAAGAGAAATGAAGGAGTCGATCCCATTTACAATTGCACCCAAAACCATAAGATACCTAGGAATAAATCTCACCAAAGAGACAAAGGATCTGTACTCAGGAAACTATAAAATACTCATGAAAGAAATTGAGGAAGACACAAAGAAATGGAAAAACGTTCCATGCTCATGGATTGGAAGAACAAATATTGTGAAGATGTCAATGCTACCTAGAGCAATCTACACATTCAATGCAATCCCCATCAAAATACCATCCACTTTTTTCAAAGAAATGGAACAAATAATCCTAAAATTTATATGGAACCAGAAAAGACCCCGCATAGCCAGAGGAATGTTGAAAAAGAAGGGCAAAGCCGGCGGCATCACAATTCTGGACTTCCAGCTCTATTACAAAGCTGTCATCATCAAGACAGCATGGTACTGGCACAAAAACAGGCACATAGATCAATGGAACAGAATAGAGAGCCCAGAAATGGACCCTCAACTCTATGGTCAACTCATCTTTGACAAAGCAGAAAAGAATGTCCAATGGAAAAAAGACAGTCTCTTCAACAAATGGTGTTGGGAAAATTGGATAGCCACATGCAGAAGAATGAAACTGGACCATTTCCTTACACCACACACAAAAATAGACTCAAAATGGTTGAAAGAACTCAATGTGAGACAGGAGTCCATCCAAATCCTAAAGGAGAACACAGGCAGCAACCTCTTTGACCTCAGCCGAAGCAACTTCTTCCTAGAAACATCGCCAAAGGCAAGGGAAGCAAGGGCAAAAATGAACTATTGGGACTTCATCAAGATAAAAAGCTTTTGCAAAGCAAAGGAAACAGTCAACAAAACCAAAAGACAACCGACAGAATGGGAGAAGATATTTGCAAATGACATATCAGATAAAGGGCTAGTATCCAAAATCTATAAAGAACTCATCAAACTCAACACCCAAAGAACAAAGAATCCAATCAAGAAATGGCCAGAAGACATGAACAGACATTTTTCCAAAGAAGACATCCAAATGGCCAACAGACACATGAAAAAGTGCTCAATATCGCTCGGCATCAGGGAAATCCAAATCAAAACCTCAATGAGATACCACCTCACACCAGTCAGAATGGCTAAAATTAACAAGTCAGGAAACGACAGATGTTGGCGGGGATGCGGAGAAAGGGGAACCCTCCTACACTGTTGGTGGGAATGCAAGCTGGTGCAGCCACTCTGGAAAACAGTATGGAGGTTCCTCAAAAAGTTGAAAATAGAGCTACCATATGATCCAGCAATTGTACTACTGGGTATTTACCCCAAAGATACAAAAGTAGGGATCCAAAAGGGTACGTGCACCCCGATGTTTATAGCAGCAATGTCCACAATAGCCAAACTGTGGAAAGAGCCCAGCTGTCCATCGAAAGACGAATGGATAAAGAAGATGTGGTATATATATACAATGGAATATTATGCAGCTATCAAAAGGAATGAGATCTTGCCATTTGCAACGATGTGGATGGAACTGGAGGGTATTATGTTGAGCGAAATAAGTCAAAAAGAGAAAGACATGTATCATATGACCTCACTGATATGAGGAATTCTTAATCGCAGGAAACAAACTGAGGGTTGCTGGAGTGGGGGGTGGGGTGGGAGGGATGGGGTGACTGGGTGATAGACACTGGGGAGGGTATGTGCTCTGGTAAGCGCTGTGAATTGTGCAAGACTGTTGACTCTCAGATCTGTACCTCTGAAACAAATAATGCAATATATGTTAAGAAAAAAAAGAAGAAGAAGAAGGTAGCAGGAGGGGAAGAATGAAGCGGGGGAAATCGGAGGGGTAGACGAACCATGAGAGACGATGGACTCTGAAAAACAAACTGAGGGTTCTAGAAGGGAGGGGGGTGGGAGGATGGGTTAGCCTGGTAATGGGTATTGAGGAGGGCACACTCTGCATGGAGCACTGGGTGTTATGCACAAACAATGAATCATGGAAGACTACATCTAAAACTAATGATGTAATGTATGGGGATTAACATAAGAATAAAAAAAAACAAAAACAAAAACACACCAAACACTTAAACATATAGCCTAAACTTCTGTAAATAAGTATGTTATTTCCTAAAATGCATTTTAATTTCTAAAGATAAGGGACCTTTACTATATTTCTTTCGTAATAATGAATTACTTCTATATAATGCTTTACAGCTCATAAAGCAACTTCACATGTATTATTTTCAATATCCTGGTAACTTAAAAAAGAATGCTTCAGAAAACAAAATTAAAAAAATTATTTAAATGACCAAAAAAAAAAAAAAAAAGACAACGCTTCACTAATGATGTGCAGGGAGCTCATCCCCTAAAGACTTGGGATAAGGATACTCTTCCCTATAACCCTTAGATAATAATAGCTAGTGGTAGGGTGTCCGGGTGGCTCAGTCGTTAAGTGTCTGCCTTTGGCTTAGGTCATGATCCCAGGGTCCTGGGATCGAGTCCCATGTCGGTATCCCTGCTCAGCGGGAAGCCTGCTTCTCCCTCTCCCACTCCCCCTGCTTGTGTTCCTGCTCTTGCTATCTGTCAAATAAATAAAATCTTTTAAAAAAAGTAATAGCTAGTGGTGGAAAAAAAGGTTAACATTTCTTACAAAAAAATAGAAATAAAAAAAGAAGCAAACCTCATATCTGATGGCCAGATCTTGGTTTTTTTTTTAAAGATTTTATTTATTTATTTGACAGAGAGAGACATAGTGAGAGCAGGAACACAAGCAGGGGGAGTGGGAGAGGGAGAAGCAGGCTTCCCGCGGAGCAGGGAGCCCGATGCGGGACTCGATCCCAGGACCCTGGGATCATGACCTGAGCCGAAGGCAGACGCCCAACGACTGAGCCACCCAGGCGCCCAGATCTTGGTTTTTAAATACCATTCTCCAATAAAAGAAACCAGGACTCTGGAGAGATTGCTCATTTGAGGACTGGGACAGAGAAAATACAAGATGAGCATGGAACTTCTTGCAGTACAAGTAAGGAAAAGCTCAAAAAAAGGGGGCATAGCAAAGGGATACAGGTGCTAATCTGAAAGAGCTCCCAATGGCCAAAGTTGAAATAATGTGAATAACAAAATAAATAATACTGAATTAAGAGTTCATATGGATAAACAACAGGAAGAACAAATCTTCCATATAGAAGAATTCCAAATAATACACACAGGTACTCTCCCTTCCAGGAGGTGGAGCTAAATCCCCACTCACCTTAAGTTAAGGGCTGGACTTTGAAAAATCAGCATTTGGAAAGGAAAAAATTTTAACTTTCCAGTGGAGAAACACAGCAGATGGCACCTTAACCAAGTGATGAAGGCTACCGTCACCCATGATGTCATGTGGGGATCATTTACTCCCAGGATGCAATGAGAAGGGCACATCACCTGTGCTCTTCTTCACTAAAACCTGGCACCCTAATGCAGTCATGAGAAAAAACTCAAATCCAAGCTAAGGGACATTATACAACATACCTCCACACACCTCAGAACTGTCACGGTCATGAAAAACAAGGAGAAGACTGAGAATCCACCAAAGACGACAAAGACCAAGGAGAAATGACAACTAAATGCAATGTGGCATTCTGGACTAGATCTTGGAACAGAAAAAAAAAAAGACATTAATAGACAAACTGGTAATGGTAATATAAATGGTAATATACCACTGCTGGTTTCTTAGTTGTGATAAATACACCACAGTAATACAAGATTATAACAGTAGGGTAAGCTGAATCTTATACTACACCTTTATAACTTCTCTGTAAATCCAGAAGTACTAAAAAATTAAAGAGTTTAGGGGCACATGAGTGGCTCAGTAGGCTAAGCGTCTGCCTTCAACTCAGGTCATGATCCCAGATTCCTGGGATTGGGCCCCATGTGGGGCTCCCTGCAAGTGGGGAGTCTACTACTTCTCCCTTTGCCCCTCCCCCCTGCTCGTGCTCTCTCTCAAAATAAATAAAATCTTTAAAAAAAAACCCCAAAAAACTAAGAGTTTATAAAAAAGAAAATTACAGAGATCCAGATCAAATAATATGTAAAGCATCCTGTATCAAAATCACAAGATTTGTCATAAGTGTTCACTGCCATTAGCCCACAGGATGTCTAACCTGCAGCCAGGGCAGCAGATCTCCCTCCCTTCCTCAGTAGAAGTGTTCTGTACTAAGCAGCAGTACCTCTAATCCCAACTGGCCATTTCCCATAAGTCCTTTGGGTGAAAAGATGATCAGGAAATAAAAGTCTGAACCCAGTACAAACAGTATTAAATTTATATGAATGCCTGTGAATAAAGGTGTTTCAAGGTTTTGGAATCTAGTTCATCTGACCAGATATTTAAGTCTCAGTAGGAAAAAAAAAAACAAAAAACCTTGAATAAAAATAGATGGAAGGCCTTTAAAGGGCAAACCTTGCCAGTATCACACGTTCCCATTTAGGAGTAAGAATTTCTGGGTACCACAGGGTTTTAAAAAAAAATGTACATTTTGAAAAAGCACCCCGGTTGTTTGACAAAAGTGATCTATGAACTGGTTGACATGTGTGATTAAAAGGAGGCAATATTAAGATATATAATGAAGCACCTTAATATCTAGTGTAAGTCTGATATTTAATACTAAATTAATATTTAAACCAAGACTGTCTTTGGCAAAGCAGGATGTACGGTCACCCTTAACTACAGACCTAATTTTGAAAAACACTGTTACATTGTTATAGAAGAAATACTATGTTGGCCTACTTCCTACTAACTAAAATTTTAATAATATAGAATCCAAAATGCAAGTCACATTCAGAATTTTACAAGACAGAAGACAGTGATAAAGTGAGGTACTTATTTGGTCTACAAAAATCTAAGCTATTAATGAGATCATGTATAGAAACAACGGTGTATACATAAAAAATGATTAGAAAGTAGTATGGTTTTAACACAATCACTTCACATTGTAGATATGCCCATATGGATACAAATAAATGACTGAAGTCTGGCTCCGTATGTGCAGATTCTAAATTTGGAGCCATACTATGTTCAAAAAATTGGGGCTAGAGAAGGAATGTCCAAAATAAAAAATTATAAACCAACTCCAAAGAGCTGGTAACTCAGTAAACAGCTTACCCAAAGAACATTTAAAATAGAAGACATTTTTGGGCACCTGGGTGGCTCAACTGGTTAAGCATCTGCCTCTTGATTTTGGCTCAGGTCATGATCTCGAGGGTGGTGAGATTAAGCCCAGCTTCAGGTTCTGTGCTGGGCATGGAGCCTGCTTAAAATTCTCTCTCCCCCTCTGCCCCTCCCACTACCCCCACCTTGTGGGCACTCTCTCGCTCTCTCAAATACATACGTAAATGAGAGAGGACATTTAATTTTCAGTTCAATACGGTAATCCACAATGACAGGCTGAACTCTTATTAATAAAACATCTATTTTCTCAATAAAGTATACAGATGTTTTATTAAATCTACACATAGCAAGGGCTTAAGATTTTTCTGAAACATTTACAACAGATAAAATTTGGCTAGCCTGAAAGATTTCAGACTGTACAGTCACAGTATACACAACCCTCTAGTGTTGATCTTCATTTCTATACACACACAAGTATGTGTCTGACCAAAATCAAACCAAAAACTCCCCCAAAATGAAAAATCTAGCACAAATAAAGTAATTCAGATTCAGTAGTTTAAATACAGTATTTCAGTTACAGTTTGGAGTGTGACTATCACTGTAGAAAAAGGCCTTGATATTAACTACAATTTTAAGCAGATGCTGTATATTCCACATACTAATAAAAATGAAAAAGAAGAGTCTTTTCTACTCTACTCATGCTACATATATCTCAAATTTGAATTATGATGTGATTAACTAGCTTTGCAGTAGCCTTAATATAAAACCAAAGTGTTATCTCATTCAGTTTACTGACCTAAGCATTTTTCATTTTAGTATTATTTTTCTATTAATAGCCAATTACTTCCCCCTTCCAACAACTTTCACTACAGGAAGGTTTCAGAATGACAACCTTTTCCCTTTCACTCTTAAGTATTCTATATACTTAAAATAGACCAACTGCAGGAAAAACAATGAGAAATGAAAAATCTCTTGCTGCCCTTAGACGACTGAGCTGTACACTCAAGAAACAACTCTTGAGTTGAGAAATTTAAAAAAAAAAAAAAAAAAAAAGGGAAGAGGCAATATAAAAACCTCCTAAAATGTAGAAGAAATTAGACTAGTTTAGTTTTAATATCTTCTTTAATAAGACATTACAGCACACAACTGAGCCCCTAGTATGTCAGTTAAACATGGGGATGCAGATCCATAGGAATTAGAATGGAAACAAACGTAATCTTAACCCCATTCCTTTTGGCAATTAATGGAAATACAGAATACAACCGGACCAATTCTCTCTCAGTGTCTCAGATTTTATAAAGTCTTTGAAGACACCATAACAGTTTTATAATGAACTTTGCTGTGATCTGTTAAAGAATCTTCAAATTTAATAATGAGGATGCTTAAGAATTGTAGTTTTCCCTTAGAGCAAATTTAACTCAAACATAATAAAAAGGGATTGTACTAATAATCCTTATACGAAGTATGAGAATTAATGTCTTATGCAAGATCAATGCAGCTAGTTTCCTATCACTGAGATATAAAGTTAAATATGGTGTCTTCAGCTGCTTATAAAAAAGGGTTAAATACAAGAACAAAAAGCTTTTATTCTGAATTACAGTCAGTAAAAATGAAAAAAAAAAACAAAAAAACAAAAAAAACCCCAAAACTTGTGAATGGTTTTTAAATGATTTGTTACTAAATGTAAACATACATATGGTCAAAGCGCTTTTAAAAACCTTTAAATTGTAATTTAACCAGAACTTTAATAAATTCCACTACAAGCAATCAGGCAAATTCTAATGTTCTGGTACCAACACATTAGGAAATAACAGATATTAAATCTGAAACTTAGGAAATTAAATACATGAAAAAATGACTATTTTAAAGAAAGAATGTAATAGAAGTTGCTAAGAAACTATCGCCACTGAAGCTTTTCCTTGTAAATATCTTACTTAAAACTTAGTGAAGTCAAACAAGGTGGGCAGAATATGCATAGCCACAAAACAAAGGCAGTGATGAATTACAGCAGAAAGAGGGAATGCATTTTGTAATCCACAGGATCAGACTTGTGGCTCTAAGCAATTACCAGGAAATAGTTGAGTGTTCTTCCTATTATTATTAACTTTAAAATTTAAACAGAGTTACAGCAGTTTCACTAGTAAAGTTAATAGCTGACAAAAGCAAATTAGAAGAACCCTAAAATTAGTCTTCCTTAACTGGGTAGGATTTACCTCATCCATCTGAACTAACCCATTTCCCCATCCTCAGAGCCAAAAGAATGTGGAGATTGGCCTATTTTAATCCTTTTCTAGTTCAGACAGAAGTCATATTGTACAGGCTTTGATTTTAGGAACCAGCACAAAGTAAACTCCTAAAATCAACTATTCACTTACAAAGGAAAGGAGGGAGAAGGTTCTGGGAATTAACCCAGCGGCAAGTCATTCCACTCTTCCTGTTAATGAAAATCCATTCATAAAATTGGCCAAAACATTAATAAGTTCCAAAAAGTCCTTCAAAAATTGAGTTTTAACTTCCAATTACTGAACTTTGAATTTTGAAAGAATCTGGTATAATTTATGTAAGATAGAGCTTTACCAGTGTGCATATGATCCATCATATTTTGTATTCAATGACAGCCTTACTGATTTCATTATGGCATACACTTCAGAACCTAATCTTTCAGAAGGGCTCACTGAAAATCCAACGCATTAGGAATTTATCAGTCATCGACAGGGTATTCCTGGCTGGCAGCTATGGCCAGGTCATATGGCAAGTTGAAATATTCCAACCTCAAACACAGGAAACAATCAGAGGGGTAAATGACACATGATGGTAATATACTAAGGCAGCAGGTAAGTCATTCTTCACCTAGATCAACAGCTGCCAATAAAACTGTATGAATGAGTCTGTTCTAGTTTAGCTAATGAACCTGCCACTGAACTGAGAGGGAGGTAAGAATTGCGCCTGCAATTCTAGTTGACGAATTCATTAGATTTTCATAAGGCAAATAATGTGGAAAGTTAGAACAGAATTTCTAAAACCATTTATCCTGTGATGTTGTAAAATCAAAGTACTACTTTATTAAATGAGTTATTTTACACAATATGAACATCAATATAATTACAATTGTAAAAAAATTTTTTATAACAAGGATGGACTGATTTCCAGATTTCCAAATCAGAGTCAACTGTACATTTACACAGAATTGTCTTTGCATGAAGCCCAAAAGGGAACAGCATAAAAATGAGTGTTTCTGTAGCCCCTTTATTTTTGCTGATCAACAGTTTGTTAGAAAAGCAGCTGCAGGTTTGTTACCTAAGTTCTGAGACAGTAGAAGAGTCAAAGGTGTCATGAATTCACCTATAAGACATAAATGAAATTTGCAGTGAATGTAAGCATTGCACAAATACAACTTACATGCATTTCAAATGTCTAAGAAAAATGCACCACATGCATAAGCTATCAAGTTAGCCTGACAGATCTGTCAATGATTTTATAAACAAATCTTTGATGAATTTACTTTAAAAAGAAATAATTGTCTCACACCATCACCACCTTAGAGAAAACAAAAAACAGAAAACCAACCACACAGATTATTTTCAAGCAACTCTCAAGTTTACACAGTGTGTGCCTCCATTCACCATGTGTCCTAATGCACTCAGAAGCTCTGTCAGACACTGGAAATAAAATACCTGCACCAAGGCACTCAGGAACACTGTTCTGCATCACTTCTGGAAGCAAGACCCTCAAATGCCTTTGTAATAGTTATTTTCTTTAAGCTGGTAAGTCTTTTCCATTCTTGGACCAGAGTTGGCCAGCATCACCTCATCCCCCCATGTTGGGCTACAGTAGTAAAAACTTGGGTGTTTCAAAGGCATTGAGATGATCTGGTTTGGGGAAATGGGCTTTTAACAATTGTAAAGGGAAACATTAACTTAAAAAGGGGAAGCAATAAAATCTCAGCTGGAAAGTACACATTAATTTCACAGTCACAGAAGATAATTTTGCTCTTGTGTACAACCTTGACATTAACAAAGGAAAAGACAAAAGGTCAATTACCTGTAAACAACTTTATGCCTGAACATCAGCCAATTCTGGAGGAAGTGGAGTCTTAGGATGCTTGCTTTCAAAGTGCTGCTTGAAGGTCTTAGGGTCTGGCATTTGTGTCTAATTTAAAAAAATGTGGAAAAAAGAGACTTTATTCATGAAATAAAAATGTGTTAACTTTTCAAATCCCGAACCGGCTCAGGAGAGACAATTATCTCAAAACACTTTCAAGTTCCTGCAACTAGTGGCTGGCATATGAAAAAGGACCTTGCAACAAAGAGATTCCTAATATATCACCATATTTCACATACAAAGAAAAGGGTGGGTCACAGAATGAAGTATTCTGCTTGTTTGATTAACAGCAAACAGGTAACATTTACTTAACATGTTATGCTAAGCAGGTTACCTGAATTCTCATAGAACCTTCCTACAGTAATCCTAAATTAGTTCCTACTATCCTTCCTCATTTAACAGGATAAGGAAACTAAAACCTAGAGGGTAATTTGCCCAAGACCTGTTTTAACCTAGTACTAGTACTTCAGTTCTCAAATGCTACATTATACCAACTTCCCTAGGCAAGGACCTTCAATTATTTATTCTTTTGCCCATTCGATTAAACAAAACATGAAATAAAAGTTTTTGCTGTTTTGTTCAACCGCTCCAGTACTTTTAGGTCAAAGTATTTCTTCATCAGTAATTTAATGAAATTTACTTTTACCCTGCTTCTTTCCAAACAGAATCTAAAGTTGCTTGATTTCATTATTTTGAGGTATCAAAGCTCAGTATGAACTAGATATTTAATGTAATAGATTTCCTCTCTTAATGAAGAACTTTTATGTAGTCAGGAACTTCTATTTCATCAGTAATGCCTTCACATGATGAACTTGTCTTACTGAGATCCCTTCCTACAACCCTACCCAGGTGTAGAGCTTTGGGAAAAAATACATTTATACATATGGTATATATATGCATATGTATTTGACCAACCTCGCTATGTATTTTTTCCTTTGGGACTTCTACTCACTAACTTCAAGGGTGCTGAGATTAAACAAAAAAGCAAGAAAGAGACTCTGGCTTGGAATTTAAGAAAAACTTTTTTTTTTTTTTATTTTATTTACTGAGAGAGCAAGCGAGCAAGAGAGAGCACGAGCGGGGTGTGGGTGGCAGAGAGAGAGGCAGACTCCCTGCTGAGCAGGGAGCCCAAAACAGTGCTCAATTCCAAGACCCCGAGATCATGACCTGAGCAGAAGGCAGACGCTTAACCGACTGAGCCACTCAGGTGCCCCAAGAAAAACTTCCTTGAAAGGCAGTGTGGTATGAAAGGCAGAGGTGGGCTCTGGAACTTGACTGCCGGGGTTCAGATCCCAGCTCTTCTCTGTACTAGCTGGGGCACCTTGCACAAGTTATTTAATCCCCTTGACTCAGTTTACTCTCCTGTAAAATGGGAATAACAAAAGTCCTTTATCTCAGGGTGGTTGTGTGGATTAATGGGCTCATACATGTAAAACACCTGATAAGCACTCAATAGCAGTTGTTAACAGCTATTCTTCAAATCTAACAAAACACATTAGTTCTAGGAAAAGCCCTCAATGTAAATATACTCCATATAGTTTTATAGACATCCCACTACAAATTTAGTGAAGAAAAAAGTCAACTCATAACCAGAGATATGTTCACTTGTATCCTGCATAGCTGTAAACCAAGAATGTAGATCTGATTTCCTTACAAAGTTCAAAGTGCAGTATCTGCCGTGAAGAAGACATCTTTCTTCTAAATGAGGAAAGGGACTTTGTTCACTCCCTTTCCCTGACACCTAGAGAACTATGCCTGACCACAGGAGCCATTCACAAAATTTTTGTTGAAGAGACAAGTGAAGATGGACACCTAAAAGAACCAGCTCGCCAATCTACTATTTTGCCATAGTTGCAAAATTGTAACCTATATAAACCAATGTCTACGGAAAGAACTGTCCACAGGAAAACTATGTCTTTCAATCCCCCTTACCCTACAAACAGTGCAGGTATATATTAAGGCAGCTTTGGCAGCAGCCTTTTGGTCATGTCCTTGTTTCTTCTTTTGTCCAGCTTGCTTTTTGGCATTTTTCTGCTGAGACTGAATCTTCTGCTGTCCACGAGCCATATCTAAAAACAGAAGTTGAGGCATTAGAGTGATTAATACAGAGTAACCTAAGTATGGTAACGCTCTCAGAGTTGAAGACTTAAGTTTTATAGAGGTGTCTATCAAAATGTGTGGGTTTTTAAGTTCTTGCATACAATGCTACCAGAGAATAAGTTAGTACAACCACTGTGGGAAACTGGTAGTTGTCTACTCTACAACCTACAATTCCACTCTCAGTATGTATCTAACAGACATACAAATGTACATATACATCCAAAGACAGTACAAGAAAGTTCAGAGCACCTGTTACCAAAACTGAAACAATCCAAATGCCAGTTACTAGTAAAATGGATACATAACTTGTGGTATATTTAGACAATGGAATACTATGCTGCATTCAAAAAGAAACTATTGTTACAAGTAACAACATGGTTGTATTCAGTGTTAAGGGAAAGAAGTCAGATACAAAAAATATAGGTTGTATAAAGTTTAAAACAGGCAAAGCTAATCTAGGAGGTAGTGACTGGGGAAAAAAGGGCATGAGGGAGGATTTATGGGGTGGTGATATGTTCTATATCTTGATCTGGGTAATGCTTATACAGATGTGTTCACTTTTAAAAATTCATCGAGCTGTACCCCTGATATTTGTGCACTCTGCTATATATAATCTTCAAAAATATACCAGAAAAGCTTAGTGCCTTTCCCCAAGCATTTGCTTGATCACTTTGCAAAGGTACTTTCCCTTTCCAGTATTCACTGTTGTGAATTAAGATTTTTACAACTTTAAGAGAAATAAGGGCTGTCATCTAAAGCTTCTGGAGATCCTAAGAGCAATGGGAACTGTTCTCTTAAATACTCAGGTTCCATAAAACTACTGTGCTATCCTAAATCTTCCTTAAAAAATGGTCTTTGCAGGATTGCTGAAGAAATTAACAAATAAAATTAAATTAGTTTTCAGTTGAGAGAACCTTGTAAAAAAGGTAAAGATGCCTTTACAAAAATGAAAGGTACCACTTTTTACTTATAGTCTGAAATGAAGCTAAATGGGTTAAAAATAATTAAGTTACTGAAAAAGTTACTTTTACTTCTGCATTAAAATTAAAGTCTTCTCAAACCAAAAAACAGACTCTTAACTATAAAGGACTGATGATTCCCAAGGGGTAGGTGGGTGAAATAGGGGGTGGGGATTGAAGAGTACACTTATGATGAGCACTGAGTATGTATAGAACTGTTGAATCGCTATATTGTACACCTGAAACTAATATAACATTGCATGTTAAACTACACTGGAATTAAAATAAAATTTAAAAAATTAAAGTCTTCTATCAGACAACACGAGTTAAACCTGCTCATGAAGAGTCTATGGGCCCCAACTGCTTTTTAAAAATATTGAAACTGGGTCCTAAGTAGAATTCCTATATATACCTTTGACCAGAACTGCAATTAGTTTTAAACTTTTTTTTTTTTTTAAGATTTTATTTATTTGACAGAGAGAGTGAAAGAGCACAAGCATGGGGAGCAGCAGAGGGAGAGAAAGAAGCAGGCCCCCTTCGGAGCAGGGAGCCTGATGCGGGACTCGATCCCAGGACCCTGGGATCATGACCCGAGCCGAAGGCAGATGCTTAACCATCTGAGCCACCCTGGCGCCCTAAGTTTTAAACTTTTAAATCATTGCAGGATATGAACATAATATGGATGTAGATCACCTTTACCAGAAAACAGGGCTGGCTTTTTTCTGACTGGAACCCTAATCAGTTAATGGATATAAAGTCAAAGCCTATTATAGAAACATATGAGCCTCTCCCCCCCAAAAAAAGGGTCCTGACAAAATAAATACACTGCTTGGACAAATTCCCCACTAGTATTTAACACAGAATAAAACACAGAAGAGGATCAATGCTTTTTTAAAAAGCTAGTTGAATATTTTAACAAACTACAAAAATTCTTAGTATGCTAGCCTAGTATACTCGCAAATAATAGTAAATGTTACCAGATGTATTAGTCCTTGAAAACTAAACTTCCATTTTAGTTTTTATAAAGCCAAATCTTTATTAATGCCAAGCCAAATGGTATGATTCTTTTTAAATGTATATTTAAGTACAAATGTTACGGCAAGCATACGGAACCTATTCACACAGAAACAGATTTGGATACTTAAGTATGATCTGGATGATAACAGGTATTCAATCTTTACGTATCCCAATATTTTATAACATCTTTTATCAGTACCTTATGTTAGAATAGTTTAGTCCTCTCATGCTTCTGAGCTCTTCTACACAATGTCTACTACGCATGCTAACACTGATTTTGTGGGTAACCTCAATTATTTTATGCCAATTCCAGAAGTATCTTTGATAATTACAAGATATTAACTATTTCAATACCATTTTCATGCAGTGATCTGTACAATGTAATGAGATGCACAACATTATTTTTAACTTTTCCATTTAGGGCTTCTCCTAAAATATAACATTACACAATACATTTAACCCATTTTCCCTGTCATCTAACAGTAACAAAACCATAAAAGCTTTAATAAGTAAAGACTGTGGTCACTTATTTTTAAAACAAAACTTAACACCCGGTGAAGGAAATCGAATCAACAGTCTAAACGCATGGGGTAGGCCCCCAACTTCTAACAACTCCCTGCATTGATTTCCTTTCTGAAAGCAGAAATGCAAACGAACAAGCCACCTGCTTTTGGACAGCTCAACTTTGGAACTGCTCTCAAGCCAATCGAATTTTCTACAAAATCTTAAGCACAACTTCTTAATTACACACGACAAACTGAGGGCCAACAAGTCATTTACAAATACCTTAAACGCAGGTTTTTAATTTAACTCTTATTTAGTGTGGTTTTCCGAGAGGGATGCAAAGAGGGAAGTAGAACGAATAAAGAGTTCTTCTAAAATGAAGAGCTCTTACAGGAGGCAACAAGTAAGCATTGCCCCCCAAAGATCCTCTTAAAACCAAAAACAACTGAGTAAGAAAAGATTTGGGATCCAGGAAGTAGGATCATTCTCCATAACCATATGAAACGAGGAGGCCAGGCAGTGATCAACATCCTGACCCTAGCTTTTAACTACATCCTTTCAGGGAGGGAAGAGGAAAGCACCAGGAGTAAGATCTATTTCACCCAACACATGACCGACCCAGCTGCAGCCCGGCCCACCTGCCTTCCCCGCCGGCCTCTCCCGCGTCGGGCAGCCCCTTCCTCGGTCCGGCCACACAGCCCCCACCGACCGACCCGCCACTCCTCACAGACCCCGGACCGAGACGCGGCTCCCAGAGGCTCTGGCGGCCCCAACCCCGGCCCCTTCGGCCGCGGGGAACCCGGGCCTCGAGAAACCGGCCAGCTGCCGTCGCCAAGGGGTAAGGTTACCGCTCCGCGCGGCGGCCGCGGGCGGCCTGCAACCCGGCCACCTGCAGGGCCTGGCAGGCGCCCGAGCTCTCCCTCCTGCCCGCGGCCCGCGCCGGGACAGGACGGGCCCGGCCGCCGCCTGGGAGGCGGGGAGGCCGGCGGCCCCTCGCGACCCGCGGCGACCCCGCCGCCAGGCCCCCACCCCGACTCCCGGACGTCCTGCGGCGTCAGCGCCGCCCCCACAGCCGCTCACCCGGGCTGGGACAGTCTTGCGTCGGAGAGACCGCGCAGCGCGAGAGGGCCGGGGGAGGTGGCCGGAGGGAGAGGAAGGGGGAGAGCGCCCAGCACCGCTTCGGCCTCCTCCACCCGCCGAGGAGGGGAAAGAGGAGAGCACAACAGCCCGCGCCTCGCACCCGCCGCCGCCGCCGCCGCCGCCGCGCGCGCCCGCCGCCGCCTCAGCCTCGGGGGAGGCCACTATGCTCGTGCCCGCGCACGCCGCGCAGCTCTCCCAGTCGCCCCAGCGCCCGCCTGCTCCTCGCCGCCCACGCGCCTTCCTGCGGCGGCCGCCTCCCGCGCTCCTCCCCTGCTCGCACGCCTGCGCCCTTTCCGGTCGCGCCGGCCAATGGCGGTGCGCCCCTATTACATAAGCGCCAGGGGGCGGGGCCTGGCGGCGACGGCGGCCCCTTAGAGACGGGAACCGCAGGGGACGTCGCCCTCTGTCCCCGGCGCCCCTCCCTTCCCGCGTGCTCTATCTAGGCGGCTTCTGCCGGCCCTGGGAGCCGCGTGATCCCGGTGCTGCTGGGTGACCGCCCGCGGCGTGTTTCACAAGTCGCTTGCTGGCTCACTCACTCGGGCGGCGGTCCGGCCTCGGCCCCCGCGTTCCTTCTCACTCGCCTCCCGCCTCGCCGGCGCCCTCCTATGCAGCGGCCCGGGGACGGGCCCGGAGAGGTGCGCCAGCGCCGCGGCGGCGTGGGGCACCGGGGAGCCCGCCACCCGGACGCACCACCACCGCCGCCCCCGCCCTTGCCCCCAGTGCGGCCGGCGGGCCCAGTGGACCCTGATAGGGACGCGCAGCCTTTGTTCTCTCACCGGCCAACCCCCAATCTCGTTCCCACGGAAACTCCGGTTATTTTTACCAATCTGGGGTTTTTAGTGAGTTCAAGATTCCAGCCTGTCGCAGTATTGCTGGCTAGAGTACCCCGACCGCTTTAGCTGAATACTGACAATATACAGAGTTGCTAACATTTGGGAAATGGTTACGTTGATTTTTTTTTTTTTCCTGGTCTCTCTTGATTTACAGGCCATGACCGTCAACTTCCAGTTGCGATTGGGGCGCCTGGGTGGCTCAGTGGTTGGACGTCTGCCTTCGGCTCAGGTCAAAAAAAAAAAACCCCAAACCCAAAACGATTGCGATTGTAATCTGATTATCTGGAAATGGCATTTTAGACATTGGCTTTATTCGATTTCTCTCCTGCCCCCTCGCCCACCACACACATTGGTTTCTAATTAGATTTATTCGTAACAAGGAAAAGGGAAGCTTTTGCATTTGATGTTCTCACCTTGCGGGAAGCGTCCACGCTCCCACTTGCCTGTCAGTGCCCGGGAGAAGCTAGTTTAATATAATACATCCCAAGTTACGGGACATAGATATTACAGCATTGTTTAGAATAACTGGGAAGGAGTTAGTGGCTTGTCGCATTTGGGTGGCATACAGTGATCTGGTTGATAAGTCTTTCCTTATCCTCATTTCAGCCTCGTTTACCTTTCACACCTCTCCCATACTGCAGTTTTAAATTATATGTTTAAATTTTATTGATCTCTCCAGTATTGAGTTGCAAGCTCATTTTCATCACTGTATTTCCAGTGTCTAACAGTGTGCTAAACATTGTAGGCACTGATTAAATGGATATTGACCAAATGAACTGGAGGTATCTAAAGAAATCAAAACTTTTGACATATCATGAAACTCTAGCTTAGCCAATAGTCACCATAACCATAATAACTGTATTAATCTGGCTAACAGGGGTATGAGGTACTCCGAGAGTCTAGACACAGGAAATCCAACGAGCTCTGTTTGTCTAGCCATGAATCAGCGTGGGCAGTGGAAAGGGACAGAGAAATTTGGTGGGCTGAGGTAAGTCTTAACTGGAGAGGTGATTTTTGCTTTCAAGTGATATTACTATGCCTCTTGTTACCGAGGCCTAGGTAAAAATAGCCATTTAAGCCAGTGTTTCTTAAAATTCTGCATTATACCACCTTTGAGAATTTGACAAAGCTAAGGACTTTGCCCCTGGAAAGTTCATATATATAAAAACTTACCTCCGGGGCACCTGGGTGGCTCGGTCGTTAAGCGTCTGCCTTCGGCTCAGGTCATGATCTCAGGGTCCTGGGATCGAGCCCCACATCGGGCTCCCTGCTCAGCAGGAAGCCTGCTTCTCCCTCTCCCACTCCCCCTGCTTGTGTTCCCTCTCTCACTGTGTCTCTCTCTGTCAAATAAATAAATAAAAGTCTTTATTAAAAAAAAGCAAAAAACTTACCTCCGTTGGCAGAGTTTCTCAACCTTGGCCCTACTGACGCTTTGCGCTAGATTGTTGTTATGGGGGCCTGTCCTAGGGATTGTAGGATGTTTGGCAACATCTCTGTCCTGTACCCTTTTGATGTCAGTAACTCTCTATCTCCAGTTGTGACAAACAAAAAATGTCTCCATACCTTTCCAAATGTCCTCTGGGGGTCAAAATCTGCCGTGTTTGAAAACTGCTGCCTAGAGGATATGGTATGATGATAACTTTATATGTTGGTTAGGGCATTTGAAATACGAAGGGAAAAAAGAAATGGATAAGATTCAGCATCTGAGATGAAAGGCGGATGAATTAGCATTACTACCAGCTGGTGTCCTACTTATTCTATAGAAATGTGACAGCAAATGGGATATGAACGCCTTAGAAGGATTTTTATACACATTGCTGGTTTTAATTGTGAATGCTGCAGTATTTCTACTGATTGGTTCTCTTCTACCTTTTTTTTTTTTTAAGATTTTATTTATTTATTTGACAGAAAGAGACAGTGAGAGAGGGAACACAAGCAGGGGGAGGGGGAGAGGGAGAAGCAGGCTTCCCGCAGAGCAGGGAGCCCGATGTGGGGCTCAATCCCAGGACCCTGGCATCATGACCTGAGCCGGAGGCAGACGCTTAATGACTGAGCCCCCCAGGTGTCCCGGTTCTCTTCTACCTTTAGACAATTACTTTAGGTTAATATGCAATAGGCATGTGCCTGTTTTCAAACCAAAATCAACATCAGATTAAAATGCTTCTCTGAAGACCTGAAAGATTTATTTTTTTGTATTCATGTTTGATTTTCAGGGGTGAAAGAGCTGAATCAATATATTATTTTTCAAATGACCAGATTATTCTGAATAATTTTCCCCAATTTATCTGTGGCATGTAGGTTAATATCTAAATATAGTAAAGTGCTTAGCTTAGAGGTTCATTAGAGTGTAAAAGAGGCAAGGTCCTGGCCCTATAGGTCCTTCCATCTCGTGACATATAATAACAGCAATAATGACAACAATAAACTCAAAACAAAAATGTTTCCTTTTCTAGCTCTTATTCCTATAATCAACTTCTTGTTGCAATTTTTCAGGGCTGCAACCTGGAATATCTTGTTTTCTCTACACTGTTTCCCCAAAGAAATCTCATTGACTCTTGTGGCTTTAAATAATGAACTTCAGATGACCCTACATCTATCTACTAGTTCAACCCTCTCTTCTGATTTCTAAATTGATATATCCAAGTGCCTATTTTCCATTTCCACTTTAATGTTTTATAGACATTTCACATTTAATACCATATGGTATTGAATCAAAGAAGCTATTGATTGTAAGTCACATTTATCTCCACCAAGATAAAAAAAAATTACTGCCACTTGAACTATGGCATAATACTAAGATACCCTTGATTGTACAATACATCTCAATTTCAGAGATGTTAAAATCAGTTTTTAAAATATTGCAATTTAGGGTGCCTGGGTGGCTCAGTTGGTTGGGCAACTGCCTTCAGCTCAGGTCATGATCCTGGCGTCCCGGGATCGAGTCGCACATCGGGCTCCCTGCTTGGCGGGGAGTCTGCTTCTCCCTCTCCGGCTCCCCCCTCTTGTGCTCTCTCTCTCTCTCTCTCTCTCTCTCACTCTCTCTCTCAAATAAATAAATAAAATCTTTAATAAATAAATAAATAAAATACTGCAATTTATTAGAATAGCATCAAAAAGAATAAAATAGGAATAAATTTACAAAAAAAGTGCAAAACTTATATTCTGAATGCTACAAAAGATTGTTGAAAAAATTTAAAGAAAACCTAAATAAATTGAAAGACATTCCATGTTCATGGATCAAAAAATTTAATATTATAAAACTGGCAATATATCCCAATTTTATCTGTAGATTCAGTGCTTCCCCTATCAAAATCTCAGCTGTCATTTTTGCATAAATCAACAAGCTTATTCTGAAAACTACTGGGAAATTCCAAGGAACCCAAAAGTGGTAAAATAAGAAAATATTTGATCTTTGACCCCATTCCTGGCACAAAGCTCATAAAACCCTTGGAATTTCCTGAGTGATAGGAGTGTCTTTTGTCATTCATAAGGAGCTCCTTTTGAGCATACCTGAATTTATGCTAATAAGGGGGCTTAGGGTGGGGCCCCTAGATGGTGTCAGGATAGGAGTCCTCACCAGATAGACAGATGATTAGAGAATTAAAACTTTTCAGCCTTAATTACCAACCTCTGGGGAGGCAAGGAGAAGGGGGCTGGAGATTAAGCTCTATAAAAACTATTGAGCAAAATTTGATGAGCTTCCACATGCTGGGAAGGTGGCATACCCCAGTTCCATGGGGATAGAAGCTCCTGCCTTTGGGATCCTTCTGAACTTTGGCGTATGTTCCTCCTCATCAGGCTGCACATCTGCATCCTTTATAATATCTTTTACAATAACAGTTTAAACATAAGTACATGTTTCTCTGAGTTTTGTGAACTGTTCTAGCGAATTAATCAAACCTAAGGAAGTGATCATGGGAACCTCTGACTTATAGCAGGTTAATCAGAAGCACAGGTAATGACCTGAACTTGCTACTGACATCTGAAGAGGAATAGGGGGGCAGTCTTATAGGACTGAGCTCTTAACCTGTGGGACCTGATGCTATCCCCAGGTAGACAGTAAATTGTAGAACACCTAGCTGGTGTTGCAAAATTGTTTGATGTTTGGAAAACCTACATATCTGGTGTCAGAAGGGAAGTAGTGTTGTAGTGAAGTTTTGAGAGTAGAGGAGACCCAGGGAGGAGGAGTCTGTTTTTTTCCTTACATCAGAATAGCCAAAACAATGTTAAAAAGAGGAACAAAGTTGGAGGACTTAACTTCCCAATTTCAAAACTTGCTATAAAGCTATCGTAATTAAGACTGTGGTACTGGCATAAGAACAGCCATGTAGATTAATGGGATAGAACTGAGAACCCAGAAGTAAATATTCACATTGATTTTAACACAGATGCCAAGAAAAGTCAACAGGGAAGGAGTAGTCCTTTCAACAAATGGTGCTGCAACAATGGATATCCACATGCAAAAGAATGAAATTGGATCCCTACCTCATGCCTTTTACAAAAATTAATCAAAATGGGGGGCCCCTGGGTGGCTCAGTTGGTTAAGCGACTGCCTTCGGCTCAGGTCATGATCCTGGAGTCCCAGGATCGAGTCCCGCATCGGGCTCCCTGCTCAACAGGGAGTCTGCTTCTCCCTCTGACCCTCCCCCCTCTCATGTGCTCTCTCTCTCATTCTCTCTCTCAAATAAATAAATAAATAAATAATCTTTAAAAAAAAATTAATCAAAATGGATTACAGACCTAAATGTAGATGCTAAAAGTATAAGATCCTTAGAAGAAAATACAGGAATAAATCTGCATGACCTGGAGTTAAGCAAAGCCTTCTTAGATGTGATACCAAAAGCATTCATAACAAAAGAAGTGACCCAGGGGTGCCTGGGTGGCTCAGTCGGTTAATGTCCAACTCTTGTTTCAACCCAGGTCATGATCTCAGGGCTGTGGGATCAAGCTCTGCTTCGGACTGGGCTCCATGCTGGGTGTGGAGCCTGCTTAGGATTCTCTTTCCCTCTCCTCCTGCCCCTCCCCCCATCTCTGAAGAGGAAAAAAAAAAAAAAAGAAAGAACCCATTTAGACTAGATATTTCTTTAAAGAAGACATAAAAATGGCCAATGCATACAAGGAAAGATGCTACCATTATTAGCCCTCAGGGAAATGCAAATAAAAATACTGAGACGGTACTTCACACCTACTAAGTTGGCTAAAATAAAAAAGACAGGTATTAAGTGTTGGAGTGGATGTAGAGAAAATGGACGCCCCCATACTTGCTGGTGGCAATGTGAAATGGTGTAGCCTCTTTGGGAAACATTCTAGCAGTTCCTCAAAAGTTTAAATACAGAGTTACCATATGACCCAGGAATTCCTATCCTAAGTCAATACCCATGAGAAATGAAAACATACATCCACACAAAAACTTGTAAATGAATGCTCCAAACAGCATTTTGGCTATTCATAATAGCCAAAAAGAAGAAACAACCCAAATTTTCATCAACTGATGAGTTGATAAATAAAAGTGGTATATCCATAAAATAGAATATTATTCAGACATAAAAAGGCATGAAGCACTGAGACATGCTACAACATGGACAAATCTTGAAAACATTATGCTAAGTGAAAGAAACTAGGCACAAATGACCACAAATTGTATGATGATTTGATTTATATGAAATGTCCAAAATTGGCAAGTCTATAAAGATTAAGTAGATTAGTGGTTGCCTAGGGCTGGGAGAATTGGAGGGAAATGGGGAGTGCCTGGTAATGGGCATGGGCTTTCTTTTGGGATGATGAAAATGTTTTAAAATTGACTGTGGTGATTGCACAACTCCAAATACACCGAAAACCACTGAATTGTGCACTTTAAATGAGTGATTTGTATCTTATGTGAATTATATCTCAATAAAGCTGTTACATTTTTTAAAAAGTGATTTTGAATTACAAAAACTGGAATGTCCAATATTCTATCCATTGCCATGCCCAAATCTCCTTCCATCCACTTCATCCCACCTCAGTAAAGGCACTGCCACCCACTGGAATAACCATTTCAAAACACTGTTGTTAGCTCTGACACTTCTCATCATTTATCCCCCATTTCCAATCTATTGCCAAGTCATGTTGACCTATTCCAGAATATATATTGATTCTGTCCACTTTTCACCATCTGCGCCACCACTGGTCTAGTCCAAGTCATCATCTTTCATGTGGTTTGTCTGGAGCAATTAACCTACCAGGAAACGGAGAACTTCTCCAGCTCCCCTTTAGTACAATTACTTCTAGGCAATCATAATGATCTTTTAAAAAGACAGATCTGGGGGCGCCTGGGTGGCTCAGTCGGTTAAGTGTCTGCCTTCGGCTCAGGTCGTGATCCCAGGGTCCTGGGATCGAGCCCCGCATCGGGCTCCCTGCTCAGTGGAGAGCCTGCTTTTCCCTCTCCCACTCCCCCTGCTTGTGTTCCCTCTCTTGCTGTCTCTCTCTCTGTCAAAAATAAATAAATAAAATCCTTAAAAAAAAAAAAAAAGGCAGATCTGCTCAGGATACTTTCATGCTTAAAACCCTTCCCTGGCCATTCATGGCACACAGAATGAGATCCAGTCTTCTTGTCACGATACACCGAGCCTTGTCTGGGCTCCTGAAATTCTTTTCTCTTGCTGTGCTCCAGCTCAGTGGTCTTTCAGTTCCTCAAGCTGACAAGCTCTTCCCTACCATGGGGCCATGCTCTATGCTCTTCCCTCTCTTGTATGGGCCTGCTCTCCCTTCCAGTATGGCTACTTTCTATTCCCTCTTCAAATTCCAGCTGATATATCACATTCTCAGAGAAGCCTTCCTACCTTGAGCTCCCATCTAAATGAAGATTCCTCTGGGGGTGCCTGGCTGGCTCAGTCAGTAGAGCATGTGACTCTTGATCTCAGGGTTGTAAGTTCAAGCTCCACGTTGGGTGTGGAGATTACTTAAAAATAAAGAATCTTTACAAAAAATAAGAATAAATAAATGAGGATTCCTCTGTGTGGAGAAAAAATAATCTTTGTACACTGTTGGTGGGAATGTAAAGTGGTGCAGCCACTGTGAAAAACAGTATGGCGGTTCCTCAAAAACTTAAAAATGGAACAACCTATGATCCAGTATTGGGTATTGTATATACCCTCTATGGGGTATTTACCCAAAGGTATATAAATAAAAGGGTATACCCTCTATTGGGTATTTACCCAAAGAAAACAAAAACACTAATTCAAAAAGGTATGTGCATCACTATGTTTATTACAACATTATTTACAATAGCTAAGAAATGGAAGGGACCTAAGTGTCCATTGATAGACAAATGGATAAGGAAGATGTGGTACACACACACACACACACACACACAGGAGTATTACACAGCCATGAAAACATGAGATCATGGCTTTTGAGACAACATGGATAGACCTAGAGGATATTATGCTAAGTGAAATACTTCAGGCTGAGAAAGACAAATACCACATGATTTCCCTCGTATGTGGAATCTAAAACAAAAACAATTGAATAAACAAACAAGAAGCAAAATCATACCTGTAAATACAAAATAAACTGATGGTTGCCAGAGGGGAGGGGGAATGGCGAGATGTGCAAAATGGGTGAAGGGGAGAGGGAGATGCAGGCTTCCAGTTATGGAATGAATAAGTTATGGGAATCAAAGGCACACCATAGGGAATATAGTCAATAATACTGTAATAGCAAGATATGGTGACAGATGGTGGCTACACATGTGGTGAATATAGCATAATGTATAAACTTGAATGTAGTATAATATATAAACTTTTGAATCACTATGTTGTACATCTGAAACTGATGTAACATTGTGTGTCAACTATACTAAAAAAATAAAAAAAAAAAGAAACACAAATGCAAAAGGCAATTCTAAGAAAGGGGAAAAATTTATACCATCTACTAGGTTCATAAAAGTAAAAACATTTAATAGCAAAGAATAGGAAAGCTATAATGGGGGGGGTGTAGAACAGTATTTAAATGGGTAGCATCAAGATTATTTGTTCCTTTAAGGGTGGCTAATGAATGCAGAAAAACCTTCAGGTACTTACTTTTGAAAAATAGCTTTGTTGAGGTATAACGGACATACAATAAACTGAATGTATTTAAAGCGTTAATAAATAAACAAATAAATAAGAATTCCCCTGCTTTAGTGCTCTTGTAGCACCCTGTACTTTTCATTCTTAGTGCTTATCATGCTATGTAGTTTATTGTAAATATAGAGATCATATACATAAACACATGTATATACATATACAATTATATGTAGATGTGTATATATATATGTTCGTGGAATGTATATGTATATATGTACATTTCTCGTTTCCATTTGATTTTTTAAAAGATTTTATTTATTTATTTGACAGAGAGAGCGAGCATGCACAAGTAGGCAGAATGGCAGGTAGAGGGAGAGGGAGAAGCAGGCTCCCCACTGAGCAGAGAGCCAGGAACCTGGGATTATGACGTGAACTGAAGGCAGATGCTTAACCAAACCACCCAGGTGCCCCCCGCTTTTTTCTTTTATTTATTTATTTGAGAGAGAGGGCATGCACAGAGGGAAAGGGAGAAGCAGACTCCCCACTGAGCAGGGAGCCCAACTTGGGGCTTGATCCCAGGACCCTGGGATCATGACCTGAGCCAAAGGCAGATGCTTAACTGACTGAGCCACCCAGGCGCCCTTTCCATTTGACTTCTAAAACAATGATATGTAACGCTTACATAATGCCTACTATCTACCAGGTACTGTTACATGTAGTTTACACATTTTCATTCATTTAATCCTCTCAGTGATTCTTAGGTAACTGAGTACAAAATTGTTAAGTAAGTTACCCATGATTACACGGCTAGTAAATGGAAAAGATTTGACCCCTGGCAGTCTGGTTCCGGAGACCGGGCTGACTGTCCTACAACATAGTGGTGGGTGCTATAGCTCTTTTTGTCAGCCCCAGTGTAGCCGGCATTGAGCATAGTGCTTGGCATGGTATGGGCATCCCCTAAACACTTGTTGAATGACTATATGCCTGAATGATTCCTCCATACTAGGTTAGGAGTCCTCCTAAGTATCACAGAGCATGCTGTAATAGCATTTACATAGTGATAATAACATAAATATGGATCTAACCACAATTATAACTACAAATATAACTTAATTGGGAGGATGGGGGGAATGATAAGTCTATGCATGGTGGGGCCAAAGGGGGTGGGAGGAGCACTGAAAAAAGAGAGCTAAGTTCTCACTTGCCACAGTGGAAAATCCCTAGGTAATGCCTAAAACTGGGAAAAACTTTCAAGAAATCATAGTATGTTACTCAGAGGTATAGAGATAAACACTGAAAGAACTGACTAAAGGAATTGTATATAGCTGTGGCTGAAAAGAGAGAATTTGGCAGGCAGGAAACTGCTGTTTTTCATAACTAGTCTTGTAGGACTAGTAGTACGTCTTAACTGTGAGCATGCATTCCTGTGATAAAACAAAAACACAATGAACAGAATGGTTTGGACTTCTAGTAATTTTCGAACCATGTTTGTTTCCAGGCAGTATGTATGTCTTCATAGTGCTCGGTGCTTCTGAAAGATGGATGAACAATTCCAGGTATTATAATAAGGTATCGTTAGCATCTCCCTGCATTAGTCTCTACTTTTTTATTCCAGGTAAGGACATGCCTCGGGTTCCACCATTCCATTTTTCTAGTTCTCTGCATACCATCCTTTGTCTTTAGACCCTCAGGCAGCTGAATGAGTTAGGGAGAAGAGTGTACCCAAATTGAATGTGCATATCCTTGTTGCCTTTACATCATTACTCTTAAGCAGGTGGAAACACCAAAAGAAAACAAAAATCAAGAACGGAGTGTTTCACTCTTCCCCAGACAGGAATTCATACAGGTGTCTATTGGGTGAGGGCCTTTGCCTTGATTTTAACCGTAAAGCTCTCTTGGTCTAGTTGATGGTTTTGATTTTGTCAGAAGTCTGCCGACTGCACGGTGATGGCAGGCTGATCCCCTACAGAGAAATCTGTCCTGAAAATGACTCCTGTAGTCTTCCCTGACTTCTGCCGATCTGCAGAGACGTTTTTCTCATGTCTCCCCTTTGAACCATTACTTCGGAGGAGAGAAGACAAGAAAAAAGCATTGAGTTGCACTCTGAAATTTAACCACTTTTTGGCTGAGTTTGGTTATTAATGCTTTTAATTACATGTGTAATTATATTCTATGTTTGATTTTAATAGTAGTTAAGCCATTAAGACTCAGAAGAATTTTTAATGACTGATCCCCTAGATATAAAATGAAAGAGTTAGTTTGAGTGACTTTCCAGACCCCTTCTAGTCCTTGAACTTCTATGACTTGATGACTCAACATGAACTTCATGGTCTTTTAAAGGAACTCTATTTATGAAAGGCAGAATAAAAATCACCCAAAACTCCATCCAAGTGCAAATTTGAAACAAAGGGTGCTTACTATTTACACAGAAAATGAAAATGTAATTTCTGTGTACTATAGGAAAGCACTAAGTGTTTGAGGGATGAGTGGAAAATAGCACAAAAGAAGAAATACTGGTTTGAAACTTCTGTCACTGGGTTCATCATGGTTTTTATTTCCCGTATCTTAGGATGTTTTAATATTTGGGGGGGCCTTTCAGCCGCAGGGAGAAGGCTAGCTAATTCCTGTAGATAATAACAGTTTGCCTGGAACTATATCTTCCATATGCAAACACAGTCTCATATTTGTCCCTCTGTCCCCCCAACACTCTGCTTATCTGACTCTCAGACAGCACACCAATATCTCCCAGGACCTAAGCCATCCCAGGGCCAGGTACCAGGCAATCAGAGACCACCCAGTAGCCCCAAACCTGCCCGAATTACTCAAACAGGCTAATCCTAAAATGTTTCCTCTGCCCAGCCTTGCCTTTCCCACCCAAACCCCAATAAGTAATGCCAAAATAGAAATTGAAGCAATATATAAAGCAAAACAAAATTCCATATCACTTCTCAGCCTAGCCAGCAAGACTGGCCTAGACTTTCCGCTTGCTTCTGCTTCTGCCTCCTGACCACAGCCTGGTGCTCCCCCACCCCCCGCCCCCCGCCAACCCCCGCACATGACCCTGCATGGTGTGGTAAGTCATAATTTTTTTCCCAATGGCACTGAGCTCTCCATATCATCATTCTGTTACTGCCATAAATTAAAATCCCATGGGTCCAAATGAGACAGCAACCTACATGCAGTTTTTGTTGACCGTGGAAACTGAGAGAACTCCCTGTCTTCCATGTTCCTTGTAGCTAGGGTTGGTTCACTTGCTTAGGACACCTTGCAAATGATAACCCAGACTTCTAACTCAGTCCCCATGTGGGCTATGTAGCTTTCAGTATTTCATGATCACACATCCAACCCCTAGACTGGGCCACATGCTCAAAATAAGTGTTTTATCTTAAAGTATAAGGTGATAGGCATAGGGGATAGAGGTGGAGAATGACAGATACTCATTGCGACTTTACTTGATATTTTGGAACCATTAGTCATCGGACATGCCTGACTGAAGCCGGGTCCCTAGTGTTGTCTTCCTGTATCAAACTGCATTCATTATTGCTTCAAGCCTCCTATCGATAACAACAGCTACAATTTGGGCATCTGCTCTGTGTCTCTAATCACACTCTAGACCTTTCACCAAAACTCTGATTATCCACAATTTTTTGATGAAGAAACTGACTCCAAGAGGTTAGTTTTCTCACTGACACACAGGTAGAAGGCAGCGAGCAAGTAAGTAAAAGAGCCAGGATTGCAAATTGAAATCTGATTCTAAACCCTGCCTTCTTCCCTCTCCCCCCCACCTCCCCCCCACTGCTTCAGTGATGAATTCTGGCATGTGAACCTCGGATACCCTGCACCAGACTTACAGTGCTTAATGTGGGCAGGGGGCTTTTCCCGTGGTCATGACTATGCCCTGCGGCTCTTGGGGGTTGCGCAGGGAAATCTCTTATCATCTCTGGCTCCTGTTTCTTACTCCGAAAAACAAGGGATTTGGAGTAGATGTCTTCTTTGATAACAATTTGGATTCTTAAAATATGATTATAACTTTGCTACCTATGATGTATGAGAAATTTATATGTTATATCCTTCTTATTCCCTTTTTTGAAAAGATTTTATTTATTTGAGAGAGAGAGAGCACAAGCAGGGGGAGCAGCAGGCAGAGGGAGAGGGAGAAGCAGACTCCTAAAGGAGCAGGGAGCCTGATGTGGGGCTCGATTCCAGGACCCTGGGATCATGACCTGAGCCAAAGTCAGACACTTAACCGACTGAGCCACCCAGGTGCCCACATCCTACTTATTTCCAAAGCAGATTTGAAGTACCCAAATACCCAAATAGTTTTATTTAGCTGACATTTTAACTTTTTTTCTTTCTTATAATTACAGAAAGTCAACAAGGAACATGAATTGGTTAACCTTAAAGAGAGCTATTTTAGTGGCCCAGAATTTAACGTACAAATAAAAGAAGGATGTCTTTAATAAACAAATGATGTGTCATTTGGGACAAATGCAATATGATGTGTGGGTTCATATTCATAGTCATCAGGAGACTTCAGCATACTTAGCACAGTTAACATTTCCAAGGTGTATGTGTGTGTACGTGTCAACCTTAGTATTTAATTTCACTCCTGATTGGTCTCTTGTGTTTTCAGTTGTCTTTCTGTCAGTGGGGATGAGCAGATACACACAGATCCTTCTTGTGCCTGATCTAAATTTTGACCTATGGCTTACATTACACAGGTCAGACGTTTAGCTCACTCGAATCTGTGACCAGGATAGTGTATTATTATCTGGCCCACCAGGGGATTGGACCCGACCGAAGCCTTGTCCCGTTAGCCTTAAAGTCTAGTCAACTAGCCTTAAAGTCTGAGTTGCCACTCGGTTCAAGAAATGTGACTTTTTTTACATCAGCTGGGCCACTCAGGCTACCTGATTGTATCTCAGTTTCTACATTTTTTCCCCAGGGATAATAATATCTCTGTGACACTTAATGGAAGCCAATATATGTGATAGTTTATATTCACTGCAAGTAGTTAACTGGCTTATAAGATAATCCAATTAACCAGAGAGAAAGACAGTATACAATGTTAAAAACAGTTGTATTGATTAAAACCTAATTTTAACTAAGTCGAAAATTGGCTTTTTTTTTTTTTAAAGAATTTTTCAGTTTGGAAGAAATTCAATATGGGGGAAAGAAAGAGAAAGAAATTGAGAGAAATAGGAAGAGAATTTTTCCTGTTTTTGAGCCAAAAATTTTTGAGGAAACATATATATTCTAATCCCTGTTTTTCTTACTATTCAATAAAAGGCACTATTCCATAAAATATGCTATCACATGGTGATCCTGAGTTCTTTGTCAGACAAACTCTCTTTTGCTGTTATATTATTATTGTAATTGGAGTGTATTTTTCAGCTGGTACAGCACTGTTGTTGTTTTCCATAATATAAATGCTTAGCCTGAATCGTGATCAGAAGGTGGCAGAGTTAAAAATTCAGGTTGTAACTGTGTATTGAAATGGGAATGAAAGTAGCAATTCCAAAATATTGGAAATGTGGCTGAATAAGCATTTAAAGCAGGGTGTGATCCTTAAGTACCACCAATACATCTGGTTGCTGCCTCGTTAGGAAAGGGATGAGTCGACTCGCTAGACAAGTCCAACCGAGACTAACAAGCAGCTCTGAAACTGTGTTCTAGTTCTCACCTTCTGTTCCCATAGGATGATGTTTGTCAGCTTAAAAAAAAAAAGCCAAGCAATGTATTTTTCAACAAAACCAAATGAGCCATAGGATTTTAACGTTAAAGCAGGGTTTGGGTGTTACTGGTGCAGTTAGTTTCTGACAGCAGTTGACTGATGTTCTGCATCTTCTCACTGGACACTTGCCGTGGCATGTCACTGACTCCTTCACACTGACAGTCTCTTGAGTGCTCGGTAGCATGATGCACCTGCAGAACTGCTGATGGACGGTCATTTTCCATCATCTAAAAATACGATCAATCTATTTGCTAAAAGGAATTCTGGCTCCACAAATTTGACTTTTATTTTCTTATTTGTCTTCTCTCTCCTTCCAAACAAAAAATAAGCTAGACAACTGCTGAAAGTTTCTTAAATCATTCCTGCTTCATTGCCATCCCAAAGTATGTGTCAGAGAAGGGAAGTGTAGAGGGACTGTTTTAATTCAGTGTGAGGACTAATTAGGAATCCCTCTGGAAAATTATAGAAGACAAATCAAGGCCTGCTCAAATGAAATAATCATGAGGTTGATTGTATATATAAAACATGTTGATTTCTATGAATAACTCAAAATGTCTCATCTGCTTACTTATTAGCCTCTTCGTAATTACATTGTAGGGAATATTTTTTCTTTTTCTCTTTACACCATTTACTTCCACTACTTTGAATTTGTCATTACAGCAGCTAAAGCATTTCCTTGAAGTAAAAAGAGTAGTATTTAAAGATCTGTTAAGGGGCGCCTGGGTGGCTCAGTCGTTAAGTGTCTGCCTTTGGCTCAGGTCATGATCCCAGAGTTCTGGGATCGAGTCCCACATCAGGCTCCCTGCTCAGCAGTGAGTCTGCTTCTCCCTCTACCCCTCCCCCCTGGTTGTGATCTCTCTCTCTCTCTCATGCTCTCTCTCTTTCTCTCAGATAAATAAATAAAACCTTAAAAAAAATAAAGATCTGTTAACCATGGTGTGGAATTTAGAAATAGAACCATCCTAAAGTTTGTAGGGAAACATCAAAGACCCTTGAATAGCCAAAGCAATCTTGAGAAAGAAGAACAAAGCTGGAGGCATCATGCTCCCTGATTTCAAACTATATTACAAAGCTATAGTAATTAAAACAGTGTGGTATGGGCATTAAAAACAGACACATAGATCAATGGAAGGGAATAGGGAGCCTAGAAATAAATCCACATATTTACAGTCAACTTTAATTTGCGACAAAGGAGTCAAGAACATACAGTGGGGGAAAGACAGTCTCTTCAATAAATGGTATTGTGAAAACTGGACAGCCATGTGCAAAAGAATGAAAATTGACCACCGTCTTATGCCATGTACAAAAATTAACTCAAAATGGATTAAGGACTTGAATGTAAGCTCTGAAACCATACACTATAGAAAGCAGTGTGGAGATTCCTCAAAAAATTAAAAATAGAACTACCATATGATCTAGCAATTTCACATCTGGGTATTTATCAGAAGAAAACAAAAATACTGATTTGAAAAGATATGTGCATCCCCGTGTTCATTTTGCAGCATTATTTACAAAAGCCAAGATATGGAAACAACCTAAATGTCCATCAATGGATGGATAAATGGATAAAGATATGGTATATATACACAATGGAATATTACCCAGCCATAATAAAGAGTAAGATCCTGCCATTTGGTGACAACATGGATGAATCTTGAGGGTATTATGCTAAGTGAAACAAGGTAGACAGAGAAAGACAAATACTATATGATCTTTCTTATAGGTGGAATCTGGGGGAAAAGAAAATCCAAGCTCATAGATACAGAGAACAGATTGGTGGTTGCCCAAGGTGGGGGTGGGAGAAAGGCGGGAAGTGGGAGAAATCGGTGAATTGTTTTGTGGGTTTTTTTTTTTTTTAGCTTAAATAAATTGAATTTTAAAAATCTGCTAACAGTGGTGACACATTGAGAAGCTCCATGGCTTCTGGGTTCTGGTGGGAATGAGGAGGCTGGGACCACTGCGTGCCCACTGGGAGTGATGGTGCACTTGGTGTATTGTGTGAAATGTGAGAGTGAATAACTACATGGGAATCTCCTACAAGAAAGAAATTGTGCAAACAAGAATGGCAAATCAGAATAAGCACCATTTTTTTTTAATAGTATAAATATCCTCAGGCAAAGATTGCCGTTCAGATTTAAATCTCACATTTAGTTCTATGTCCTGTATAGTGAGCTCCATGTTAAAGGTCTGCAGATCTTTTCTAATAACAGAAGTAATAAGATATTCATTTAAATTAGAAATATGCACGTTTTCTGTGATTCCTTTCCTCTGCCACCTGGTGGATTTTACTTAAAACTGCAGTAGTAATGTCCTGCGTTGAACAGGTCAGCTGATGTTGATGCTTTATGACTGATCTCATTTGAGTTTTTCCAAACTATTGACAGGCACTGTTAATAAACATTTTAAAGGGCACCTGGGTGGCTCAGTCATTAAGCGTCTGCCTTCGGCTCAGGTCATGATCCCAGGGTCCTGGGATCGAGCCCCCCTTGCTCAGTGGGAAGCCTGCTTCTCCCTCTCCCACTCCCCCTGCCTGTGTTCCCTTTCTCGCTGTCTCTCTCTGTCAGATAAATAAATAAAATCTTTAAAAAAAATAAAAATAAACATTTTAAAAACACATCACAGGTTAATAATAGAAATTTCAGGGATATCTAGGTCTCTTTTAGGACACTTTAAAAATGTTTATTGTTAAACTATTTTTTCCTTAGGTCCATTTCTCTGCAGAAATGGAATGGTCATAACTTTAGGCAAGGGTCTTGGTTAAGGTCTCCAATTTCTTTTGGAGTTTTTAAAATACAAAAGCTTTCAAGCATACAGGAAAGTTGAAAGAATTTTACAGTATATAACTGTATATCTCCACAGAGATTCTACCATTAAAATTTTTACTTGCTTTGTGTTGTATCATGCATATACCTATCCCTCCATACATACTTATTTTCAGTGAATTTTAAATTAAGATGTGGACATCAGTTCACCTCCCTTGAAATGCACTCATTAATAAGAGTTCAATATTTGTTTATAGTTAGTTTTCTTAAAGCACTATTTTTGCATGAAATTGGAAATGTTTGGAACAGAGGTGGAACACAAGAACAGGTTAAATACCATTGTTTTACAATTAGGGTAATTAGAGTTGTTAGTCATTTAATAATACCAGCATTAGTCACAATAGCCAAACGGTGGAAACAACCCAAGTGTCCGTCAACAGATGACTGGATAAACAAACTGTGGTATACACATGTGACAGAATATAGTTAGCAATAACCAAGGAATGAAATTCTGATACGTGGATGAGCCTTAAAAACATTAATGCTAAGTGAAATAAGCCAGACACAAAAAGACAAACACGGTCTGATTCTGCTTATACGAGGTATCAAGAATAGACCAATTCATAGAGACAGAAAGTAAAATAGAAGTTGCCAGGGCTGGGAGAGAGGGGAATGCAAAGTTGTTGCTTAATGGTTATAGAGTTTCTGTTTGGGATGATGCAAGAGTTTAGAAAATAGATGGTGGTGATGGTTATGTAACATTATGAATGTACTCACATGCTGCTGAATCGTACATTTAAAAATGGTTAAAATGGTAAAGTCATGTCATGTGCTACCATAATGAAAAAAAAATTTTTTTTCATTTCATTCTTTTATGATTAGGATAATTAGGATCACTAGTCTTTTAATGGGTTGTTAGTCATTGTCATGCAATTTTTCCACAAGGCATGCTAGAACGCCTGCCACATAGTTGATCATCATAAAGAAGATCATGTTTTATTAAAGAAACAAAGTTATAATCGAGAGTTACCTTTGAGAGTACACAACTAAGGAAGCAGCAATACGTACATTGTAGAGATGATCACCAATGTGCCACAAGAGCCAAGACACTGTAACAGTTGTCACGGCTAGGGACTACTGCGTGTGTTTACACACAGGAGAGAGGGCAGTAGGGGAAGGCGGCACCTGACTAGGGCAGGGGTGACCCCGTGCAAGGGGTCTGGCAATGTCTAATATGGCTCAGAGAAATGGCCTGTCCCAGAAGACGGAGCAGTGCGGCAGAGAATCCAGAAAGGGGGCCATGACAGAGAGCCAGGTAGACATGTATACCTATGATAAACAGTGGACAGCTGGGAGGCCTGTATATGAGGGCCAAGCTCCCACCCACTGGCAGGGTCATAGGGCAGGACTCTAGACCCAGGGTGGAGTTAAGGATCCAATCAGCATTGGTTAACACCAGACAGAGCCCTTGTTTATCGGTTGCTCAAACTCTAACGCAGACCACCAATAAGTATACCATGTGTGATTGTAGATAGTGATTGATGCTATTTAAGACTGGATGGAGTGGCTGCTTCAGGTAGAGTGTTCTGGAAAGGCCTTCCTCTGAGAGACAGACCTATGACCAGCTCTACATCCCGACCAGTGGAAGTGTCCTGCACTTGACACTTCTCTTGAATAGACATCATGTCATCTCATGCAATTTATACTTATCTGCTCTGTGTTCAAGTATGGCAGGATGCAGGTGGTGTATTATTGAGAAGAAACTTTCACTAAATGTCATTCTTGACTCACTTTGTAATCTATTGAAAAGTCAGAAAAAATATTACCAGGTCATTAATCCAGACTGCACAAAATGAGCGTCAAAGTTTTTCTGTCCAGAAAATTTCTAGGACGCTACTCTAAGTGGATTCTACCTCCAAGCCGCTAGCCCAGAGTACAAATGCCTGACTGTGGTGCCCAGCCTCAGGCAGTGCCAAGATAGCTCTCCTCATCCTCACTCACCCCCCGCCAGACCCTGCAGTGAGGCCAGCTTTGCGCCAGCTATTCTGGGAGAGCCTACAGACTTCATCTTACCCATTTGTTCTGTGGGTTTTTACTGAGCATCTAGTGTATGCGAGGCTCTGGGGATAAAATAGGGAGACAACCAAGAAACGTGCCCTGTGCCCACAGAACTTGTTGCCTAGTAGAAAAGGCAGACAATTAAGCAAGCAATTACAACAAATTGTAAACTGTAATAATGTTATGGTAAGCTGCTTTGGGGATCCTGAGGATAGAGCACATGGAGAGCCGGGAGAAAAAGGAAGCCAAAGTACTTGCCAGTTCTCTTTACCCATTATGTTTTTAACAGAAAATTTTCAGGGCGCCTGGGTGGCTCAGTTGGTTAAGCAACTGCCTTCGGCTCAGGTCATGATCCTGGAGTCCCGGGATCGAGTCCCACATCAGGCTCCCTGCTCAGCAGGGAGTCTGCTTCTCCCTCTGACCCTCCCCCCTCTCATGTGCTCTCTCTCATTCTCTCTCTCTCAAATAAATAAATAAAATCTTTAAAAAAAAAAAAAAGAAAATTTTCAAACCTACACCAAGGTAGAGAGAATAACGTAATAAAGCCCCATATCCATCACCCAGCTTCAATAAGTATCAATTCATGGTCACTTGCGTCCTCTCTATACCTTTTCCCCCCCAGATTCCTTGGATTATTTTGAAGCAAATCCCAGATATGGTTTCATTTGTCAATATTTTTGTGTTTATTTTGTATTTATTTTATTTTCAACTCCTGGTACAGTATCTGTTCATGGTAGGTGCTCAATAACTAAATTGATTTGTTTGCTAAACAAACATGTGAGTGTTTGGGAGAAAGGCACGTGACAAAGGGCACTGTCCGCCATATTGGAATTTGGACTCAGTCCTGTGGGCACTGGGAAGGCAGTGCAGGGTCTTGAATCAGAGAGTGACATAAAGCGGTTACTCTGTCTAAAGTGGAAAAAGAATCAGAAGTGGAGGCTTTGTCCACAGAGGGATTTTTAGGAGGCTGTTGTACAAATCCAGGCAACCAGACTACAGTTATGTGTAGGAAAGGCTAAGAAATTGGAAGAAGTGAAGGGGAGGGGAGGCAGAAAAAAAGCCCGAAGTAACACCCAGAGATAGAAAGAGGAAGACGAAGGGAAATAGCCAGTAAGGCAGAACAAAGAAAAGAGGTGAGCCAGAGAAAGTAGAGGGAAAAAGTAAAAATGAGAGGATGCCAAGAAGTACAGAGGGAGAGGGGCACCTAGCACCAGGGGCCTGGCAGGTCCTTAATTGATCTCATTGAGCCATACTGGGCAAATGCCCACTGAGAGAGGGTTGCCCATTTCCTGCCAGTTCTCTTTGCCTCTATGGGTTGAGTGCCAGCAACACTTAAGCTACTATTTGATCCAAGGAGGAGGGAGGAGGGGAGGGAGGGAACAAGGGAAGGGCAGCGACAATAGTTCTCAGGGTCTTGTGGGTATCCTAGAAGCATCCAGGCAATGTGTGGGGAGGTGAAATCTAGGCAGGAAAAGAGCTGGCAGGAACCAGACTGAGGGCGAAGAGCCTCCAGCCAACTGGGAGAGGTTCAAGGCCAGATCTTCTCTCAGAGGAAGCTGGAAGGAGAAGAGAGCATAGGGGCTCTGGGCAGATCACCACTGTCCCTGGAACATCTGAGAGGTGTTTAATAGAATGTGGGCGGCTCAAGGCTCCCAGAAACACTGGCAGCAGGGGAGGGGCCAGCCACCCTGTCCTCAAGCACACACTGAGCCCCAGGTGTGGGAGCCACCTGTTGTCCCTGGCCACCACCCCGCCTGCTAGACTTTCAGGTTCAAGGCCTTAGCAAAGCAGATCTTAGAAGTGAACACCCTTTAGAACCCAAAGCTTGGCAGGCAGGGGACCAATATTCGAGATATTCCTATTTTCTAAACTGGTAGGTTTAATAAGGTTTCCTAGCCACCATGAACATTCATTTGTTTTAGGGTTGCTGTGAAGGATTTCCCTCCATACAGCCAGCCTCTTACCACACTGCTTCCTCTGTGGTCTCAGGTGGGCAAGATCTTGGGTGGTGGCTGACAGTCATGGGTCCAGTTTGTTGATTGGGCAGAGTGAATTCCCACAGCTCCTCAGTAAGGATGAGTAGCATTTCTCCTTCTTCTTCTCTCTCTCTTTTTTTTTTTAAGATTTTACTTAAATTCAAATTAGCTAACATATGTGTATTATTAGTTTCGGAGGTAGAATTTAGAAATTCATTGGTTGCATATAACACCCAGTGCTCATTACATCAAGTGCTCTCCTTAATGCCCATCACTCATTTACCTCATCCCCCCACACCCCTTCCCTCCAGCAACCCTCAGTTTGTTCCCTAGAGTTAAGAGTCTCTTATGGTTTGCCTCCCTCTCTGTATTTCTCTTATTTTATTTTTCCTTCCCTTCTCCTGTGGTCATCAGTTGTGTTTCTTAAATTCCACATATAAATGAAACCATATGGTATCTGTCTTTCTCTGACTGACTTATTTCACTTAGCATAATACACGCTGGTTCCATCCATGTCATTGCAAATGGCAAGATGTCATTCTTCTTGATGGCTGAGTAATATTCCACTGGAAGCATTCGTTCTTGTCCTACATTTTCCTTCCGGGCCAGCCAGAGGCTGCCACCTGCACGTGTGTTTGCTTTGCAGATTCCACCTTCTTCTGGGTGGAGGCTGACCTTGGACTGGGTTTAGCCGACCCGTTTGGGCAATGACCCTGAGCTATGCTCCCTAACCTAGCTTTCATTGGCAGCAAAGGTGGAGCTTTGTTAGCTCTCTGATGCCTCTTCTGTCCAGAACTTGGTGACTTGCTCTTCTTGGGCCCCTGGAGGACCTGGAGAATGCTATGGGCAGCCAGGCTTCTGCAGGCAAGGCCTGGCCTCCAGCAGAGGAAGAAGATGTCCTGACCTGGTTTGTCACTTCCCCGGGGCTCCTGGTGAGATCCCTGACTGTCTTTTTGGCTTCTTTGTGATATACATGGACAAGTTTCTCCCAAGCTCGTCCTGGAGATATTTGTACCAAAAGAGAAACTAACAGGAACAGTAAACCAAAGGGACCCTAAGCAAGGGATTAGTGGATGTTATTCCAATTCCCTGGATCTAAAACCACACATATTTTACAGAAATATAAAATCTGTATTTTTACAGATTTTCACCCATAGTTTCTCTAGCTCAGGAACGTTGGTTGCAATCTAGTTCACTTTGTTCCTGGAAGAAGGACAGCCTGTGACACTGCAGGTTCTGAACTGGGAAGTTCAGACCCCATTTGATGGTTTTCCTACTTCTCTCCCTGTCCTTCTAGATGCTGCAGGATCAGATCAAACATGAACCTCTGCCCTCAAGTCTGAACATCTGAACGTGTGGACTTAAAGCTGGTGCTCCTCAGGGTACAATACAGTCATAGCCCATTCTCTTCCAGAGAATAGTTCTGGATAATGACATTTTCCCTGAAATATGACCACCAAATTCCTGAAATTCATAGTTTGTAGCTATTTTAAAAAGAAAACTTTCAATTAATATGTACTCATGACCCTGCCTTAGTTAACAGAGTGGGCTAGAGCAGAACTTAAATTTGTGTTAATTTAGAATCGCCATCGGACACTCCTGATATCATATTCTGTCCATGGGAGAAATATAGCCTGCCATTTCCCTGAATTCCATCAAATTACCTCCTAGCCAGCCATCTGTGTCCCTGCTCCTATTTTAATAGTCCAAGTTTAATAGTCAATCAATAGACTATTGATTAAATAGTCAATACTTGACTATTTAAGTTTATAGTTAATAGTTTAACTTTTGTACCAGTCCCCTTGGGTAGGCTCTCTAAAACCACAGATATTCATAGAATGAGAATTTTTAGAGCTAGAAGGAAATTGGAGCTTCCAATTTGTCACTGAGGGCAGGATGGCAGGTTGCTAAGGAAACCTGAGAATCCAGTGTTTGTACCACTAAGTCAAGATCTTTCTCTCTTTGTGTCTGAAGGAATCAATGATCAAGACTTTGTCTTGCCATCCATTGCCATCATTGAGGTGAGGGTCTTTTAAACTAATTTACAGCTTAATTTCATGGTCACAGTTAATCTGGAACCAGGTCCAAGGAAGAGAACACTACTGCACCCAGATTCAATCCCACCCACAGCAAGTGTCATAGGGTTTGGAACTCCCTAAGTCCCCACCTACAGTTCATGTGCCTTGCGAGTCAGTGTGGGATGTAGCCATGGGTAACCCTGGGTAGTTAGGAGGTACATGAAACAGTCCAAGCCAAAGGTCAGGGAATGGTGATGAGAACAGAGAAGCGTCCAGATTCACTCCCTGTTCCAAAGTGAGAACTGGTGGGTTTGGTGGTGACTGGTTTCTGGATAAAGTAGGGGGGCATTCTCAGATAAGCCAGCTCTCTAACTTGGATGTGACACAAACCAAGATTGAGAGCACAAAGATGGGAGCTATTTTCAAAGTATAGCTAGCAGGTTTCTGTTTGTACATATATTTGAGGGGACATGGAGGGGGAATACAGTTGTCCCTGGCGTAACAAACACTCAGGTTACAACTATTCTGAAAGATGCTTATGGAATTGCTCTGACTAGGAAGATCCTGTGGTAGAAAGAGGCAGGACATGTTGGTTCTCTTGGACCAAGTTCTTTCACTAGCCAGCTATGTTCCCCTAAGCACATCATAACTTTCCTGAAATTTCTGAAACATTTTTTAAAGTCTCTAAAATGAGAATATTTTCAAGGTCTGTTTTCACTGTGACATCCAATGCCAGGTGTATTCTGAGAGGCTCTCTTTTTCCAGGGTAGTATACTTGCTTGTTTTTCTTTCTTTCTTTCTTTCTTTCTTTCTTTCTTTCTTTCTTTCTTT
>NW_023270415.1:47234431-47242510 GCF_011800145.1 Mirounga leonina
TTTCTTTCTTTCTTTCTTTCTTTCTTTCTTTCTTTCTTTCTTTCTTTCTTTCTTTCTTTCTTCCTTTCTTCCTTTCTTTCTTTCTTTCTTTCTTTTCTTTCTTTCTTTCTTTCTTTCTTTCTTTCTTTCTTTCTTTCTTTCTTTCTTTCTTTTTTTTTTTAAGATTTTATTCATTTATTTGAGAGAGAGAGAGAAAAAACGAGCAGTGGGAGGGGTGGAGGGAAAGAGAGAGAAGCAGACTCCCTGCTGAGAAGGAAGCCCACTGTGAGGCTGGATCCCAGGACGGGGAGATCATGACCTGAGCCCAAAGCAGACGCTTAACTGACTGAGCCACCCAGGTGCCCCTACTTGCTTTTTTTCTTTTTTTTTTTTAAAGATTTTATTTATTTATTTGCGAGAGAGAGAATGAGAGACAGAGAGCATGAGAGGGGGAGGGTCAGAGGGAGAAGCAGACTCCCTGCCGAGCAGGGAGCCCGATGCGGGACTCGATCCCGGGACTCCGGGATCATGACCTGAGCCGAAGGCAGTCGCTCAACCGACTGAGCCACCCAGGCGCCCTACTTGCTTGTTTTTCAATCAGTGCTCTTGTGTATTGCCACTGAGTACAGCTGCATCCGCCTTACAGCCTTATCAGCTGTGTCTAGTAGAAGCTTTGTCTCTCTGTCGGGTACTGCCTGCCTCGTACCGTTTGAAGCTGGTGGATTAGGTGATGGTTACCCTCTGCAATAGTTGCAGGACTTAGACTTCCAGCACTGTGCTAATTCACTTGCCGTACCCTCTCTGGGACTTAATTGCTATCACGCAACCTTAGGAAGGTTTTGTTTTTGTTTTTGCTTTCTTTAAGTTGTGGTAAAAAATCACATCACATAAATTCGCCATTGTAACCATTTTTTAAAAAGTGTACAATTTAGTAGCTTTTAGTCCATTCATAGTGTGGTACAACTATCACCATGATAAAGTTCCAGAATATTTTCATGATCCCACAAGGAAATCCTGTACTCATTAAGTAGTCACTTTCCATTTCCCCTTCCCCAACCCCTGGCAACCACTAATCTGCTTTCTGGCTCTTTGGATTTGCTTATTCTGAATTTTCATGTAAATGGAGTCATAAGATATGTGTCCTTTTGTGTTTGGCTTTTTTCACTTAGCATAATGTTTTCAGGATTTGTCTATGTCATGGCATGTGTCAGCGTTTCCTTCCTTTGTATGGCTGAATAATATTCCCCCGTATGTTTATACCACATTTTGTTTATCCATGCATCTACTGATGGACATTTGAGCTGTTTCCAACTTTTGGCTATTGTGAATAGTGCTGTTACGAATGTTCGTGTATAAGCTTTTGCTTGAACACCTGTTTTCAATTCTTTTGGGTACGTACTTAGGAGAAGAATTTCTGGGTCATATGGTAATTCTATGTTTAACTTTTGGAGGAACTGCCAAGCTGTTTTCCATAGCAGCTGAACCATTTTACATTCCCACCAGCAATTTGTGAGGGTTTCAGTTTCTCTGTATCCTCACTAACACTTGTTATTTTTTGATTTCTTTATTATAGCCAACCTCGTGGGTATGAAGTAATATTCCACTGTGGTTTGGGTTTGTATTTTCCCAATGACCAGTGATGTGGATCATCTTTCCATGTGCTTGTTGGCTATTTGTCTACCTATTAAAACCTTTTGCCCATTTGTTTCATTGGATTGTTTGTCTTTTTGTTGTTGAACTGTAGGAGTTCTTTATATATTCTGGATACTAGACCCTTATCAGATGTATGATTTGCACATATTTCTCCCATTCTATGGATTGCCTTTTCACTTACTTAATGGTGTCCTTTGATTTACAAGGTTTAATTTTTGAAGAAATTCAACTCATCTATTTTTTCTTTTGTTGCTTGTGTTTTTGGTGTCATATCTAAGAAAACGTCACCACGCCCAAGGTCATGAAAAGTTACCTTTTTGTGTCTTGTAACAGTTTTATAGTTTTAGTTCTTACATGTAAAGTCTTTGATCTATTTTGAGTTAATTTTTGTATATGATCGGAGGTGGGGATCCAACTTCACACTGCATGTATGACTACTTAGGAAGGTGCTTATCACTGTTAGTTTAAGTCCACAGCAGCTAACCATATTAACTGTGCTATATTTCCATATATTGTTGCCATGCATTGTGGGCACTGTTGATGGTCTACCAGTATCCATTATTCCTTCTTTCTTCCTAACAGAATCCTTGTTTTGTTTAAGTACCTACTTCTCTCCTACATGATTCAGGGTAAAGTGGTCCCACTCTGTGCTCTAGGTCTTGCTAAGCCTAAGCCTGCTCTTCTCATAGTGTAGTCCCTAAGGTCCTTTCAGGAGTTTTACGGGATCAAAACTATCTGTATAATAATACTAAAGTATTATTTGCCCTTGACTCTGCAGCTGACATTTGCACCGATGATGCAAAAACGCTGGTAGGTAGCACTGTCATTGGCACCTATTGTACACACTACAGTCGTATCATTGTATTCTTGCATTGTCCCATGCACACGTAGGGAAAAAAAACCCAACTAGCTTCACTTAATGTCTTTGACGAAGTAAAACATTTTAATTCTATTAAGTTTTGACCCTTGAATACACATCTTTTTGATATCTGTATTTTTAAAAATGGCAAGTATTCATAAATCCCTTCTCTGCATATTAAAGTATGATGGTTGTCTCGAGGGAAAGTACCTGTGTGATTGTTTGGGTTGTGAACTAATTTAGCTCCATTTTTGCTTGAAAGAATGATTGACAAACTATGATGACTTAAACTTGAGTATTTGGTAGACATTATCTCAAACTTGGATAAAATGAGCCATTTCAGAGAAAACAGTGGACAGTATTTGTTACCAGTGATAAAGGTCAAGCTTTTGAGCAATATTAAAATTTTGGGGGGCACCTGGGTGGCTCAGTCATTAAGCATCTGCCTTTGGCTCAGGTCATGATCCCAGATCAAGTCCCACATCAGGCTCCCTGCTCAGCAGGAATTCTCCTTCTCCCTCTGTCCCTCCCCCGCTCATGCTCTCTCTCTCTCTCTCTCTCTCTCTCTCAAATAAAAAAATAAAAGAATTTTGGAAAATTTGTGTTTGCCACTGTGAGCTTGACATCTTCCCAATATTTACTGATAGCTTCCCAATATTTAAAGACTTTTCTGATAAGATCAGTGGTGATATTAATTAGATTATTTTGATATTGTATAATGAAATGTATCAATATCTGGAAGATCTGCATAGCTCAGTGAACTAATATTTTCCAAATGACCAATGCTTGACTTTACAAAATTATGTGTGGGTCAAAGATCCATGCAAGGTGCAAGATAGACCAATGGATATAACAATATAAAAAGTTCACTGATATGGTTTCAGATCCACGTTATAACTAATCTTCAGGAAATTAATCTTGAGTTTTAGTGTAGTATCAAGAATATCTACAATGGGGCACCTAGGTGGCTCAGTCGTTAAGCATCTGCCTTCGGCTCAGGTATTGATCCCAGGGTCCTGGGATCGAGCCCTGCATTGGGCTCCCTGCTCTGTGGGAAGCCTGCTTCTCCCTCTCCCACTCTCCCTGCTTGTGTTCCCTGTCTCGCTGTGTCTCTCTCTGTCAAATAAAATCTTAAAAAAAAAAAAAAAGAGTATCTACAATGATCTAACAAAGCTACTAAAATGCTTCTTCCTTTTCTAACTACATATCTCTATAAGACTAATTTTTCCATATACCTTAAACAAAACAACATTGACTATTTTTCAGTTTTAATTTTTACTGCAACCAATAACCCACATAAACAGTGTCCTGAGACCAACAGTTTTGAGAACTGCTGGTCTAAGCTATAATGGTATCATTGAGTTAGTAATTTTATTGTTACTAGAATTTGCCCTAGCTCTGTGTATCTTGTTTTAAGTGATACTAACTTTCTTCCTTGTTTAAGCTGGAGTAATTAAAGGTTTACTATTGCTTACAACCTAAGCATTCCGAATGGTACACCGAGGTACAAGTTTCAACCAATGGACTATTTCACTCTGACAAAGTATATCTAATGCTAAAATATCTTCAGTGGTTTTAGTTTCCTGTATTATTTAATGCATTTCATCATGTTTTTCTATATTATAAATAACATAATCATTTAAATACAAGGAATTTGATTCTTATTGTTTACCATTCACAAGATACAGTGAGCTTAACACTACGCTGACTTCCTTCTGGCTAGTCCCTGCTTTTTTTTTTTTTAGCTTCTCCAAGATGTCATGCCTAATGTTGTTATTCTATCTGCAGTCTCAAATTCTTCCAATTCCTGAGCCTGTTCTGAGTAAGGCAATAAAGATCTCATGAGCCTTAGCTTAGGACTCACTGGGGTCTAGAAAGATGTTTGCTATTTACCTGGAGCTGGTGCATGGTGGGGAGTTCTGGCTATAAGGAGCTCTTACTCTTTCTTGCTGTTACATTCTCTGACCTGGTCTCCTTGTTGGTTTCCCTTTCTAGTCTTTCAGTTTCCTGTGAATCCTATAGTAGACATCCAAGTTTTTTGCCTTCTCAGCATTGCTTCTCTGGAAACAGCATTAATGGCATTCTGATATTCCTTTGAGGAACCAAGTCTTCACTTAGTGCATGTGATTTTTCTGGGGACCGTTATTCAAGGTACTCTTTCCATCACCTGTCAAAGTGAAGGCAGCTGGCCCAAATTAAGCCAATCAGGCTCTGTCTCCCCTTGGATACTGAATCTTGGTTGGAAAGAAGAAAGGATAAAAAAAATTTTGAAGTTAGCACTGGGAAGACATTTTTCCCTTTGTCCTTGGTACCTGATTCCTCAGACTCTCTCTAGTTCCTGTCCTTTCTGAGGGCTGGATGTTCAAATTTTCCATAGATTTGTTAGCCACCTGTATTCTTAATAGATTATTTTTTGCTAAAGGGAGCAGAGTCCAAATCTGTTGCTTCTGACCAAGAACTTGGACAGAGATGCGAAAAGCTTCTCTGAGCTGCTTCTTACCTGGTTGGGACTCTGGTGCTCTCCTTGCCTCCTTGGGCTTCTTGTGGCTCTTACCCATAGATCAGAGACTAATGAATGACACTGGATGGACAGTGGTGGAATTAATGAACCTGACTAACAGCTACTTACCCAGTTGAACAATTCACCATCCCTCATCAGATTCATCTATCAGATCATATCACTGTGGATATGGATCACTTGTCTGAGCCAAGTCTTCTCCCTCTGTGTCTATTCAGACAGCATGTCTCCTGGAGGACTAAGCACCGCCTGGTCCTGATTATTTTTCCCCCTGTCATTTCTGTGCTCATGAGTCCCAATATTCTTCAGACTCAAGATTTCAGTGAATATACAGTAGAGAAAGGACACATACCTGTTTTATATGCATCTTTATAATGCATTAGAAAGAACATGGAACCCAGCATAAGAACACCTGAGTTCAAATCTTAAGTTTACTACTTGCTATGTGGCCTTGGGTAAATCATTTCATTTCTCTTGAGTCTCAATCTTCTCATTTGGAAAATAGGGGCTGTAATTATTCCTGCTTTACTTACCTTTCAGAGAGGTTGCAAGGATCAAATTAGATGACGGATGTGACAGCAGGTAATTCCACCAGACTGAGTTTCTAAAGGATTGGGGTCTTTTACCTGCCCTCCAGGTACATGGCATGGCACTGGTTCATAGTAAATACAACATGTTGGTTGAATTAATCCACTTTGGGTGGGCGTCAACTAGAACTGGGACTAAATTGGTGATGGGAAAAAAGAAGAGCTGATCTGGGAGCAGGTGGCCTCATTACTCTGTTGTCTTGTTCTTTGGATCCTCTTTCAGGACCCTTTATACTAGACTGAATTTTTGCAACACTGAAAACCTGGGTTTTCTTCCTCCCTAGTTGCCACTGAAACTGGAACAGCCTGAAAGAACAACTGAGCAATTCATCAGGCTCTTGTGGCTTAGAAGGAGCTGGGCACCTCCTCTCAATGAGATTTCTATGGACCACGGGCTCCAGCGGGCATGTTACACTTTTGTGGTCACAGGTTACAGGCATTGTTCAAAGCTTGCTTGAAAGCTTTTGCTAAGCCCGGCTGCCTCCAGCTTTGCATCAACTTGGACAAACTGCAAGCCCCTCTGCCACATTGTTTCCAGACCAGAAAGATTGTTGAGTATCCCTCACAAATTTTCCTAGAATGAAACAAGCCGGCATATATAGGTACATGTGCCCTTGGAATGAAGCAAAAGCCAATGGGATTTTAAAATTATTAATTAAAAGCTTATTTTTATTGAAGTCAAATTTATATTCAATACTACTCAGAGATGGTAAGAGTACAATTGGATGTATTCTTTCAAATGTATATACCTAATAATGTACCATTTTACATTCCCACCAATAAGGTATGAATTGTTTCATATCCTCACTTATACTTGTCTTTCAGTTTAATCATATTACTGGGAATGATATGGTTGGTATCTCACAGGGTCAGTGGGATTTTAATGGAATTTTCTATATTTGCTACAAGTAGGACAGATGAGAGCAATAGGAAGATCCTGGCATCAGTCAGACTCCACACTTGCCTTCTCCCTGTCCTTCATCAACTTCTGCTGATATTTCCTTCATAATCTCCTCAAAATTAGACCCCTTACCATTTTCAGAGTTATCACAGTATATCTGACAGTTTCTTTTCTGGGGTTGAACCCTTGAACCTAGGTCAAACTCTAGCTCCTGTTCCAGAAGAGAGGGGATCCTTGAGGGCAAATGGTATTGGGAAAGGTATCTTCCTCTTACCTCCACCTCATCTCAGCCTTTTGGGCTCTTTCAGGAATTTAATTTCACTGATGGTGCATGTCAGAGCAGACACCGTGGCCATTCTATCATGTGGAACAGAAAGCCCTTTGGGTATTGAAGATGATTTCCAGGAATCATAGGACTTAATCCAGTGATCATCAGAGCTTCATCAAGATACTATGAGATAATATGAAGTCAAGGATGACTTCAACGTTTTGAGTCTAAAAGCCATCTCTCTGTTGATCCTTAGGCTTTCATCTCCAAAAAACCATTGGTTTATGGGAGCTCTCCAGGGTACTGGACTTCTGCCTGAAAACATCTCTGCCTAGCATTCTATGCCTGCATCTAATTAATATCTCTGTGTGTTTTGAACATTGTCCTCCTGATACCAGCTTTTAATCCCAACTCTAGTTCTGCATGCCTATGACTATCTTTAAGACATCCCCTCTACTTTTCCACCTCCTCAGCCACTATGTTAGGTCAAGCTACCATGGTATTCCAACTTAGTGCTTCTCAAAGTTTCATGTGCAAATGAATCACTTCAGGATCTTGTTAGAATGCAGATTCTCATTCTAGATTTGGGGAGGGACCAATATTCTGCAATTCCAACAAGCTCATATGTCAGTCTGATGCTGCTGGTCTATGGATCACACTAAGTAGCAAGGCACTAACTAATTTTCCCACTACCACTCTTGTCCCTCAACACTAGAGTTACCATTTTGAAAACAAAACCTTTCAGAGGATTCTAGTTAGCTTAGAATGAAATCTAGTCTCCTTGTGGCTAGAAGACCCTTGCTGCATGAACTGGCATCTGTTTATCTTCCCTGCCACCTTAGGGACATCCTTCCCCTCATTTTCTATACTTCAGTTTCCTGGAACTTTTAGTAAACTTACAGAGGATCACATTCTTCCCAACCCCAGAGCTTTGTACATGCCATTTTCCCTCCTTGGAACCCCTTATTTTTTGTGGGACTATCTCTTTCTATTATCTAGGGATCAGTTTAAATGCTCCCTTCTTAGAAACATCCAACTGGAAGGTGAGCTCCATGGGGATAGAAACATGTCTATTTTATTCCTTTTGTAGTCTCAGCACATAGTACAGGCTATGTGTGGTATATAAATACCACAAGTTCTACCCAAACTGGTCCTGAGTAACATAGGTTTTGTTGTTGTTTGTTTGTTTACCAGTTTCAAATAGATAACTTGGTTTTCTGGCTGGTACTTCAATCACTGATTGCATCCCTGAACAACTGCCTATAGTTTTCTTTCTTTCTTTCTTTCTTTCTTTCTTTCTTTCTTTCTTTCTTT
>NW_023270415.1:47242520-47317799 GCF_011800145.1 Mirounga leonina
CTTTCTTTCTTTCTTTCTTTCTTTCTTTCTTTCTTTCTTTCTTTCTTCTTTCTTTTTAAAGATGTATTTATTTATTTTAGAGAGAGAGAGAGAGAGAGAAAGAGAGCGAGTGCAGGGAGGGGCAGAGGGAGAGAATCTTCAAGCAGACTCCCCACCGAGCAGGAAGCTTGATGCGGGCTCCATCTCATGACCCATGAGATCATGACTTGAGCCGAAACCAAGAGTCCGATGCTTAACCAGCTAAGACACCCAGGCATCCCAACAACTGCCTATAGCTTTCTAACTGCTTTATCTCTAGATTTCCTGCATGTTAACCCATTTTATTCTCCATCATCAGTTAATGAACCTGAAATACCCAAATATGCCTATGCCCTAATAATGCCCAGAACCTATTAATATGGTACCTTACCTGGCAAAAGTGGCATTGGGGATATATAAGTGAAGGATCTTGAGATGGGAAGATTTTCCTGAATTATCTAGATCAGAGTCAAAGAAAGGTGATGACAAAAGCAGAGATCAGAGAGAGAGAGATTTGAAGTTGCTATGCTGCTAGTTTTGAAGATGGAGGAAGGGGTCATGAGCCAAGGAATGCAGATGACCTTTAGAAGCTTGAAAAGGCAAGGACTTCTTATCTCCAGAACTGTAACATAATAAATTTGTGTTGTTTCAAGTCACTAAATTTGTGGCAATTTGTTACATCAGCAGTTGAAAACCAGTACAGTTATTAACATAGAGAACATTCCAAAACCCAAGTACCAGCCAGATACCAGCCAAGGGTCATCTCTGCAAGCAGGTCCTTCTAAAGAGCAGCATCAGTCTACAATATTAACTCTCTCCTATACAAGCCTATAGCCAGCCAATCATCAAACATGTGAGAGGAATCAGCCAAGATCAGCAGGGCTGTCTACCCACACCACAGCCAGCTGTAGAAGTATGAGTGAGTCCAGCCAAGACCAAAAGAACTTCCCAGTATATTATTATTGTGGGCAATAACATTAAACATATTTTAAGCCACTGAATTTCGTGATGGTTTGTTATGCAGCGATAGCTAACTAATTCACATGGAATTCAAGGCCTTTGAATAAGAATTCATGAACCCAACCCATATACCTCATCTTATCTCTTGTTCAGCAACTATTTTATTTATACTGGTCTATGTCAGTCAACCAATCTTTGTTCTTCCTATCACCATACTTTCCTCCATGTCATCCCCTTATCTGGAGTGCCTTTTTCATCCACATCTTTGCCTACTATTTCAGAATGTAACTGACAGGCATTTGGCATGCACTTTTGTAAGCATCTGACTTTCCAAGTCTAGTCAACTGATGCCATTTGGAATTTGGTTAGGATCATGCAGTGTGTTACTAGTATTACAGAGGCTTTTAAGTCATTGCCATCTGCAAGCTCTCAAAAGAACAAGTACTTTGGGAAACGTTTTCCTCTTAGATGAGAAAGTAGAGTTGGTGGGAGAACTGCCAGTTATTTTTTCCTATTAGTGAGAAGGAGGTTTATTGATTCTTTGAGTGCTTATGGGGCTCTTATTTCTTCAGTCCCATAGCCAAACTGTCCGGTACTCTCATTGGCACTTTATTATTGTATTTATAAATGCTAAGAGCTCATCTGGCCCAAAGTTAGGCAGCTTGTACTTCCTTGCCATCTAAGAGTTAAAGCTAGCTACAAAGTCTTAAAATCAGCCAGTGCTCTGAGGTAAGAGCTGCAAATCTTGTTGACAATCGCAGAATGGTGAATCAGCAAATACTCTCATTGGGTTGTGAAAAAGAAACACAACAGACAATATTTATGGACTGCTTACTCTGTGCCAAGCTTTGGGCTCACTTATGGAGATAACAAAGGTGAATAATACAGAAATAGTCCTTAAACTTATGGAATTTGTAATATTGTGTAAAAACAATAGTTAATGTCAGAAGCAAATAATATCCCTAGGTCAGCAATGAAATAGAAAGGCACTTTGAAGATGAAAAAAAAAAAATCTGACAATTATGATGTCATCTTAAGGATATCCTAATATCTTCTGTATGATATGACCTATACATTTCTAATTTTTGTGCCAATATTCCATAACAATCCCATCCTCAACAATACTTATTGAGTACTAACTATATCCTAGGCACTCTGTTTGATACCAAAGAAAACATGAAAAATGGGAATGCAAGCTGGTGCAGCCACTCTGGAAAACAGTATGGAGGTTCCTCAAAAAGTTGAAAATAGAGCTACCATATGATCCAGCAATTGCACTACTGGGTATTTACCCCAAAGATACAAAAGTAGAGATCCGAAAGGGTATGTGCACCCCGATGTTTATAGCAGCAATGTCCACAATAGCCAAACTGTGGAAAGAGCCAAGCTGTCCATCGACAGATGAATGGATCAAGAAGATGTGGTATATATATACAATGGAATATTATGCAGCCATCAAAAGGAATGAGATCTTGCCATTTGCAACGACGTGGATGGAACTGGAGGGTATTATGTTGAGCAAAATAAGTCAAACAGAGAAAGACATGTATCATATGACCTCACTGATATGAGGAATTCTTAATCGCAGGAAACAAACTGAGGGTTGCTGGAATGGGGGTTGGGGGGGAGGGATGGGTGACTGGGTGATAGACACTGGGGAGGGTATGTGCTCTGGTAAGTGCTGTGAATTGTGCAAGACTGTTGAATCTCAGATCTGTACCTCTGAAACAAATAATGCAATATATGTTAAGAAAAAAAAAAGAAGAAGAAGAAGGTAGCAGGAGGGGAAGAATGAAGCGGGGGAAATCAGAGGGGTAGACGAACCATGAGAGACGATGGACTCTGAAAAACAAACTGAGGGTTCTAGAGGGGAGGCGGGTGGGAGGATGGGTTAGCCTGGTAATGGGTATTGAGGAGGGCACATTCTGCACGGAGCACTGGGTGTTATGCACAAACAATGAATCATGGAACACTACATCTAAAACTAATGATGTAATGTATGGGGATTAACATAAGAATAAAAAAATAAAAATAAAAAAAAATAAAAGGTCATAATGATGTGAAAAAAAAACTAATGATGTATTGTATGGTGATTAACATAATAAAACAAAATAAAATTAAAAAAAAACAAAACATGAAAAGACCAATATAGTCCCAGCCCCCATGAATCATGCATTCTATCTAAACATTAATAGCAAGAACAAAATATCTGGGCCACAAAAGTGTGGTTCATATTACATTATTTGTATATTCTGCATTATTGCAATTTTTATATTTTGTTAAATCATCAAATACACTCCTAAAAATTATGTTATTTTCTGGCCGAACTCTTTGATAGAAAGAGAGACGTAGATTAAGTGGATGGTCAGAGTTAGATTATGAATGAACTGCAAGAATGAAAGAGCAGACCTTGGGACTTTTGGTGATGTTTTCAATGGACTACCCAAGCATCTCACTACTTGTGTAATGAATGTTGTGAAAAGAGCACCACACTTGAAATCAAGAGTACTTGGTGTCCCCTTTGCCATGGAACAGAGCTGTGTGGTTTTGGGCAAATGACTTCAGACCTTTTGTCTCCTGTAAAAACAGGAATTTCAGCTCTGCTCAGCTCAAAAGATCTGTAACTCTCTGATCTATTTTTCCCATATAGTTGTTATTGACATTCCTCCGTGACTTGTGAAAGTTTAAATTTGTCAGAGACAACCGGCTATCTAGACAAAGAATTGTCAGTAAAGTCATGTGTTACTACTATTCATTTCAGCAGCAAGAACATGAGCAGCAAAGTGCATTTACTAATTAAGCAGGGCCTCTTTGTTTTTAGGCAAACAGGATTTGGGGCACTAGCCCAGTAGGATCACTGACTGTGAAAGCCTGTTGTAGCCACTGCTTCAGAGAGAACACTGAGCTTCAATTTCAGGATTTTAGCCCTGGCACAGGACGCCAGGACAGGCGTGTGTGGCCTTTGTAATTCTGCTCACCCACAGACCAATGGACTGAAAATCATGCATGAGTTTGCCTTAAATTTTTCTGCTGCGGAGCATGAATGGTTTCTGCCTCAGCAGCCCGGGGAACCCCTGGGGATATAGCCTTTGCAAGTCAGTCACCTTAAAAGCCACCAGGGGCCGGTTAGGGAGATTTCTTAGCTTGAAAATGTAAAGAGGAGTCAAGCAAAATGAAAAATATAAAAATGTTATTAAAACCCACGCAACAAATATGGATGCTTTAAGAATTTCAGGGTACTTTGGGGAGGGGAGCCCATCCAATTGCTTCTCACTAGGGAATCTTGCACATGAAACCCTTGACAGCACCAAATTAATGGCTCACTCCTTAAACCCTGGGTGAAGAATGATGACATGGGCAAATAAATATTAATGAAGCCATCTAGGGCATCAATATTTATAAAGGACTATTAATGTGTAAAGGCAGAGGGCAGGGGGGATAGAGGGCACCCTCTGCCTTTAGCTGCTACCTGGCTGCAAAGGAATTCTTAATGAAACTACCTCCCCAGATACCCATTCTCTCCCCACCCCCAGCCCTTCTAGACCTCATTATTTAGAGTCAACCTCTTGTTTTTACCAAAGGTACATTTTGGTTACCCATCGCTGAATATCTCCTCCTCCCATCTTCATGGCAAATATCTAATCCAGCATGACATCTCTCGTGCCCCTGTGGATTCCCGAGTGTTTTGGTATCTGTCATGGCTGCTCAGGAAATGCAAGCACTTTTTAATTTTAGCTTGAGTAAGGCACAATGTGAAGGTGAGTCTGTTCTGTGCAAACCAGCCGGCGTCCTGGGGTTGTTAGGTAGATTAAATGTTATAAGGGTTGTTAGTAGGATTAAAAGAGCAAATGCACATGAAATTCTTAGTGCAGCCTCGGACGTATGGGAGGCATTGGTACACTTTACTAGCATATTCATAGGGCCCTGGCCGGAACCCGATGGCACACTCAAACCAAATAATCCCAGGAGGGTTTCATAAAGGGTCTACAGGTATTTACAAAGGTATAGGGCAGTGTGTAAGGGCTAAAGACAAGGGATATTGCAGTACTGTGGGGATAGTGAAGCTCTAGGGGAGGGAATGGTTCCCAGAACCCAGAAAGGGCTGCAGGGAACCGCCTCCCCCACCCCCATGGGAGATGAGGTTTTCTCGAAGGAACACTGCCAGCCCACGTGATCTGAAGGGAGGGAGCCGCATACCCTGGGGAAGAGATGCTACTCCTTGTCTCTCCTTCTTCCTCCCTCCCTCAATTCCTGCCAGTACCTCCTTTCAGCTGAACCCAGCTCGAAGGGAACCTGTTTTTACAGTCCACGTGGGTCAGCCTTCCAGGGCTCAAGGTAGGGAGGACAGGCAAGCAGAAATTACCCAGGAGAGCTAACATTAGAATCTCACATGTCCCGACTAGCTGAGGAGGCAACTAGTCAATCTAAGGTTGTTGGGTTGTTTTTTTTTTTTTTACCTTGACATTCTTTTTTAATTTTAATTTTTTATTTAAATCCAATTACATCTGATCTACCGACTAGCCAACAAGACACAGCACAGGAAATGGAAATGTTCCCTGGCGGGTCACCTCAGTAAGTAAATAAGAAACCACATTTTGTTAGTACCTCTGTTATATGTAAATAGTGCTTCTAAACCAAATGAGAGTTTGAAAACAATTTGTTCTCTCCAAGCAGTGCTTTCTCTTTTATGTTATTTATTCAGCAAACACAGATAATAAAAAATTTACTCAGTGCTCTTCTGAATTCATCATAGTTCCTGATCCAGTTGAACCCCTTTGAATAAAAATTCTATTTTGGTACGTCTCAAAGATCCAATCACATAATTCTGGGATATTCAAATTTGGAATTTGTATTCGTTTGTGACGGCCACCACAACAAAGTAGCGCAACTGAATGACTTAGAAATGTGCTGTCTCATGCTTCTGGAGCTAGCCGTCCAAGATCAACCTGTCTGCGGGGCCACGGTCCGTCTGAAGGCGCTAGCAAAGATTCTGTACTAGATCTCTTTCCTAGTCTCTGGTAGTTCCTTGACCGGTGGCAGTGTATTCCAATCTTCACATGGTGTTCTCCCCGTGTGCATATCTGTCTCTGTGTCCAAAATCTCCCCTTTTCATAAGGACACCAGTCATATAAGGCCCACCTGAATGACCTCACTTTAGCTTGGTTACCTCTGTCAAGACCCTATGTCCAAATAAGGTCAAATTCTGAGGTATTGAGGGTTAGAACCCCAACATATCTTTTTTGGGGGGCACAATTCAACTCCTAATAGAATTCTTTGGGTTAACGTTTCCTCTGCAGGGCAGACAACAAGAGCTGGCTGTGTGGGGTTATCTCTGTGTCCCACTTCCATTGAGCTATGCAGGGGAATGATAGGTTGTAGCTGGGGATGGCTTCATGAAACAAGGGGCCCCAAGGGGAGATGACTCCCTGATACTAAGGAGCAAAGAATAAGAGCAAAATTAATATAAGTCAGCCAGTTTAAAGGGAATCTGGGGTGGCCTGTGAGAACAACCCCCCCCCCCATGGTATAGTGGCACCAGGACACAGAGCCCCTTGGGGAGTTGCAGACTGAGTGCCCCTCCTGGGTACTCGTGGAAGCAGCCTGTTCCAGAGCAGCCGTCAATGCCCCCCCTCCCCCTGCCACAGAGCACCCCCCCTAAAGTTTCCAGGAGTCCACAACACATCTAGGCCAAGCCAGACCCTACTGGAAACAGTTTAGACCATCAACTCCAGAACAACTTGAACGTGGTTAGCCTGTTACTTCCTCACCAACCTCTTGCCCCTAAAATCCTTGGGCAGTGACAAAAGGCAACCTGTTTTCTCTCCCCCTCCCGGGGCCCCTCTTCCTCCTGTTCCTCCCTCACCCCCAGTATCTCCTACCCTTTCATGTATGCCTTCTCCCTTTCGTTAAGCACAAAAATGAATGTTAATATTTCCCAGGATTTTGTCCTTGGCCCATCCACTTTTCTTCCCCTGTCCAGTCCAAGGCTCACCTTCTTTGGTGTCCTGGTTGCAACCCCAGTCCACCTTCAATTTCTCTGTTCTCCTTGTCTGCGTCAGACAGAGCCCTGCATTTGCTATAGTAAACCTCCTGCCACAGTGAATGTTTTCATCTCCTTCACTAAACCGTGTCTTGTTTGTCATTGTATTTCCTGGTGCCTCAGAATGATTGACATGTGATTGTCACTCAATAAATATTTGCTGAATTGTACAGGACAAAATGACTCCAAAATATTTATCTCGCCAGCCCTCCCGAGCTTCAGACGCCTCCTTACATCTGCCATCTCGTCGTTCCTTAGGTGCCCACGTGTCCCAAACTGGACAACTCCCAGTCTGCTTTGCTACCCCTGGATGGCCCAACGGTCACCCTCACCGCCCACACCGGAAGCCTGAGAAGCCATCCTTTACTGCACTCTCCGTTTTCAGTCAATCATGAGGCCCTAAACATTTCTCAGACATACCCCCTCTTCAGTCCGCCCCCCACTAGATACAGGCTCTAACAGGCGCTCAAAAATATTTGTTCAGTGAATGAATCCTGCTAACGCCCGAGTTCAGGGCGTGCACTGTCTACTTCAGTTATCCGTGCGGCTTCGCAAACCTACCCAAAACGTAGTGGCTTAAAACAACACTCATTTCTTTGACAGGTGGTTCTTGGGCTGGTCTGGCCTGGGCTCGCTTACGCGGTGGCAGTCGGGGGGTTGCTGGAATGGCTATCTGAGCAGGGTGCCTCGGTTCCCCAGCTTGTCTCTCATCATCCAGTAGGCTTGCCCGACTTCTGTGCGGCCCGGGGCTCTCTGAGCGCCCAGGGGGAGAACCTGAAGCTGCTTGGCCGCTTAAGGCCTGGGCTTGAAAGTCACGTTAGGTCACGCCAGCTACATTCTACTGATAAAACCCTGTCACAAGGCTCGGTCCAGTTCAAGGGTGTGAAGGATAAAAACCTCTCCGCAGGAGGAGTGGCCGCGTCACGCGACAGAGGGGTGTGAACACAGGAAGACAGGGCTCATCGGAGGACGGTCACACCATCCCTCTCCGCTTCCCAGAGCAGCCTCCAGCCGCCTGAGCTCACGCACACTTCAAGTCTGCTTTCCACCTAGCTTCCAGAACCATCTTCCCAGAGCACAGATCTGACCCCGCTGTCATCTTCCTTCATTTTCTGCCAACAGATAGAAGCTGCCAACAAGATAACCGTTGAATACCACACAGTTAGCTGTAATCACAGCTCCATCTACCTTCCACTGACAGTATGTGGTGAGGAGCAGACAGTGATGCCTGGACACGTGTCCCCAGGGGCCGGCTCGGATGGGGCCCTCGCAGTGCTTTCTGTGCGGCACAGAGACACCCCCACTGGTTGCTTTTATGACTTGGCCAACTCCTCATTTCGACTGTGAACTGAAGTCCTACAAACTGGGGAGTGGCAAAGGGGAAAGCGGCACAGAAGGAAGGTTCCTGGGCGCCTGGGTGGCTCAGTCGGTTAAGCGACTGCCTTCGGTTCAGGTCATGATCCTGGAGTCCCGGGATCGAGTCCCGCATCGGGCTCCCTGCTCGGCAGGGAGTCTGCTTCTCCCTCTGACCCTCCCCCCTCTCATGCTCTCTCTCTCTCATTCTCTCTCTCAAATAAATAAAAAAAAATCTTTAAAAAAAAAAAAAGAAGGAAGGTTCCACACCAAGGGCAGGCCGTTGGGAAAAGGCAGAAGCTGTGGGGAGAGGGGGTGGGGGGGTGGAGGGTGGAACCGGGACCCTCCCCCTCCTGCTTCAGGGCTCCGTCAGTCACTAAGACAGTCCGTGAATCTGGAATTAGGGAGAATGTATGCTTTCCTTATCTTTTTGTTCGTGTTTAATTTCAGTTTCTGGATTGTCAGTGTTGAAAGAGATGCAGGCATCTTAAACGCTTTTGCTAACAAGCTTCTGGGAGCCAAGTGGCCCTCATTAGCATCTTGGGGAAGCACTTCCCCAGCACCCACCAAATGCTCCTGTGCAGCGTTCCCCGATTCTGTTCCCGCACAGGCTGTGTCCTCAGAGCACCCGGCAGGAGATGATGGAGAATCCTGAGATGGAAGGAGTGCAGGGATGGCCTCAGGTGCGGGAAATGCATCTCTGCGGATTCCGTTTGCCCAGTGCGTGGTTCGAAGCTGTGGGGTTAGGGCAGGTGGCAGATGGCTCGTGTTTACAGGGAAAGGTTGTAGGAACAAGTGGGCAGAAGGGGGGTTCAGCTCAACATGCACCTCCTCCCACCTTTATTCATGGGCCCCAGCACCAGGGAAACACTCGGAGGTTCTCATTGTTCTGAACGAAATAACAGAGGACAGGGTGTTAGCAGCTTAAATGAAGAATTAGATGTGGATCTTGGACAATGGGGAAACCAGAAAAAGGATGTGCACTGGGGCCAATCGGGATGGGGCACCCAGAGCCAGGTGTCCCCTGTTTGAAGCCTGGGTGCTTCCCTACCTCACCTGGCAAGGTGAAGGGAGCTAGAATGCCCATGTGATGGCCACCATGACAGATAACCCTGGAGCTTCAGAAACCTGGGATCTTGGAAGACAAAGACACTAGAAGACAACAGACATCCAGCGTGGAAGGAATGGAACTGGGGTGGGGGGGAGGCAAATACATCTGCCAGCTAACTCTGCCTTTGCTCTGCTTGCAACTAGAACCCGAGATAGAATCTTTGCAAGTGGGGATGACAGCTCCCACCCACGGAACAAGGTTTTCTAATGTAACCAGGGTCTCTTGCTCTACCAGTTTGGGTACAATGACCTACCACTTCTAGAGTGGTCCCAAGGTCCAACACTGGAGGCCCCTCATGCCTCCATTAGCAGGAGGTCCACACCTTCCCTCATCAGGTCATCCTCCATGGTATCTAGAGCCCTGGGGGCTCCCCCAGTGCAAGAGATCAGTCCTATCCCTCCTACCTCATGGGAGAAACTGGAAGTCCGGTCATCCCATTAAAGGACCTCTCCTCTGCTGTGGCCCACTGCATGGCATAACTAGAAGACCAGCATCCCTGCAAGGTCTTGCTCACTTTAAGAAAAACCCCACATCTGCAGCAAACATCAAGCTTCATATGGCAGTGATTTGGGGGCAGGGCTCACTCTCCTCCAGGATTTTATTAGGATTTTTGTTAGGCTTTTATTTATTTATTTGACAGAGAGAGCACAAGCAGGGGGAGCAGGAGAGGGAGAAGCAGGCTCCCTGCCGAGCACGGAGCCCGACGCAGGGCTCAATCCCAGGACCCTGGGACCATGACCTGAACCAAAGGCAGATGCTTAACCACCTGAGCCACCCAGGTGCCCCTGCTTACTTCTTTTTAAGCAATCTCTACACCCAACCAGGGGCTCAAACTCATGATCCCGAGATCAAGAGTCACATGCTCTTCCAACTGAGCCAGCCAGGGGCTCCTCCATAGCAGGCTTCTTAATCACACCTCTTTGACAGCCCCTTCCACCTAGTCTGGCTATTATTTCTCTAAATATCTCTTTCTCTGTCATTCAGGAGTCTCAGAACTTGTAAAGTGCCTGATATGTTTTGTGGGTATTCACTGAATGAATGAATGAAAGAATGTTACTTTAGGAAATACCTAAAATTCCAGCTTATATTTATATAGGCTTGCAAGTGAGTCAAGGGGGAATATAGATAACAGAAGTAGGCTAAAATCTTCAAGTTATGTAGGGGGCATCAAAAGATGGTATTTCGTTCCCTTGCTTTGATCATTAGAAAAATATATATTCAAATATTTTTTAAAAGATAGATGGCTTTTTCACTCCTCTGCAGTTATTCATTCAAGTGGCTACTATGATTTTATATGAGGAACCTGAGGCTCAGGTTGGTTGAGTGACTTGACCAAGGTAACACAGCTAATAAGCAGAGGAGGTAGGCCCTATACTGAGACTGTCTGCCTTCAAGTCTCTTTCCACTAGGCCACACTGATTCCTTGGGACCCTTCACATAAAACCATTGATTGATTCATTTGCTAAGCTCCTAGCTTGGATTAGGCACTGTTTTAGGAATTAGGGATAGAAGGATTCAGAAAATCTATACTCTGGCAGCACAGAGAGGAGTGATCCCTCCTGCCTGGTGGGTCAAAGAAGGTTTACAGAGCAGTGGCATCTGAGCTAGGCCTGCCTCTCCTGACTAAGCCAATAAATCCCCTTTTTGACATAAACTAGCATGAGCAATGATAAGTAACTTGCAGCTAAAAGTTTCCTCAGACATGTTATTTGGATGTACCAGAATTTATTAACCAATCTAATACTGTTGGACATTTAGGTTGTTTCTAAAATTTCACTATTATTACTAAGATTATGATGAACCCTTTTTTTTTTTTTAAATTTTATACTAAGTAATCTCTACACCCAACACGGGGCTCAAACTCACAACCCAGAGATCAAGAGTCACATTGTCCACTGACTGAGCCAGCCAGCCATCCCTAGGATGAACCTTTTTGCGTATACATGTTTGTGTCATGTCTCAAAGGGTCAGAGGATATGTCTTTGATCCCTGTTACCACATTGCCTTCCAGAAAGATTAATCAATTACTCTTTCATCATAATTGCAAAAGAATGCCAATTTCTCTCCAACAACCTACTTCCTAATTGCAAGGTCCTGCATTAGGATCAGGATAATATGCATAAAAATACTTTACAAATAGTTACTAAATTTTTATTCATTATCACAGAACTTTTCTCTTAAGAGGGGGAACTGTCATGTTTTGAGTGTTTCCTATGTGCCAGGCACTATACCAAAAACTTTACAGGCATCATGCTTTTTAGATTTCATAACAACTCTTTAAGAGACTAATTTTTTTAATTGAAGTGTAACTGACATATAAAATTCTGTTAGTTTCCTGTGTATAACACAGTGATTCAACTTTCGTAAACATTGCAAACTGATCACCACAATAAGTCTAGTTACCATCTGTCACCTTACAAAGTTAAAACAATATTACTGACTGTATGCTGCAAGGGACTCTTATTATCCCCATGTTGTCAGGGAGAAAACGGGCTCATAGAATTGAAGCAATTTGTCCAAGGTCAAATGCAAAGCCAGCGCCGGAACCCAGGTCAGTCTGACTTCGGATTCTCACTCTTGCCGTTGCTTATGTAAGTGGCATATGGAAGTATGAAACAGTGGGGGTGTCAAACACACACATAGTTAACAATACTACCAGGCAAAGTTAGATAATAGGCAAGTTCATAGATGGATATGTAAGGCAAATGTATGCCTTTGCTAGGATGACTCAGCCCCAGCTCTGAGAGCAGGTGAAGGTGAAGAAATAGGTGGCCCGCAAGATACTGCTCCCCCAAGGTATTTCCCTCCCCTTTCGTCCCCACCTCCAGGTGCACCCCAACTCATTGTGAGCATCCCTCCCTCACCAAAAACTGTGCTGCAAAGGGCCCCAAACTTCTTTCATCTCATCCTCATCAAAATTCCTTTGTTCAGGGCGCCTGGGTGGCTCAGTCGGTTGGGCGACTGCCTTCGGCTCAGGTCATGATCCTGGAGTCCCTGGATCGAGTCCCGCATCGGGCTCCCTGCTCAGCGGGGAGTCTGCTTCTCCCTCTGACCCTCTCATTCTCTCTCTCTCTCTCTCTCTCATTCTCTCTCTCAAATAAATAAATAAAATCTTAAAAAAAAAAAAATCTGGGGGCGCCTGGGTGGCTCAGTTGGTTAAGCGACTGCCTTCGGCTCAGGTCACGATCCTGGAGTCCCGGGATCGAGTCCCGCATCGGGCTCCCTGCTTGGCGGGGAGTCTGCTTCTCCCTCTGACCCTCTTCTCTCTCACGCTCTCTGTTTCTCATTGTCTCTCTCTCAAATAAATAAATAAATCTTTAAAAAAAAATTCCTTTGTTCATAAAAAAAACTTAAAAGGTGTTAAGTTTCCTACTTTTTCTTAGTAGTAGTTAATTATTACAGAATTATTACCCCCCCAGAGACTAGTTTTTCCGCCCCATCTACTTCTCTTGTATTTTTATTCAAGTCAAAAAGCCTCACTTCATTATAAAAGTAATTCATTTTTATGCTACTAAAAAAATGACAATGTGAGTCAAATACACCAATTACATTTCTGTCCTTCTAGCACCTATCTGGAGACTTTGAAAACTGCTCGCAAGTCTTCAGAGACAACCAGCTGGCTTTCAGTCTCCTTCCGGACTGGCGCTCAGGTGCCCAAGTCCCAGCCTATGGCTGTCAACATGGATCAGCCTTCTCAGGCTGCGGGCTGGGGTCTCGGCCACACCTGCTGCACTCCCATGTCACCCTTTTGGGACAAAGGGGGGTGAGCTGGCTGGCCGCTGCCAAGGTGACATGCAACTCTGCAGCTTCCTGGTAAAGAGATACAGGGGCTCTGCCAGTTTACTACATTTATGGCCTTAGGTCAGCTTCAAAAATCTCAGTTTCCGCATCTACAAAATGGTGATAAATTACATTCTCAGGGCCTTTGTGGGGATTAAATGAGATAATGTGGATTAAACTCTTCGCCCTGTACTTGGCACACACAGGTAGTGTTTAAAACGTAATCATATATGTGGCTTCACCCTGGGAACAAGAAGGGAAACCATGTCCTGTGTGACCCCTGTCTTGAACTCTCAAACAGCTCTGCCTCTCCATTTCCTTGGCTCTGGATTCCTCTGACCTCTGGGGAGAGGACAGCAATACCATCATTACAGACTTAAGCACTATCGCATAGCTTGCATATTTTCAGCTATTACCTTTGTTCCTGCTTATATCACGCATTTTCCCTTAGAGCAAATCCAGGGGCCTATCTTAGTCCTCATCTCCCTGGCCTCCTGCATGGTTACGTCATGAGGAACAGTTGGAGTTGCAGGATTTAAGAAAAATAATGAAAATGATGGATTCATAGCCATTTGCACATAAAAAGCATCGGCTTTCATCAAAGCAGAAGGTGAAAGAACATTCCTAATCTACTTCAAATGATTTGAAGTTACATTCTTATAACAAGAGTAGAGTTAATAAAGGATTGTGTATAATTCACTGATCATACTCTATTTTAAACCAGACATTCTCAGAGCATGCTCTGCGGAATGCCTGTTCTGAAGAATGTTAGCAACACAACATTAAAGAAAATCCCTTGCTAGCAGAATATGAGAAGGGGTGGGCTAAGCAAAATTTAAATTGTAGGACTCTCAAAGCCTCCAAATGAAAGTGTGCACTGAATCTCCAAGGTGGGTTATGGTGTGCAATATTTTCCAAATTGGATTTTGAGCTCTGTGAGAAACATCTTACAGGACTTGCGTTCTTCTAAATCCACTTTGGAAAACAGATACAAACCCAAGGCAGATGAAACCACATTCGCTGATTGTTCTAAAAGTAGAAGTGAGGCTGAGAATGACACACTTGAAGACAGCCGGAGAATCTGTCCTTCTGTTGCCAGACAACCAGAATTTAAGAGGAAAGGGAGGGTAATGGTTAGCCCTGGGCCAGCCAATCAGATTGGGGCAGCAAATCTGGGGGACAAAGCGGCATCTATGTAAAGAGTTCTTTTGCCCTGGATGGTTGTCACGGAAGGGGAAAATAAAACATGCCCTAAAGAGAGCATATGCTACATAAACATGGCAGGGGAGAGGGGGGCAGGTGAGCATGGCGGAGGGGGAACATGGGATGTGTGGGGGCAGTCGGGGTACATTCCTCCCTTCAGCTTTTTGAAAATATGATAGACCTGTGCAAAGAAACTAAGCTCATGCCATGGATTATTAAATAAAAGATCCAAGTATGTATTTCTGCAACAGTATATAAAAATGACAAATTTGGGGGGCGCCTGCGGGCACAGTTGGTTGAGGAGCCGACTCTTGGTTTCAGCTCAGGTCGTCATTTCAGGGTCATGAGATCGAGGCCCACGTCGGGCTCCGTGCTTAGCGCCAAGTTTGCTTGAGTTTCTCTCTCCCTCTCTCTCTGCCCCTCCCCCCGATGCGCACACGCTCTTCCTCAAATACATAAATAAATCAATGAATCCTTTTAAAAAAAAAAAAAAATCACAAATTTTTTAACCACATGGAAAACAAAAAAGAAGAAAACTAGGAGTGCTTCACTGATGGCTCATTTAGACTTATAACCACTATGTCTGAGTAACTTCTGCTCCTTTCCCGCCTCCTCTACGTATCAGTCATGCTATCCCTACTTGCGAGGCCTTACACAGGCCACTGACTTTCCCACCACCTCTGCCTCACCCCCACCCCCAGACAAGATATATGCTTTGGTTTCGGGCTATTTCACTTGCCTGTGGCGACAAACAAATCTGTTGGCTCACCTAACTGAAGAGCTGAAGGGGAGTCTGGATTGAGGCACAGCGTGAGAGGGCCGCACACAGGGTCACGAGGACCCAGGTCTCTGCCACATCTTTAGGCCCCCCTCCTCCATGTGTTGGCTTCACTCTCAAGATCCACAGCAGGGCAAGATGGCCACAGCTGCCCCCAAGTCCAGCGGAGACAGTGGTCTCTTTTCCAGAAGTCCCAGCAGTTGTCCCCACTGAATCGCATTGGCTCTGGTTGGGTCTAGTCGCCGAGCCAATATAAACATTCCTCTCTGCTCCTTGACTGACCTTGCCCTCCATCCAAAATTCTATGAAGTTTTCACTTAGTGATTACTTCAGGGTCCCACTGCCTCTGTGTCTTGGTCAAGTTCCCTATATTTTAAAAAAGTTATAAACCATTATAACAAAATAATAAAAGCTATAAATGATACATGAATAGGGGGTGGATACTGGTGGTTCAGGATCATGAAGGCCTGGCCCTGGTGGTGCTGCCTGGACTGAGGGCACATGAGAGCGATTCTCCACTACAGTCCAGATGGCATTAGGGACCCTCTTCTCCCTCCACACCCTGAAGGAGAACAAGGGCTGTTGCCCTCCTGTACTCAAAGAGGGCACTGGGCTCCGCAGATCAAATCTGATGGAAACAGAGTAAACACAGGATCAAACTAGTGATGGGGTAGAAGCAGACTCTTTCTTCGTTTAGTACCTTTCTCTCCTTTTACCTGATCTTTAGAATATTCTAAGGGCTTCAGCTTTACTTTTCAACCATTCCCTGGTGGTTCATTGTAGGATTAACCAGGCTAACATGCATAATTCACTCGTGTGAATTTTGTGGCTAGGACTATGGTCTAGATTCCCTCATGTTTGGTTCTGGGTCAGCAGTATCAGACTCCTGGTACAGGATCAATAACCAGCAGTATCGGGATCCAGCCTTTGTGTGGCGGGGGAGCTGCTGTCTCCCCCTCCCCCACCCTTCTCAGCTCACCAGCATCCCTCTCCTTCACCCCACCTCTAGCCACCTCTCCCCAGCCTTCCCTGTCTGCCACGTACCCCCCTAGGAGTGTAAAAGAGGGTCTCACTTGGAGGTTCCCCAGCTATCGGTGATGCGGGCTCTTGCGCTAACCCTGCAGCTCTTTCAGTTAAGGCCTTAGAGGGGTGGGCAGCCCAAGAGCCTCCCTCCCCCCTCCCTCCCATTTCCTCCTGCTGGCAGATGCATGTGGAGAGACAGGCTGGGCTCCCCCACACCCACCTCTGTCCTGTTGCCTTAGCAACAAGACTGAGAAAGTTGGGTTTCTTGGTATCCAAGGTTACACTGTGCTCAGATGACTGTTACATGCTACATGTCCAAACAGGTCTACAGTTGGTTCAATGAGAGGTTCTAATTGCATACAGGTATATGCTGGTGACACAGCGAATCTGGATCCGACCACAAGATTCCCTTTCGTTTGTGTAACTAGAATTCAGAGTTGTAAGTAGGAACATTTGCAAAAGAAAAGTGGGTTCTTAAAGGCAGGGGTGAGAGCTGCAGGGAGAGTTGATAGAAAGAGAGGATGAACGTTATTAGTTACTTTTTACTCAGGCATGTGCATTTACAAAAGTAGAAGAGGACTGTGCATCTTTGCACTTTACAGTTCATAGCCCTGGATGTTTTCTTTTTGGCTGGTCCCACAGACCACCTCCCCCAAGACAGCCAAAGGTCAACCTTGTAGTCAAGGGACACATACAGCTCACCCCAGATACTTGGATCTGAGCAGAGGTAGCAGGCCCTCAAGTGCATGGTCCTTGGTGCCTTGGCCCTGCTCTGCCTTGCCTGCTCTCTCCTGCCATTGAGGAAGCCCCCCGGGGCCTGGCTCTGATCTGGCTGTGGCCTCCCAGCCCAGTTCGGCTGCACAGGTCTGTCAGCTGAGCTCCTGCATGGGCTCCTCAGGCCCGCAGGCCCAGGGTGCCTGGCTCCTAGTGTGGCTCATGACAGACAGCCCTTGGTGGTTTCTAGAATAGTTTCATCTCATGCAATCCCGAAAAAAATCCAAGGAGAAAGAAGGTACAGTATTATCGGGCCCATGTTGCAAGGGAGCAAACGGGGACTTTGAGCAACCCACCTGGTAGCTTGGAGCCTCTGCTGGACCTGGAGCTCAGTGTCCTGAGGCCTGGGGTCCTCCTCTCCCCATCTCTTAACCCCAAGACCTGGGAATGTGGTCCGGCAGGAAGCAAATTTGCCATCCAGTTTTGAAGAGATTTTGCATACCCTTTTACTTGGCATTCTTTCAGAGATGGGAAGAAATTAAAACAATCCCATCAGCTCTATTATTATAGTTCTCAATAAAAAGTTCATGGTGAAGGCACCTGGCTGGTTTAGCCAGGAGGCATGTGACTCTTGATCTCGGGGTTGTAAGTTCAAGCCCCACTTTGGGTGTAGAGATTACTTAAAGAAATAAAATCTTAAAACAAAACAAAAGAAAAGAAAAACCGTTCATGGTCACAGTGACAATATTTTCCAAACTAAAAAACAGGATAGGGGCGCCTGGATGGTTCAGTAGGTTGAGTGTCCGACTCTTGGTTTTGGCTCAGGTCATGATCTTGGGGTTGTAAGATCAAGCCACATGTTGGGCTCTGCGCTCAGCACAGAATCTGCTTGGTATTTTTCCTTTCTCTCCCTCCTGAATCTCAACCCTCCCCACCCCCACCACGCTCTCTACTCTCTCTCTCTCAAATAAATAAATAAAATCTTAAAAAAAAAATACAGGATATGCGGTCTCACCAATGGTTCTTGCTAACTTCTGAACTTGGTTTTATGAAAAAGAAAGCTCATCAAATTTAAATCTCATTCAGCTATACATTTAACCCATTGCCAACAGTGGAAAAAAATAAAATGACTTGGATCAGGATTATCCCAGCAAGCTGGGGACAGCTGTGCCTGCCTGATGATGCTGGGAGGTATGCAGCCACACCTACTTATTGTTTTAAATTCACATTCTTTTTTCCTTTCAAGAAGATTAAAGTGATTTATAGACAACTTTTATTAATCTTTGTGAACATTGAAAGGAAGTTTAACAGAAATTGATCACTTACCAGACTTCTTCTAAGAAACCCGGCTGAATTAATATTTAGGAGGAACTGTAGAATTCTCATCATTTACTACACCCTTTTTAAAAAATTCAGATTAGGAAATTAATAAAGTCAACAGTTCAAATGTGGAAAAAAAAGTGGTCTTTGATTAATGTCATGATCATTTTCCATTAAAGGCTTTTAAAGGAAACTTTATCGTCATTTTCAAGGGTTTTTTTTGTTTTTGTTTTTCTGGTTTCCTTCCAAGGAAGTTTCAGAAGGATTTAATAAACATGTAGGTCAGGCAAATGTCTAGAATTTCTAAGAATGAGATTATAAATTCTTTGCCACCAGAACTCTCCTCTAACAAGAAAATCTGGTGACAGCAAAGTGCCAGGGACTTTATTTTATGACAAATAGAAATAGTGAAGTTTTAGTATTAATTTGACAAAGCTATGCTCCAGAAACATGGAAACACAGCAGCCAAATCATCTCTTATAGTTTTAAAATTAATAAAAACCTAACTGCAGTATAATTTTATTACATTTTTATATCGCTTGTAAAATTATAATTAGACAAAGATGAAAACAGCCTTCTGTTATTTGAGTTCTTCCATGTTGTGCTGCTCTCGGGACAATTTATTCTTAAATATAACACTAAGCTATTTTGCAACATCAACAAAATTAAGCTCCCCGTGTGTCTTTTTTTTTTTTTTTAACGATTTTATTTATTTATTTGACAGAGAGAGACACAGCGAGAGAGGGAACACAAGCAGGGGGAGTGGGAGAGGGAGAAGCAGGCTCCCTGCAGAGCAGGGAGCCCGATGCGGGACTCGATCCCAGGACCCTGGGATCATGATCTGAGCTGAAGGCAGTCGCTTAACCAACTGAGCCACCCAGGCGCCCTCCCCGTGTGTCTCAATCGAGAGTATTACACAAGAAAACACTCTTCAGATTTAGTAAGTGTTTTATGGATTTAAAGGGAATGGAAATACATAGAGCCACACGATAGCTTTTCCAAAACAGGATTTGCATTCTCTCTGCAGGTGATGATAAAAAAAAAAAGCAACCAAAATGAAAACTCAGAACCAAATATATGAGGCTAAAGCTTTGTAGTACTTTGCACCATAAATACACATTTGTTCTTGTTTCATCTTAAAGACTGTAAATTACCCACCGCATCTAATGTCACTTGTGGCCACGTGTGTGTCCAGAGGCTTAAGTTTCTTCCCACTTTGGAGGTGGTCTGTGTGAAACTTACTGACGTGAATATCAGAAACTCACAAAGTGCCCACGGCCACTGTTTACAAGGATAGCTGAGCTTCCCGCATCTGACTGGTGTTAACGGTTTCTGACTTTGAGCAGGTGAGACACACAGTATCTTCTGGAATCCAGGTCTGAGGTCATTCAACCACTCAGTGGAGAAACTACACGCCGGAGAGAACCCTGGTACAAGATGTATCCTGCTTGAATCAGATTTCCCAAACAGCCACCAGATTTGCCCAGATTTGACTCTATGACACACACAACCAAGAGTAGTTAAAATGGGTCACAAACACAGCTTGCATTACAGAAGTGACCAGATTTTGGGCACTGCACCAGGGCCTTTCTTTTCCCTTTTCTTCTCCTCCGCACTTTATCTTTGGCCAGGCTACACACCAGCACAATTGGACCTTTGTTCTGCTGCCCACCCTCCAAAGTCAGTGGGGCTTCCTATTCTTGTGTTTTTCCTCCATCTGCACAAAACCAGCTCTCCTCCTACCGGCTAAATCAAGATTCATGCCGTGGGTAGCAGCTTTTGCTAATAGAACTTGAACTTGAAGGATGAAAGCAAAAACAGGATTAAGTTGTCTTTGGGGGGGTTAATTGCACTTAACCCTGGATGGAATGAATGTCTTGACTGTCACTGCCCTCCTTCTCTTCCCGTCCCCACTCTCCTGCTCCCAGTGCTATGATGCGGGGCTCCTGACACTCTCTCCTAACGCCAGGTTCTTAGAGACTTTGCACAGCACACTTGTTCTCTCAACCTGAACTTCTGACTTCAGTCAGTTATTTGTTCATGAGTTCAGCACATTTCCTGATCGTTTACTAGGGGCCAGGCGTTGTACTGAGGGTGCAAACTTCCATCATCCAACCAATCAATTATCAATATTTGTTGGACGACTCTTACACCTTCTACGTGCCAGTTACACAGCAGAGAACAAAGCTGCCTTCATGGGGCTTATAATTTACAGGGAGGGTGGTGAAGACAAATGAACGAATTATATACCTCAATTATATACTATGTTAGATGAGTGCCTGAAGAAAAATAAGACTGGAAGAGAGATGGGGAGGGTTAGGAGGGCATCACAATTAAAACTGGGTGGTTGGGAAAAGGCTCACTGTAATGACAACAGCAAATGAAGACCCGTGGGAGGTAAGGGAGCATGCCGTGTAGATGTCTGGGGTAGAGCCCTGGAGACAGAGGAATAGCCATGCAAAGGCCCTGAGGCACAAGAGTGGAAAGACTGGTGAGGAGTCAGCAATGTGGCTTGGACTGCGTTGGTGAGAGGAAGAGTAGCGGGAGATGAGATTAGGAAATACGGGGTAGAGGCAGATCATATAGGCCTTACAGGACTGAGGAGAACTTTCACTTCAACTCTGAGTGAAATGGGGAGCCATTTGAGGGTTTTAAGGCAGAGGAGGGACATGATCTGCTGTGGTAACCACCAACGGGATCGGGGTCGGGACTTGGGAGGCAGAGCAGGAAGACCCACGGAGGCCCCTGCAGTAGGAGTGAGAGGCTGGTGTCGGGGGGGGGGGGGGGGGGGGGGGCCAGGCAGTGAGGAGCATCGCAAGTCTGGATGTATTTTGAAGATGGAACTGCCAGGATTTGCTACGGATCGGATATGGGACGTGGAAAAAAGCAAAGGTGGTGTGGCTAAGGGTTTAGGCCTGAAATCGGGGACAATCAGAACGAGACACAATACCTGTCCTCCAAGAGCTCACAGTGTGACGAGGGCCCTTGTGCGAGGGGGTGCCTGCTGGGGGGCCCGAGGGCTGTGGGAAGTCCTGCAGGACAGCTCGCAGGAGCCTCGGGGCTCGTGGAAGGTGGCGCGAGCAGCGCTGGGGGCGAGGAGCCGGGCTTGGCCGGGGTTCCAGACTCAGAACCCAAGGAGGGGTTCCAGACTCAGAACCCAAGGAGGGACATGGCGCCCCGGGAATGGTGGCTGGGCAGGGCAGGAGGTGGCCACCAGTGACAGTCCCTCCCACCCCTCCTCCCTGGACCACGTACCATGGTTGGAAAAGCCAACCGGCTGTTTGTCCCTCTCCTCCACAGCTGTGGCCAATGACACGTGAGCTTCTCTGGCGGGGGGTTTGCCACCACTGGCTCTGCTCTCCGAAAGCAGGAAACTGTCCTGGCTGCTTCCGCCACTCTTGCTGCCCCTTGGGAGACCGACGTGGATGGCAGCAAGCTGCTTGCTCCTTTGAGGTGGTAAACCCACCCGCTAAGTGAGGAGGATGACGTGGGAAGGTGGAAAGAGGAGTCTTGATGAGGCAGAACTGTCGCTTCCTCTCTGATGGCCTGCTTCTAGACCTCTCCTGTGTGAAGCCACGAAATGTCTTTGCTTGCTGCAGCCTCCATTAACTGGATGTTCTGTAAGTGCCCAAAGCGTTCCTAAGGAATGGAGCCAGGGCCTTGCAGACCTTGGGAGTTGCTCTGACTCGCGGCTGGTGGGAAACCCGCTGAAGGGTTTATGCGGGAGTGATGTGATCTGATTTTTATGTTAGAAAAATCCCTCCGGTGGCAGCATGGAGCTGGACTGGAGATTGGAGGCAGGGAGGCCAGAATGCGAGAGAAGAATGGCCAGAGGGGTGGAGAGCGCTGTGTGCCGAAGGCTGGAAGACTCTTAACCTCGGGCACCTCTTCCATGACTTCTCAGAGTACTGTCTCTGCTTGTGGGAGAAGCAGGAGAGGGGCAAGAAGAAATTCTAATCCCTGCCCTTTCCTTCTGTAGAGGTTTCTAGGCCACACACCAAATTACCACAGGTGTAGCGGCTTACAGCCACACGCTTATTATCTCAGGTCTCCGTGGGATCAGAAGCCCAGGTGTCCACGGGCTGTCTGCTCAGCACCTCACCAGGCTGAGGGCAAGACATCAGCTGCCCTGTGATCCCAGCTGGAGCCCAGGGGCCTCTTCTGAGCTCATTTAGGTCTGCGGGTTGTAGGACTGAGGTTTCTGCTTTCTTGTCAGCCGTCAGCCAGGGAGGCTCTCAGCTGCTGGAGGCCTCCCCCAGCTCCTTGTCATGTGTCCCCATAAGCAGTTCTCAACATGGCAATTTGTTTCGCTCTTTGAGGCCAGCAGGACAAATCTTTCCTGCCGATCCGGCTAAGATGGAATTGCATGTAACACAAAGGAATCTCAGGCCTGATTGTCCCATCACATGCCCAAGTCCTGATCATATAAGAGAAGGGGGCTAGACAGGGCACGTATACCAGGGGGTGGGAATCTTGGGGGCCACGTGGAATTCTGACCACTCCTCCCATTTTCCTCCTTCCGTCTCCTTTCCTCCTGCTGTCTGCACTTGGGTGGGACCTAATCTTCCTACCTCTAGAAAAATTTAAGTCCTATGCTGGAATAGGAAGCTCCTTGTCAAAAGGGAATTTGAAGTGAATCCAAGGAATTGGAGTAGAACCGAACATCCCTCATTGGCTAATATGAAGTCCACCAGATTTGTTTACTGAACTATAGTGTTCATTGTGTCCCAGGTATTGCTGTTAAATGTTTTATATACATGATGTTATTTAATTCCCTCAACATCTGAGGGGAACATGGTGCCGCCATTTGACAGAGGAGGAATCTGAGACTCAAAATGGACTCACTCAGGCTCACACGAGTAGCAAGCAGGGGCGGCAAGTCTTCTCAAAGGCCTGCTCTTCACCACTGTGCCATACGACCTCTGGTACCACCTCACCAGGGTGTGCATGGTGGGCTGGGGGTGAGAAACAACAGAAGCACCACTCTGAATGACATTTCTCCATTGCGTTAAATAGAAAACTGCACCATCTTCCGAAGTTCTACACATCTGGTGCCTCAGATGGGTCCCCTTGGCTTCTCTCTTTGTGACTGATGGTATCTGACATTTTCAAATCCTCCTTTAGGCCTCTTCATCAGAAACACAACTTTGAATAAAATAAGAAGAATTTTAGACCTCAAAAATCAGAAAGAAGACCTCTCAGCCTGCTTCCTGCTCATGAAAGGATTTTGGCCTCTACCAGTAACTGTCAAGATGCTGAGACCTCTGTCACTTCCTAATCAAGTATGAGGTAAATGAAAGTGTCAAGTTTACTGCCCAGGAACTTTATGATTGTGTGTCACAGACTATCAGAAGTTAACCACTGGTTGCTGTCAACTGGTTGAGATGGAATATTCCATGTGACAGTGCAATGCATCTGTCTATATGGAGGCCAAAAACAGGGGTTGGTGTGGAGACATGTTCAACTATAGGACCTAAATGCTAGTTTATAACTTAAAAGGAATCGCATTTGTCTTCAAGAACAACAGAGTAGCTTTCAACCTTTTGAGTCAAACCCAAGAGACATGTAAACAATGTCCCATAGGTGCACATAGGTGATTGCTTATTACTGCAGATCCACTGAGGTTCTAAAAAGCCTAATGAATCCATTTGTGGGACAAACTGTGGACTCAACTCATTGGAGTTGACAATACCTCCCTACCTCTACTCCTGACGCTGAGCCAGACTAAGGAAAGGAGAACCATCTTTTTAATCACCTTAAGGCAGGAGCCACTGTGGCATCTGTGGAGGGCCTGGGCCATGGCATTAACGTCTTTCAAACCTACACGTGGGTATATGACCAGAGACACTTCCAAACCCCAAGAATTAGGACTTGGCCACGCTCACCATGTCCTACAAATGAAAGCTTATCCTGGGCTGTTCTATGATCAAATTGTCTTCCATGTAGACCTGGTAAACATGACCCACATCCCTTCCACTTCCCCCGGGACAATGAAAGTAGAATTTCAACTTCAGCTGTAACTTGCTGTATAGCTTCTTCTCTTCTTTCCTGGACTTGTCACTCTTCAGTGCATTTCTAATGGGAAGGACAGGGGAAACCCTTATACTGGGTTTTCCCTTAAATGTGAAGTAGCATGAATTTACAGGACTCATAAATTCACGTTTGCCCTTCATTCATATTTGCCCTTCGCTAAACCAAGTGTTTAAGTGACTTCTTACTTAGTTATATAGTAAGTTGGAAATCCTTGTTTACTACAGTATGTTATGCTTTTGTTAATATATTAGATTAAATCTAATTTGATACTCTATGATAAATGTTCATTTATTTTTTACAAAAAAGCAATACATTGTATTTTTAGTAAAAAAAAAATGGCATAAAAATAGACACATAGATCAATGGAACAGAATAGAAAACCCAGAAATAAACCCACAATTATATGGTCAATTAAACTTCAATAAAGGAGGAAAGACTATATAATGAGAAAAAGAGTCTCTTCAACAAGTGGTATTGAGAAAACTGGATAGCAACATGCAAAAGAATGTAACTGGACCACTTTCTTACACCATACACAAAAATAAATTCAAAATGGATTGAAGACCTAAATCTGAGACCTAAAACTATAAAAATCCTAGAAGAGAACACAGGCAGTAATTTCTCTGACATCAGCTGTAGTAACATCTTTCTAGATATGTCTCCTGAGGCAAGGGAAATAAAAGCAAAAATAAACTGTTGGGACTTCATCAAAATAAAAAGCTTTTGCACAGCGAAGGAAATAATCAACAAAACTAAAAGGCAATGTACAGAATGGGAGAAGATATTTGCAAATGACATATCTGATAAAGGACTAGTATCCAAAATCTATAAAGAACTTATCAAATGCAACACCCAAAAACCAAATAATCCAATTACAAATGGGCAGAAGACATGAATGACATTTCTCCGAAGAAGACATACAGATGGCCAACAGACTCACGAAAAGATGCTCAACATCACTCATCATCAGGGAAATACCAACCAAAACTATGATGAGATATCACTTCACACTTGTCAGAATGGCTAAAATCAAAAATAGAAGGATAAAGAAGTATTGATGAGGATGTGGAGAAAAAGGAACCCTCATGTACTGTTGGTGGGAATGCAAACTGGTGCAGCCACTCTGGAAAACAATATGGAGGTGCCTCAAAAAGTTAAAAATAGAACTACCTTAGGATCCAGCAACTACACTACTGAGTATTTACCCCCAAAAGACAAAAACACTAATTCAAAAGGACATATGCACCCCTGTCTTTATAGCAGCATTATTTACAATAGCCAAATTATGGAAGCGGTCCAAGGTCCATCAACTGATGAATGAATAAAGAATATGTGGGAGATATGTGTGTGTGTGTGTGTGTATAATGGGAAATTATTCAGCCATCAAAAAGAATGAAATCTTGCCATTTGCAAGGACATGGATGGAGCTAGAGAGTGTTACGCTAAGGGAAATAAGTCAGAGAAAGACAAATACCATATGATTTTACTCATAAATGGAACTTAAGAAATAAAACAAATGAGCAAAGGGAAAAAAAAGAGAGAGAGAGAGAGACAAACCAAGAAACAGGCTCTTAACTATAGAGAACAAACTGATGGTTCCCAGAGGCGAGGTAGGTGGGGAGACAGGCAAAATACATGATGGGGATTACAGAGTACATTTATCATGGTGAACCCTGAGTTACATATAGAATTGATGAATCACTATATTGTACACCTGAAACTAATATAAAACCGTATGTTAACTATACTGGAATTAAAATAAAAAACTTAATAAAAGAACAAAAATAAAAACACTTATATCTTTAAAAAAATCATAAAGAATTGACTGTGTGTGGGTTAAATCCAAGGCAGAGCTTCCAGCTTTTAGGACTTGCATAAATTTTGTCTAGAAGTCAATGGAGCATGGATAGAAATGCTGACCTACCTCAAGCAAAGCACACACCTTCCCGGGTCCAATTGCCCAGACCTTGGCTTGGGCCGGGGATGCCTGGGCATTGCTTCTTCAGAATTTCGCTCTTGATTTGTTGCTGCCAGGATTCTGACCAAGGCTTACAAAGAAGGCAGGAAGCTATTGGCACAAAATGGCCCTATTGCTTTGTTTTAGAATCTTTGTCTACACACATGGGCTGAGAAAGCACCAGGGAAAGCCTGAGAACATGTAAAGGAAACAACGGAGCCCAGTGGTAAAGACCGTGGATACTGGCCCAAGTCCTAACACCTGCTTTACCATTTGATAGCTGTTCGAAGCAACTTGTTTTTAAATGATACAACTTGATTTCATTCACTGTTACATGACTACAATTTAAATACAAGTGAGTAGCAATCTCTCTTTTTTATTGAAGTATAATTGACATATAATGTTATATTAGTTTCAAGTATACAAAGTAATGCCCTGATAATATGCACATGCAAAATGATCACCACAAAAAGTTTAGTTAACATCCATCACCTGACATAGTCACAAACTTTTTCTTTTCCTGTGATGAGAACTTTTAAGTTCTACTTAGCAACTTTCAGATATGTAACACGGTATTGGTAACTATAATCACCATGCTATATATCGCATCCCCATTTGGGGAAGTTTTTTTTCCCCTCTCTGAGCCTCAGTTTCCTTATCTGTAAGCTGACCACGTGCATACCCACCTAGGAGAGAATTTAAACGTGATATTAAAGCACCTAGCCCATGGCAGAGCCCCTGCCCCCAGGAAGTGTTTGCTCAGGGACGACTGTTGATACATCGCTTTTGCAGCTGATGCTTACCTGCTCTGCACTGTCTAGCAAGTTCTAGCAGAGGTACCTCCATGCCCCGGTGGCAGCTTAGACAAATCGCAGGCAGGAAATGTCACATCTTTTAGGCTAAGCTCTTAACCAAGAACCGGGATGTCAGAGAAGACTTTAGCATGAGAGGATGTTCAGAGCTACACGGACGGATGCACAGGAGTTAGCAAAACAAGAGAGTGTGGGAAAGGGATCCTGGAAGAGGATGTGTGAAGGCCTGGAGGTGAGACACAGTGCATCCTAGTGCTCTGTGGTCTGTTACTGCTGAGACTTAAGTCCCTTACATTTTTCCTGCCCTGATGTCTAGAAGGATGCATGACACATATGAAGTGTCACCATCTCTGTCACTTAGAGATTTGTTTTGAACAATTTGTGTACATGTATGTGAGTCACACATACACACACACACACACAAGCAGCATTCTCCAAAAGTTCAGCGATAATTCTAGTCTTAGGAATCAGAACCTATTTCACAGACTGTGATCCAGAGGGGGAAGCCGGATGCTTCTCCAATGCAGGCACCCTGGGAACACCACCTCCACTGCGTATTTTAAAGTGGCAAAAACATGTGAGCTCACGATCTTGGCACCGTGGTAAGCACTTCAGCTGGGTGATGTCACATACGCTATTGTCTTTATCCATTTCCCCTTAAGTCAGGCTGTCAAGCATTTGGGTTCCTGGAGACGTGGCACATTTGATGGGCAGGCGGATTTTGTAATAGCCCACCCTGCCTAACTCGGAGACCGGGATTTCTGCTGGGTTGTTGCTCTTGTTGTGGTTTTGGAAGCCTGAATGGAGGCTCTTTGTACCCATGGCCTTGTGACCTGGAAGGGACAAAGACCAAAGACCTGGTGAAGGGGGACAGAGTGCTTTCAGCTTTGGGGCAGAGTGGCTAGTGCCTTCTGGCTCTTTGATTCTGTCCCCATATCGTATTCAGCCTTGTTTGCACCCCATCTCTTTCAAAGTCTGCCACAGAATGACACCATCTGAAAACAAAAGTATCTTCCCTTAGAGCTCCTGAAAAGGAAGGAAAGAAGGAAGGAAGGAAGGAAGGAAGGAAGGAAGGAAGGAAGGAAGGAAAGAAAGAAAGAAAGAAAGAAAGAAAGAAAGAAAGAAAGAAAGAAAGAAAGAAAGAAAGGTAGAAAATCCTATGTCAACCAAATGAAAACCAGGGCAATGTCAGTGTTCTTGGGCCTCCAGATATTATAACTTATGGGCAAATATAGCTGCAAAAGAAATCACAGCTCACTCCCATGCTGACGGATTGGATCAGGCCAGACGGAGACCCCAGGTTCTCCTGCAGAGTCAGGCCCATGGCCCCCAGCCCAACCAGCTGGCCCCTCTTTCCATGTACCATTCTGAAGCCTGGGTTTCTCTGCATTTTGATCCTCTTCTCTGTGGAATATGCTATTCACACGCAGGGGTTACTATAGTAATAGAAAAACGCTGTTGTGTTAGAAATTTTGCAGAAATATAATTTAGGCAGGAGCATGAAACTGGTATGTTTATCTTTTCATGGGGATGGAAGCCCAGATTCTGAGCTTCCAGGGGCGCTGGAAGAATTCAGGTCTGAGCACAGCTGTCCAAACGCCCTGGAAGTGGGTCATTGCCTGACCAGTGGACTGGAAGGGACTGTCAGGCCTTGGGTGAAGCAGGAATGATCTGGAGAAGGGGGTAGAGGACAACACCCCTGGCCCAGGAAACCGTCAGATTCCGAGTGTGTTCCTCACCTCTGCCCCTGAAAAATCTTGCAAATGAATAAATGAACAAGGGACCTTGTTTTCTGTTCGTTCTCCAAGCTTCTCTTCCCCTTAAGAGTTGTGTCAGTGGAGGACTAAGACCTCCCAAGAGCAAGGCGTAAAGCTTATTTGGGCTTTTTCCCCCTCCTCCCCTGCCCCCCATCTGGCCCCAAGTCTAGGCTCACTGGACACTCAGTAAATGCTTATGTTGACTTAACCCCTAGCACTGAAGAACAGGAGGAGACAGATTTCATCAGTGGTGTGAAGGAATAAAGTAAGTGGACAGCCCCCTCTGCAGACATCTGTCTGAGCAGAGTTCCTGGGACAGAGGAGCTTTGAGTTATCATGTAAGTCTTAAGACCTCTGTCTAGGGGGTTGGAGAAAATGACCCTCCACCCCTCCCCCAGACAACCCAGGGCAGTTCTTGCTGATTCTATCATGCAGAACATTTCTGTGTCTCATGATGTGACCCACCGGCATATGGGCCCCACCTTCACTCCCCCACCCCTTTCAATGTTTCTAAGGCTAATTACCTTTTCCTCTGCTCTGTAGCATAAATCACAGGGAGGCGACTTAGCTGTTCACACTAGCATTTTATCAAAATCACAGTCTCATAGAGCGTAAGCACCGTCATGGATCTTACAGAGCATCTGGAACTGGGAGTGATTCACAATTTTTTTTCCACCCAACCCTCTAAAGGGATGAAACACACTTCCATCAGCAGGAGCCCTTCTAAAGCAGTGATTCCAATGGGGGGTGGGCTGAGTGGGGGGGTCACAATTGGAATCACAAGGGGCGGGGGTGGTAACTGTCAGGTTTGCTTTCTGTCATCTGGAAGGCAGAGCTCTGGGGAAAGGTGACACAGGACAGATACATCTTGATAAAGGTGATCAAGAACAGCCTGAACCACACAGCTGGAAGCAGTCCTGAACCCCTGTGCCCCATGGTTCTGCTATCCCTTTGTCTACACTGAAAATCACCAACCGAGTTAACATCTAATTGTCTAGATGTGGGAAGCCAGGGAGACCCAAGAAAGGGAAACAACCAGAAGTCCACAGAAAAAGACAATGCTCTGTGTCAAACTCAGGTCCTAGACTCCCACTCCAAGTTAGGATGTCGCACAGTACAGAGACGCCTAAAAAGGACTATGCTTTCCGAAGGAGAGGAGTAAAGGCACTGATCTGTTCAATCATTCATTTAAAATGTGGGATGAAGGAGGAGCCCAGGAATTTCTTGGAAAGAGGTGGGAAAGGCAGGGGAACGTGGGCATCAGCTAGAGACAGGGAAAGTAGAGGCGTGCTGGGCGAGGGCAGAGGCTGTTCTCCAGGATCTGCAGGCTGGGAGGGAGAGGGCTGTGTGGGTGCCAGACTCAGCGCTCGCCTGGACACCCCTCTCCAGCTCCCTATTCAGTGACATCATGTCGGTCACATACCAGCTCTGCCACTTACCAGCTAAATGACTCTGGCAAGTTGCCTAATCTCTCTGGGCTTCAATCTTCTCTTTTATAAAAACGAAGGTAGTAATGAAAGTCCTCATCTGCCAGGTTACTGTGAGGATCAAGTGACTTAATAAGGGTAAAGTGTATAGAATAGAGTGTCAAGTAGAAAGGGATCCTCTGTATTAACAACGATGAGTGCAAGCATCGCCCTGGCTGGTGTGTGCCCAGAAAACCAAACAAAGAAGGTCAGAGTCGTTCTAAAACATAAGCAGTTACTATGAAGCAAATGCATCAAAGTAAATGGGGGGTTAATCAGAGCCACCAGAATCTATCTTGGGCAAATCAATGAAGAGGGACTTGAGTGTTGAGGCCTGTGATGTGCCTGCCAAGCTTGGTGCCAAACACTTGTCATTCTTTTTCTCCAAGTCCTCCCTGCTTCTAGAGCCTTCCTCCCACCTCCCAGGTGTCGGCTTGCATCCCACTCTCTGGCCGTGGGTACAACGCCTCCACCACCTGGGGCTGGCTCCCCCACGCAGGGAGACTTGTCTTTTCAACTTGACTGAGAGTTGCCATCAAACCTTCCTTGTGCTCAGATCTCTGTCCCCTACCAGGTGACAAACTGCTGCACAGATGAGCAGATTCTAGGCATTCGTGGGATACTGATTTCTGAGTGCTGGAGTTGCCTTCATAACCATTTCAGGCAATGGTCACAAAAGTTTCAATCAGAATTCTAGAGAAATACGTGGTTTTCATAAAAGGAGAACAAATTACTCACCAGGAGGGATTCCTGATCACAGGATATCAGGCTACTTACTGCTTTCCCAGGGTGACCTTCACCACTCTCAGTGTCCTCTACTTTCGTGTCCCAAAGACACCTCCAATGCTATCTGGCCCGAACTGATGGCACCAGCTTATCTTCAAAATCAGCTTCTCTTATGTTCCTTTTTGCAGGTGTTGGCAGCCCCTGCAGTTACCCAGGTCTGAAATGGGTCATTCATTCTTGATCCCTTCCTCTTCCTTAACCCCCTGCCACCATTCAACAACGTCTGCTAAATTGAGGGTGACCAAATACTAGGGTCTGAATGTTTGTGTTATCCCCAACTTCGTATGTAGAAATCCCAATCTGCAGTGTGATGCTATTCGGAGATGGGGCCTTTGGGAGCTGCTTAGGCCAGGAGAGTAGAAGCCCCCGTGAACCGAACAAGTGTTCTTATCAAAGAGACCCCACAAGAGAGCTCCCTCGCCCCTTTGTGCCATGGGAGGCTACAGTGAGAAGCAAATGACCTGCAAGGGGGCCCTCACCTGACCGTGCTGGGCTTTCAGCTTCCAAAACTGTGAGAAATTGCTGTTTTTTTGGTTTTGTTTTGTTTTTAAAGATTTTATTTATCTATTTGACAGAGAGAGACACAGCGAGAGAGGGAACACAGCAGGGGGAGCGGGAGAGGGAGAAGCAGGCTTCCTGCTGAGCAGGGAGCCCGACGCGGGGCTCGATCCCAGGACCCTGGGTCATGACCTGAGCCGAAGGCAGCCGCTTAACGACTGAGCCACCCAGGCGCCCCGAAATTGCTGTTGTTTATAAGCCATCCAGGCTGTGTTAGTTTGCTAGAGTAGCCTGAATGGACTAAGACACCAACTGTCCCAGTTTTCCTGGGGCTGAGGAATTGCCCAGGATGTGAAACTTGCAGGGCAAACATGAGGAAAGTGTCATGGACATAATGTTCTAGGCGAAATTCTGGGAAGAACGTGGCCCTTAAACAACTGCACAACAGCCAGTGTTGTGCAGCTCCCCTAGCCCTCACAGGTAGACCAGAAGGGCAGGAAAACTCAGAGCCTTAGAAGCAGTTCGCAGGAGGGGTATACAAAAACTCCAACCCCCTCGCTTTGGAAGGGATAATTCAGAGAAGTGTTATTTTACACCATCTCGCAGTTTCTCTGCACATTTAGGCAAGTGATTAGCTGCTTGCCCTTCTCTGCATCACTCCCCTTGATGGTACTCCCTGTACTTCTCGAATAAACAACTCACAGTTGAATCCTTGTCCCCAGTTTGCTTCTGGGAAAACCCCAACTAAAACAGCCACCACAGAAGGAGCCCTAGGCCTCAGATTGGAGCCTGTCAATCAGTGCTATTCAATAGAACTTCCTGCGATTATGGGAATGTTCTAGATCTCTGCTGCCCACATCGAGAGTCACTAGCCACGGGTGGCTTTGAAGCATATGAAATGTAGGCTGGTGTGACTGACAGGCTGAATTTTAAATTTTACACAGTTTTAACTTATTTATACTTAAATAGTCACAGATGGTTTGTGACTATCGTATCAGATAACACATGTTAGGGGACAATTGTATCTTTCCCTTCATAAGATTAAAAAGTGTTTTGATTTGTTAAAAAACAAAGGTTGGGGGTTGATAAGGAGAAGAGGGTGGGGAAGGAGTGAGGCGAAAACCCCGGCTTCTGACAATTCCCTTTCGCCTGGGTCTCTGGAAGAAAGTTGTGTAGCTGAAGGATCATGATTCACTGATGCTGTCCGTGAAGAATCCCACTAGCTGGACTCGCAGATCATAGACTTACCTGCACTAATCATAAGGCTGGCATCACTCAAGATGCTCTTAGGTCTTGCAATTAGTTCAAATAAAATCACTCAAGTGTTCTCTTGGTAAAGTTGTTCCAGCTACATCCAAGCTACTTTAGTGCCTCTTGTTCTTTTAGCCGCATGTTCTTTGAGACGATGTTTCCCACGACCTTGAGTTTATTAGGTCGCCACGAGAGGTTGAGAGTAATCTCCTTTGCGGGAACATTGAACACATCTTCCTAGGAGAGAATATTTGCTAATAACCATTTGTAGTGCTGAGAAAAAAACCAAACTCTTTTCTCAAAGTCAGGCTGTTCACACGAACTGAGGTCCCTTGTAGTTATGCAGAGTTTTGTGTGGTGACCAGTTGTGTGTCTTACTGTTGTTGAGACAAAGGATGCAGTACAGTGACAGGTAAGTGCTTGGGCTCTGGGTCACCAGGACCTGGAGTGGACACCTGACTCTTCCTCTATGGGATTGTAAGACTTCATTACTTAATTTTGCCCCATCTGTAAAATGGGCATAAGAATTGTACCTAGTACCTGCCCCACTATAGTGGTATGAAGAGAAGATGAAGCAACGGAGGGAGAGGTCAGCACATTGCCTGGCACTTAGAAGGCACTCGATAGTTATCATCAACTTCACCATTGTCATCAGACAGACCCAAGTTCCAACCCCAGATTGTGTGACCTTAGCCAAGTTGCTTAACCTCTCTGTGTCTCAATTTCCTCGTTTTTAAAGTGGGGATAATATCTAGCTTGAAGGATTGCATGGAATAAAGATAACTTGTAGGCAGTACTTGGTATGCAAAAGGTACTTATTATGTAATTATTATTCTACCTTTTTTTCCCCTGTAGTGATAAGCACATGGTGGGAATGCAGTGAATACTTTCTGACTTGATTTTTTCCCGTCTGCTGAAAAATACCAGGCCTCTTTGAAATCACGTTAAAGAACTCTGAAATTTGAGTAGTGTTTTATACTTTAAGATATGTCAGGGATATTCCCTCATTCGACTTCTTGTTTTTGCTGACTGTAATCAGGGATAAATTTTGTATTTTACATGGTAATTTCAGTCATATTTTTGTGAGCTGTCTGGGCTAGGAATAAACCAACATTATCTGAGCACTTTGTGCCCAGCATTGGGCCCAGATTTACCTATATAATCTCATTTTGTCTTCATAGCAATCCTTTGTTATTCCTCTAAAGGGCTAGTATCATACCCATTTCACAGATACAGAAACCGAGGCAAAGGGTGGCTAAATGGGTACAAGATCACATAGGGCAAAGCCAAGTTGCAAAGCCAAGCTGTCTTCCTCTAGAGCCCCAGCTCTCTGGCAGTCTGCTATCTCCACACAATGTGGCTTTTCCTCTTCCTCAAGGAGCCCGATTCTGGCAAAAATCTTGTTATAATGAGTGTGGCCCATGTCTGCCTCAGCTCTGCTCTTTCCTATCCTTGAACCACTAGATCCCAGCAGCAGTTCAGGTCCTGACCTCCCTCCCCTCAAGGTCCAGGTGGATAATAGTTGTCCCCACTTGTCACTCCATGAGGGTAGCTCCTGTGCTTTTTTCTCTGCAGTGAAAGAGCTCAATGAAGCTTATAACGTGATAATGGATTTCCAATTGCTTTAGCTAACATCTTCGTCAATTGGTTTCCTGCGCTCGTTCCACTGCAGGCCTTTGCCATTCTGATGGAGACCAGGTAGTGCAGATTGCTGGGCCAATGCAAATGCAGTGTGCTGGTGTGCATGCTGCAGGAAGTCAAAAGCAAGTTTGCTGGGTGGGTCTAACATTTCTCTCTCTGTCTCTCTCTCCAACAAACTTAATGGATATTATTTCACAAACCCAAATGTGTTGCAAAACTCTCCCTTTTTAAAAAAGCAAGATGGCCTCCCATTTCCAGGCTTGCTGTAGTCGGTGGAACAATGACCATATATGGGCCAGATCCAGGCTGCATGTCACATCATTCACATTCTTGGCTTCCTGAGTCACTGGAAGTTCATTATCTAACCTTTCCAGAGAGCCTGCAGTGTGTGGGTGGTTCCATTCCTGCAGATGGACAGGAAATCAGATAAGCCCCATCTGTGTGCACATCTGTTTGGGGACCTCTTTACCTGTTCCCGGAGAAAGAGTTTCACATCGACAGTGAAGGGACTGCAAAATTCTTGCCTGGATTTCTAAATCCCTCACCGGAGTCAGTGGATATTTATGGACCAGAAGACATACCGCGGCCATGACAGGCTGGATCAGAAGGCAGAAAACATCTCTTTAAATCTAAGACCTCTTTAACTGTGGAGGCAAACAGTTAAAACATCAGAAGTTCAAAACAGAGGCAGATCGTCAAACTGTTCCACAGTGAACATCATTCTCCACATCCAGTCTTCATTCTAAACCTGTTCCTGTTCCCTTTAATCTCACAACTGTTGACACAGATTCTTCTTCTGCTCTAAATCCAGCCCTCTTCAAATGGAAAGCACCTTCGGGAACTTTCTCTTGGAAAGTTAGCCCTAAGTGGTGGAAGACGTTCATGCCTCTCAGTCTGCCGTGTGTCCACCCCCTCCATCTTTGCCCCCTTGGTTTGTGTAGAAGGCCTTAATAAGAAACCATCCTGCGCGCGTCTTCCAGGGGTCTGCAGTGAGATGAGGCTGGGAAGTTCATTCCACCCCAATGGTAACGGTCTGAGGTCCAGGCTTAGTATTGAGACACCCATGTTCTCCTGAGGAACTGGCTGGCTTCTGTCCTAGGGACCCTGTAAAACTACCTCTGGGGTCGCACACTTGAAGGCCCAGAGGGCAGTGCAGGTGACGTGAGAAGCTTGGGCTGGATGGGCCACCTGCACACTGAGCACACGTCACAGGGGACAGTTTGGTCAGCCCCAGCCGATGCTGCCAGCCAGGAAGGCAGGCCCAGGACTGCTATATCTTCTGATTTTTTTTTAAAGGGAAGCCAGTGTGAAATGTCTCAATTTTCTAAGCTTGGCAACCAACCAATTGAAAAATATACAAACAGTACTGACGAGGCCCAAACAGAACTTATCAATGGGCCACATTTGGTCCATGAGCCACCATTTGCCTCTTCTGGCCTTGACTATGAAACCCACATTCATGGCCTACCCTTAGCAAGCCTAGAAGATGTTGTGGTATGCATTGTTTTACTCGATAGTATTTCAGTCTTCACCTTATGTGTGCTTGTTTTTGTTTTCTCCAGCCTCATCACTTGACAATATTGAATATTATCTTGTTAAATTGCATGTGCCACTGAAGAGAGCTTTTTGGAAAGAGAAAGGGAAGCCGCCCATTACTTAACTGCAACATACCTTTCTTCCCTGCTTTCCACGCCTGCGCATTTGGACCGGTCTTGAGATGAATGTAGGCTAGTCTAAGACAATCATGGTAATTCCACTCCTCTTGCCAACAACTGGGTTAGGCATGGTCATGTGACCTAGCTCTGTCCAATGAGATGTAAGATCAAATCAAGGGGGCGGGGGGATGCACTCTGGAAAAGTTGTCCTCTGTGAAAAATCTGAGTTTTGTTTTTTTTTTTAAGATTTTATTTCTTTATTTGAGAGAGAGAATGAGAGACAGAGAGCACGGGAGGGAAGAGGGTCAGAGGGAGAAGCAGACCCCCCGCCGAGCAGGGAGCCCGATGCGGGACTCGATCCCGGGACTCCAGGATCATGACCTGAGCCGAAGGCAGTCGCTTAACCAACTGAGCCACCCAGGCGCCCCCAAATCTGAGTCTTGATGCCATTGTCAGTCCCAAAGCTAACAGCCCTGGGCCTCCCTCCCTCTGCTTCTGGTTAGGTGAGATAATCAACTTTTCTTCTTATTGAAGCTACTTTCTATCAGGTGTTTCTGTTGTTTGCTACCAAAAGCATCGAAACTGATACAAAAAGAAAATTTCTGGGTCACGAACCATGCTCTATTCAGGAGATCAGATTATCAGTCAGTGGGCCCAGGCTGACTGGCCCTTGAGGCCTCTTGCATCGAGAAGACCAAATTGAAGACTCTGTGCTCTCTCTCCTGCCAGGTGCTTGGGAACAGGCCTCGGGCACATTCATTCAATAACATTTTACCGAGTCCCTACCTGTGCAACCTCCAATGACCATGTGATTCGGAGCAGGAAGAACTAGATGTGTGTTTAGGGACTTGACAGAGCTCCAGAAATGAAAGCTGCAGGGAGTGCTTGCCCAAAAGTGTCAGGTGAATACACTTTCTTCTTACAACCTGTCAGGATTCCCAAACTGTCAGGACTGGACCAGTTTGGGCTTCCATTCTAGCAACATTTTAGCCTCTTACTCTACCATAAGCTAGAAAAATGTGAGTAGAAACGCCTGACAGAGGCATCAAGGGCTTAGCCATCCTCGAAGGGGCTACAGTGTGGAGGTGGTGGAGGGTGGCCACGACATTCCACAGTGGCCACTGTGCCCACATATGGCACCCTCTGGTCTAGGAGCCCTTCTCCCTAATTCTAGGTTCCTCGTGACACCTTCCATTTCCTGAACCCATCGCGGCTACAGCAAACACTATTAAGAATGATGATAATACTAACAGGAGGAGAAATTGTAGTAATGGCTAATCCTGAGTGTCAGACACTGTTCTAAGTGCTTCACGCATATGAACTCATGTAACTCTCACAACACCTCACGACTTAGGAGGTCAGTTATCCCCATTGCACGCATAGGGGACCTGGGGCCACGGTCACAGAGCTCGTCCCCTAGCAAAGCTGGGCTTTGAAGGGGGTATGGTTCCAGGGCTCGTGCCAACACCATCCTACCCAGTGTTAATTGTGCTCATTGCTGGCCTGGCAAGAGGGGATTAGAAAATGTTTACTTCTCACTCTCTGCATGATCTGGATTTTTAAAAATCTTGAACCTGCCCTACTTTTTGCTGGGTTAAAAATATGAGACATGACAGCCACCACATGCTCTTGGGAGAATGTGTCTAAACACTGTACACCTTACACTCTGACGGGCTGACCCTCAAGCCTATGTGTCTTCGTCCTACAAACCTTCCTTCTGCCCACTGATGAGACACTGGAAAAAGAGAGAGAAAGGGTGGACTCTCTAGTAACTATATGGTCCCCAGATAACCCTGGCTAGAGCACTCCAACCCGGAGAGGGGGTAAAGCGGAGAATGAGTCAAGTCTAAGGAAGGTGAACTTGGACAGGGCATTTGTCTTGGCTTTTCAATTGCAGGGCTTAGAGCATGAGAATCAGGGGCTACTGATACGTTTCTACAAGGCAAACATCTGATTTTCTTGGATAGATGTCTTTCTTCATTTAGATATCGTTGGGTGCATATGTTCCCACACCGTGGCTATGGAACAATTGCCCCCCTTGACTTGGCGGCGTAACAGAGCCATCTTATGGGTTCCGTGGGTCAGGAATTCAGTCGGGCAGAAGGGGTATGGCTTGCTTGTGTTCGCTCCACGGAGCCTGGGCCTCGGCTGGAGGCCTTGAAGGCAGAGAGCTGGGATCCTCTGAAGGCTCATTCACTCACCTGTCTGGTGGTGGATGCTGGCTGTTGGCTGAGGGCCTCCGTTTCTCTCCATGTGGTCTCTCTACTTGAACCAGTTTGGGCTTCCTCACTGCGTGGTGGCCAGCTTCTAAAAGTGAACATGGAAAAGATGGTGAGGAAGGGAAGAAGAGAGAGAAATATAAGCACCAAGGGGAAGCTCTACCCTCCTTAGGAGCTAGCCTCATAAGTCATATAGCATCACTCCCACCCTTCTCCAGTGGTCAATGCAGTCACAGGCTCGTGTGGAGACTCAAGGGGAAGGAAAGCAGACCCCACTTTCCCCATGGGTGGGTGTCGGTCACATTGTGAGAAGTACATGTGGGATGAGGTAGATATCTCCATCTTTGGAAAACACGGTCTGCCCCTTCATTTGAGGTGACAACAGCAGCAGAAGGAGCCTTGGCCATCCTTCTCATAGCTACCAGAGAGACTGCCCACCCCAGTTATAGCTTTGAAAAGACCCCTAACACTGGCCTTAACAGTTACCCATCCTGTATGCCTTTCCATCAGAGCCTTGTTCTGAGCAAGTTAATCGGAGAAACCCATCTCCGTTAATGGGTACTGATGGGTTACTCATCCCGTGAGACCTAATTGCAAGCAGTAGGGATCTGCCTTTTGGAGACATGATTGCTTAGCCTAAGCTGTGACTTAATAATGGCCCCAGGAGAAGGGAGTGGGCACACATGGTTCTCTTCTGGTGCCGCTCCTCTCATAACCGTGTGGGCAGCCACCTGTCTCTCCAAATGCCAAGCGAGGATCTGTGTGACAGTTCAATTAATGCAAGATTGCTAAGAGCAGGTATCCACTACAGTATGAGCTTAGAGAAGTACTTTATTTTCTGGATCAAAGATGTTAACAATAATTGTGTTTGAGTGGTAGAATTAAGGGGTGATTTGGGTTCTATAATTTCCTAATTTTTTTATGAGTGTGTATTACTTTTATCATAAAAGAAAAAAAGTACTTATTTTTAAAACTTGCATCAGTAAGAGATAGACCGACAGGAGACCTGGGCTCCAACCCTCCTCTGTCACTATCAGCTTGTGACATCTGCCAGGGCCCTGGATGGGCAACTCTGTGACTTTGTTTCCACAGGCATCAATGTTGGCCCCCTGTACCCAACTTCTGCTCCGTCCCAAGGTTGTCACGATCATCTCATGAGGAGCAGACGCAAAACATTTGGAAAAGGCCTAATTGCAAAGATACTATTTATTATTATTTGCCTTTTTTTTTTTTTGCCCCTAAGCTAGACTTTAGACTTCATAAAAACAGTAAAAGTGAAGTCAAGTTGTTTACTTGTTTACCTTAATATCCAGGGCCATTGCAGTCAGATGCTGGAATATAGTTTTCACAACACATTTAGAAATCCTATGAAGCTCCTATCTGCACACTCATGAACAGAATTTCCTTTAGCATTTTCTTCTTCGGCCTCCTTGACATCCATCTTATAACTACATGCAGCACCTGTGAGCTAATAAATAATGTATTCAAAGAATTCTGCAAGTCCAAAAAGGTCACCATTTGTACATCATCTGTCTATCAAGAGAAATTTTTGGCTCAAAGTAGAAAAGCAAGTTTATTTTGGTGTAACAGCTGCAAAAAAGAAATGGGAATTAGAGACCATGCCACTTAATCCCTTTCTAAATATTCATTTAAAGCCCAACTTTCATAAAATTTGATGGGCCTTAATGGGTGAAATCTCGCCAGATGGGGACGTGAAGATTGGGAAAGTAGCGTAACCTGGAATCGGACTTGTTGGGTTTATACAAGCATTCGTTAAGCCCTGCCTGCCTTGTTGCCCAGCTGAAGAGGTGAGTGATGCTGCAGAGACTCAGGACCACCCTCACCACCCACTCCTTGGATCCTGGAGCAATCCTGATTGAGGCCCCAAGCCTTGCACAGAGCCCCCTTCCTCACCCCACAAGCTGGAATGACTCATAGTGATGACTTCAGCCTCACTGGTTTCACCCCCCCATCCCTGGACTCCCCTCTTCCTGTGCTGTGAATGTGACCTGCAACAGGCATTCTCACGCTGGATCCTCAACCCCATGAAATAGACAATACCCCCATTTTCCCAATGAGGAAACTAATTTAGAGAGGTCAGAGAACTTGCCAAAGGCACACACACATGGCAAAGCCATGTGTGTCTGTCCCAAATTCCTTCCTTTTGACCTCTGTGCTGTCCTGTGTCCTGTGCTTCTGTTGGACCCCCAGGGTGAGTCTCCTCCCCACCGCCTCCTGCCCTCACCTGCTGGTTCAGTAAGACCTGTGTCTTCCTCTGGGGACACTTCATTGCTGCTTTCTGTGTGCTGTGGGTGGGCCAGGTCAGGGGTGTAATCATTGGGAAATGCACCATCTTGGGAGAAAGGACGACTTTCATCCCTTTCTCAGCCTAAACAAATACAGCTTCACCACCAGGGAACACAGTATTGACAATTTCCCCTTCTCTCCAGGCCATGGGATGCCCTGGGGTCTCTGACTTCATTATCTGGCCCAGGGGGCAGCCGGTTTCTTTTGAATTAGTTGTCCTGGCTTTGGAAGATGGCGCCCGGACCTTGGAAGATGGCGCCCGGACCTTGGAAGAGCCGTGTTCCCGTATTTAGAGCAGCTCCCATAGTAAAAAGATGAAGACCTCAAGCACAGAAAAGCTGCACGGATCTTTCCCAACCTCCTTCAGCGGGGTGGGCCCACCGGGGAGCAGAGCAATGACAGTTTGATTTGCATTGTTTTCAGAGCCACATGTTTTGTTTGTTTTCCATCAGGGTAGGCTAGTCAACAATGGGCAAAGCCTTTCTAATGTCTAAGAACATACGGAGAATTCTAAACCAGTTTTTAAAATTCAAAATGGACATTCAGCCCCTGAGTCTTACTCCACAAGAGAGAAATAGATGGATTTGCATCTTCTGTCTCAGTTGCCGGAGAAGAGGCTCCCTATCTTGTGACCAAAGGCCTCTGGCCCCAGAGGCTGTGCATGTGGGTTCCTGACAGGCCTTGAATTCCAGCTTCTAATCTTTTGCAGACCTCAGTCTGGACAGACTAAACTCGAAATGTCTTCAAAGACAGCTCAACAGAGGCTGCACACTGCATGTGCTAGCTGTTATCTGGGCTCAAGTTCATGCCTTCCTTGATTGCGTGAACTGCATTCCCTAGAGAGGCAGACTGTCTCCATTCCAGCTCTTTAATCATTCTTTGTATGGGGCTGGGTCAAACTTTCTGAAGGGCAACTGATTTCAAATAAATAGTTGCAGGCTCAGTCCAGAATACATTTTCACTCTATTGTAGTGGAAGGGGACATGTATAATTGCACGTGGATCAGAGAAGGCAAGAGAGGGAAGGGTCAGCCCAGGACAGGAAGAGAAAGAATACATGTGTCCATAAATTACATAATCTACAATTACATAATGTGCTAGCAAGTAACATACTAGATCCCCAACTCTCTGGGAGGAAATAAAATAATTTGTTTTCCTTTTCCCTTGTCCTTTTCTTCCTCTTCAGCACTGAAAATGAGTTATGATGCAAAATCAAATTGCTCTAAACCTGTTATCAATACCCACCCTTGGAGACAATATGAAGCAAGCAGAGAATGACTATTCCCCATTGAATTTCTCCCATAACACTGTCACTATAACTACCACTACTAACTACGACATCGGGATAGGCTTTCTCAGATTACAAAACTCTCCTTATTCCATTTGTCATCCCCAAACAACTCCATGACTCCTCATTCCTATGATCCCCACCGCAGAAATGAGTCAATCCATCAGTTTCTCACTGTGTAGACAGGGAAGTCCAAATCAAGACTCTCTGATGATACTGTGGATTGGGATTTGTGGCTGGATGGCCCCTACATTTCTACCTTAGACCCTCTAGACAGTGACTAGCACACTGTGCATATGGTGGTCACTAAATTCTGTCTAGTTACCTAATTGTTGCCCGACAGACTACCCCAAAACTAAGAGGTTTAGCGCTACGACCACTTTCTTATATCTCACAATTTTGTGGATCGGGAATTCAGAGAGGACTTGACAGGGTGATTCTTCTGCTGCCTGCAGTGTAGACAACTGGAGCGAGCTGCTCTGGAGGGTCCAAGGCTGCTCACACACCTGGTGCCCTACAGTGACAGCTAGAAGGCTGTGCTCAGCTATGCCTTTCATCTTCTCCCAGTACCCTCCAGACCTCTCCACGTGGTCTCCCCAGCAAGGTAGCTGGACTTTTTATGAGGAAGATTAGGCCCTTAGAACCAGTGTTCTGGGAGACAGGAAGTGAGCGTTATCTGACTTCTAAGGCCTGGACGTGGTCAAAGCAGTCCCAGAGTCTGCCCAGATTTGAGAAGGATGACAAGTTTACCTCACGTTTGGACAACCCCGTATTAAGAAGAGAAATCCAAAATTGATACTATTTGATGATGATACCTGAATAGTTATTTATGAATGGATGCTCACGGTTTTGAGGAATTTTGATTCACAGGAGAGAAAATATATGGTATGTGTTTCAGGGCCCACAAATTTCTACCCTTCAACAAATGACCAGCTTTGGATTTCCCAGAGTACAGTGTATATGATGATCAGCTGGCCACCCCCAGGAAGACTAAAAGAGGATACGGCTCTGGGGTGATTTTTGAGGCCTGGATTTCCAACAGCTCTTTCCCTCCCTTAAAGAATGCCCAAATCTTAATCCCCTGAACCTGTAAATGTTACCATAGATGACAAAAGAGACTTTCCAGATGTGTTTAAATGAAAGATTTTTGAGATGGAGAGATTATCCTGATTATCTGGGGGTACCCAATGTAATCACAAGGGTCCTTATAGTAGGGAGGCAGGAGATCAGAGTGGGTAGCCAGAGATGTGATGACAGAAGCCAGTGGTCTGAGTGATGTGAGGAAGGGGCCATGAACCAAGGAACGTGGGTGGCCTCTAGAAGCTGGAAGAGGCAAGGAGCAAATTTTCTGCTGGAGGTTCCAGAAAGAGCCAGCCCTGCCAACATCTTGATTTTAATGCCGTGAAACTCATTTTAGATTTCTGATCTCTAGAACTGTAAGATGATAAATTTGTGTTGTTTTAAGCCATCAAGTTTGCAGAAATTTGTTACAGTAGCAGAAGGAGACTAATACCCTTCTCTAAAGTATAGCTAAGAAATTACAACAACATCTCATGGGGTTTATATCAACAAAGGGGTCAACCTCACAAATAATAAAGTCTAGCAAAATCTCTTTCTGCAATTTAGCATCCTGCCTTTAACTAAGTCCCTGTTAACACACTCTTCGATTTGTGTTCTCCCTTCCTTTCTAAGGTAACAGCTTCCAAGCAAAAGAATTAAATCTAACCAAGAACTAAAGACTATCTTCTAATGAGCGAGGGAGGGAAGAACAGTGAATTTTGTTTTTGTGAAAACTTCTAAACTCAAAAGAGTGGTTTCACTGAGTGGGGGAGGGTGTCTCTTTTAAGAACTAGGCCATTAAACACTGAATGCATTTCTTAAGGATTATCTGAGTGGTTCACTTCTTTTCACACCAGAGAATAGAGCTTAACTAATACCTTTTTTTTTTTTTTTAACAGGAAACACTGTTGGGGATTTATGTAATAATGCTTATTTGCTTTTGACAAGTACTTAACAGACCACTCTCTGTGAATCTGGAGGCTCATAACAAGTAAGCTTGTCTTCACCGCAGAGAGACAGGGAAGGGAAGACTCATCCAGATCCCACCCTAAGTCGTGAAGGAGCAGAGGGGATTCAAGTCTGAGCCAAGTCCCAGGTGCCTTCCACTAAACCTCTCAGGTCAATGTCAAAGGGAAATGTTCCTACCTAACTTCCTGCTCCCCACCCAACAAGAAGGGTTGGGGAATTGAAGTGATAAATGGAAAATGAATACGATATCTTCCTGTATCAAGTAACAATTGGATCTCCGTTTAAGAGAACTGACACCCAAGAAAACGGGGAGATATGAATATGAACTACTGTGGTATTAGGTGATAAAAGCCTGGTGGGGGTGTTAAAAAACCTACCAGTTAAAGATGTGCCTCGGACATATTTATGGGTCCAATGACATATCTGAAACCTGCTGTAACTTCTCTATCCCTGGCTTCTAGAGTTATGATGACAGATGACATAAGGGTGGCAACCTGTTGAAGCTGGATGATGGGGTCCATGGGGTTTCACCTTACTATTCTTTCTACTTCCCTGTTGGTTTTGAATTTTCTATGATTAAAAATAAAGAGAAAGAGAACTGTGGCCTCAGGTCCCAGGACAAATACCACGGAGATCTCATTACATAGGGTTCTCTTGTCTTAGTGTGTCTGTTCTCAGCCTAAGACCCCTGGCTGGCCTCCTTGAGCACTTCCGTGTCTGAGAGCAAAGATCTGCCCTGGAGCTTGCATCTCAGGAAGGTGGATATGGCCAGCCGCCCCTGGCCAGCATTTTAGATGAGGGAAAGACAATGTCCAGCTTGTCTGAAGGAGAAACAAGGAAATGCTCACCAGGGCAGCTCACTATCTGACACCAGTGGAGATAGGACCCATGTGTCCCAAATAAGACAGAATCAGGGTCAGCAGCTGAGGGCTGGAATCCATCAGGCCCCAAGAGCCCACCTGGGCCCACTCAGCAGTTCCTGAATCTAGTTCTAAGAGGCCCTTTCCCTTAAAGATTCTCTTTTCTTTCCCATTTCTTTTTTTGAGTATGGTTGACACCCAGTGTTACATTAGTTTCAGGTGTGTAACATAGCAATTCCACAAGTTTGTAGGTTATGCCGTGCCCACCACAAGCGTAGCTACCGTGTGTCACCACACAACACTCTTACAGTATCACTGACCATGTTCCCTAGGCTGCACCTGTTACCCCTGTGCCTTATTCATTCCATACCTGGAAGCCTGTGTCTCCCACGCCCCTTTGGGTGTGCCCATCCCCCACCCCCTTTCCCTCTGGCCACCACCAGTCTGTTCTCTGTATTTACCCCAAGATTCTTGATGACTTCCACAGCTGAAGTGGGACAGGCGGGGAGTTCAGGTACAAGGTCGGAGAGCTGCAGGTGTGGGAGAAGCAGCTTGGGGTGGTCACCTGGAGAGCAGAAAGGCTGCTTCCTACCCTAAGATGGAGAGATGGTAGGACAGTCCTCTCTGCTCCCTATATGGGCACTCAAGTGAACTCACATGGGGGTAGGAGAGGGAAGTGACAAGGTTTCCCCTGCTTTTCTGAGAAGTAAGATGGTTCACCCGCCCAGAGGACTGTGGGAGTGTTTTCTGGCTTGCTGAGTGAGCTCCGCTGCCTCCCTTGACCAGACTTCGGGTAGCCGCCTGGGACAGTGCCGACCCAGGGCCTCCAGGAGGCAGCCGGCCAAGATGTCAGTCAGGCAGCAGCAAAAAGTGTCGCTGACATCTTTCTGGAGTTCTGAATATCATGGAACATTTTTCATTCAGCTACAGGAATATTCCCTACCAAGGGGCATGATTTCCTGCTGAGATATTTAGAGTTCATTGTTCTCAACCTTGGCTGCACATTTGGATCATCTGGGAGATTAAAACCCCCGGTGCCCAGACCCTGCCCCTGACCAATTAAGTCAATAGGCCTCAACGGTGGGCCTGGGCGCCGGGATTGTAAAAGCTCCGCAGGTGATTCCAAGGTGCCCTTTTTAGAATCATTCAGGCCTCTGCTCACCTGTCACCCCCAGAAAGGCTTTCTAGACCAGCCCACTGAAGGAGCCTGCTTATTTTCTCTTCTAAGTACCTACTGATGACCAAGATGACGTGATAGAGTCTTGTGTATGTTTTTATCATCTTACTGTCTAATTAGAAAGTTCTGTATGGGAATGGACATCATTTAATCATCTGTTTTGCTCACCACCATACCCCCAGCTCTACGAACTGCTCCTGGCATACAGGTGTCACTCACTAAATGTTGCTGAATGAATGCATTAGTAGGAAGCAGTTCTTTTTTTTTTTTTTTTTTAAGATTTTATTTATTTATTTGAGACAGAGAGAATGAGAGAGAGAGAGCACATGAGAGGGGGGGAGGGTCAGAGGCAGAAGCAGGCTCCCTGCCGAGCAGGGAGCCCGATGCGGGACTCGATCCAGGGACTCCGGGATCATGACCTGAGCCGAAGGCAGTCGCTTAACCAACTGAGCCACCCAGGCGCCCCAGTAGGAAGCAGTTCTTATACATTTTATGATCCATTCACGGCTGGTGGTGGATGAGTAATGTCTGTAAGATTGCAGAGGAGAGGAGAGTGGATCAGAGTGGAGCCTGGCCCCAACTCCAGGCTTTGGAGGGACAACCCTCCTGTTGGGAGGTTGTAGAGTCCCTCAAAATCACCATTAGGTGGCCCAGCAGAGTGTGGTGCACAGCGCCATCTTCTGGACAAGACAAAACTGGGTTTGCTTTTCTCACATCCTGGAGGGTTGCCTGAAAGCAGCTCTTCTTGGAAAAAGAGCAGAGAAGGCAAGCTTCATCCTCAGTGCATTCACCAGTATGAGTGAGCACCATCATGGATGAGTGTGTGTGTATGTGTGTGTGGATTAAGATTTTACCTAATGCACAAATGCAAAACCAAAATCCACCGTTCTTTTAGGATTGATCCAGTGAAGAATCTCTGGGTCTGTGCCAGGAAAGTTAAACCCAAGAATCTGCAAATAACTCTCAAAAGTGAAAAATGTCAAGCCTCCACTCTGTGGGACATACTGCTCTCTCACCCCTTTCAACATCTGTTGTTCTGAGGCCAGCCTGAGGTGACCACATAAAGGGCTAATTGATGGTCTTTGATCAATTTCCTGGAGCTAAAATGACAGAGGACCCAGCTGTTAGAAGAGCTATTCCAAGTTCTTAAGTGGGTTTCCAAATGCTTACCGTATGTTCAGTAAACTTCAGACTAGTTTATTATTTTTATATTGTAACCTGATCTTCAGAACGAAAGCTCCATCATCTCTCGATCTCTCTCAGACATGCACACACACGCACACACACCACGCCCAGATACACACAGGACTTAATATACTTAGAAGCTTCTCTTAGACCTTTACAAGAATATTGTTCTCTATTTCAACTCAAAAACATTGGATAAAGCCAGAAATAATTCCTGGGAGGGCTGAGATTATTTAACTAAGAAGGAGAAAGTTGATTTTTTTTTTAAAGATTTATTTATTTATTTATTTGAGAGAGAGAGAATGAGAGAGAACACATGAGAGGGGGGAGGGTCAGAGGGAGAAGCAGACTCCCCGCCGAGCAGGGAGCTCGATGCAGGATTCGATCCAGGGACTCCAGGATCATGACCTGAGCCGAAGGCAGTTGCTTAACCAACTGAGCCACCCAGGCGCCCCGAGAAAGTTGATTTAAGAGAAACTTCAAATGAAGAGCAAGCCTTGATTAGATAAAAATAGGACTAAGATACGTGTGAGCTAGGCATACGGTGGGGGTTTCTACTTTATGAGGTTCTGTTCAGGGACATCACACCACCCTGTGTGATCGCAAATCCTGTTGTAACAGGATTGTAAGGTCTACCAAAAATTGTTATGCCAAATATGGGCAGCAGCTGTTCAGTACAAAGGTGCTAACAATGACAACCAAAAAAATCAGCTTCTGTGTGGCTAGAGCAGCTCAATTAAACATCAGGAAAAATGTCCCAACAGTGAGTGATTATATTCTAGACCAAGCCATGGAGAGAAGCAGTGAAATACCTTTTCTGTGAGTCTTTTCAATATATGACAGATACTCATTTGAGATTTCTGGAAGCTGAGATTCTCAGGCGTTGGAGGCACTGAAAAAATAAGTAAATTCTGCAGTCATTCAGCAAATATTTGATGAGTCCCTAGTCTATGTCAGTGCCAGTCCTGGTCCCTGGGGGGTATGCAAGCCTGTGCATGACCCAGTTCTGCCCCCCTGGGAGTGAGGGATGATGCAGATAAGCACTAATCACCCCAGGAAAGGTTGCTTCTCATGGGCATGACCAGGTTGTCCTTGACCTGCAGGTGGAAAGATGGGTCGGATTTGGTTTGATGCAAGCAGGTGCCACCAGGCCAAGGCGATGGTGGGAATGTAGACCCAGCCCTAGCAATACACAAGTCAGGCCTAAAGGATAGTGGGTCATGTGGGCTGGAAAAGAGATGTATGGGGTGAAGCGGGGACAGCTGAACTGGGAAAGGTAGTTGTGGGTGGCCTCGAAGGCCAAACTAAGGAATTTGGACTTTGTTCATGAGCAACAGGATGTTAATTATGACCTTCCAGATGCCAAAGGTGAAAAGGAATGGTTTGACTCACATATGTTCTGAGCCTGGGTGTTGGGTCTCAGGAGGGTCCCCTCTGTGTTCTGGACATCTGGGTGCAGGCACGGGGGTCCTCTTCAGGAGAAAGGGCAGCTGTGGCACAGGAAGATGCCGTATCCCACCCGACATGCTTGAAACCCAGCTCAGAAGGCATACCTGAGCAGCATTGCCTTGAAGCGTCATCGATCGATTTCTACTTTATTACATCTGTAAGTTACGATCTTAAAGAGATAATAGCCCTCTCTTCTAGAAGCTAAGAGGTCTATAAACCACTTGCTATTTTTCTGGTGATAATACCCTTCCTTGGTGTTTTGAGACCAATTTATCTCTGTTATTTTAGATTTTTACCTACACTGTAATTGCTCCCTCTGAGAGGCCTAGTGCGATTTGAAGGCATTTAAAAAACTGAAATCCAGGGGTGCCTGGGTGGCTCAGTCAGTTGAGTGTCTGACTCTTGATTTCAGCTCAGGTCGTGATCTCAGGGTCATGGGATTGAGTCCCACTCTGTGCTCAATGCAGTCTGCTTGTCCCTCTCCCTCTGCTCCACTCGCCACTCTTTCTTAAAATAAATAAATAAAATCTTAAAAAAACAAAAACACAGTTGAAGTCCTTCCCATATTTCTGGGACAAGAGTAGCAGAGTGGTTAAAGTTGAGTTCTTGAGTCAGACTTCTTGCGTTCATAACCTAAAAACATATTGTGGGCATATTACTTACCCTCTCCAGGCCTCCGTTTCCTCATCTGTAAAATGGGCATAATAATGGTACTTACTACCTGATAGGATTATGAGAACCAAGTGACCTAATACATGTCAAGTGATTACAAGTTCCTAACACAGAGTCGAAGCCCATAAATGCTCTCTTCATCAGTTTGCATCCTGTACTTGGGTCAGAGTCAGCCCTTTTTTGGTAACCGCGCGCCTGGCTCCCATCTGGCCTGATGCTCTGAGTCTCCCATCAGGAACCGCCCCCCTCCGCCCCCCCCCACGCCTGGCTCCTTCCACCTCCTGGCCCTCCGCTCCTGCCCTCTCCCTTTGCCTCCGTCCTCAGCAGTACCAGCCTTCGCTAGAAATGTGTGCTTGTGCATGCTTCAATGCCTTTGCGTGGATGTTCCCAGGACTTTCACATCTCCCCTCCATCACTCGAACCCAGCACGGGGGACCCCGCCGCTATGAAGACCGCCTGGCTCCCACACTACCCTGCGTCACGCCCCCGCCACCCCGGAGCGTGCACTGTCCGCTGTCCTATTCCCGTCCCCGCATCCCGTCCCCGCATCCTCAACCCAGGCTCGAGGCGGAGCAGGCAGGCAACTGATACAGATTTGCTCACCTGAACTAAATGGAGCTCAGAAGATTCCAGTCCACCTTGGAGCTCCAGGCATGTACAAGATGCTGTCTCGGGGACTTCGGTGGGAGCGGGGGACCCACTGACTCAGTCAGTAGCGTTCCATGATCCTGAGCGGGGAGCTAGGGACTCCCGGGCCCATAGGTGCAAGGCCCGCGAGGAGTGAAAGAACAGGATGAACAAGCACACAATCGTGTGGAGCGGGTCAACGCCAAGTGTCAATGCTGAAGATGGGATGGGGTGAATTCGAGGCTGGGGTCCGCGGAGCAGAGACCTGGATTTGAGAAGAAGGTGGAGGGTGAGGCAGTGTGGGCCGGGCAGTGCCCGCGGGATCCCAGGATAAGGACCTTGGAGATGCCCAGAGTCCCTGCACGGGTCCACAGCCTCCAAGCCGAGCCAGGGCAGGGGGAGGGCTTCGAAGTAAGAATCAGATGGGGAGGACTACCCTCCATTCTTGGGGAAAGGACCTTCCCGACACAGGTCTTATTCTGCTCGTTTTTAGGTTCTTTTTTAAAAATTTATTTTATTTTTTGAATTTCACTTATTGATTTAGGTTCTTTTAATATGACCCTTTAATAATTATTTATAGAATGAATAGCAAGGAAAGAAGCAAGATATAGAACAAAAAAGATGAGCTATGGACTCAAATGGACACCTAGGTTTGAATCCTGGACCCACTAGCTGCTAGTTCTGCGACTTGGGCATGTTCCCTACCTTCTATAAAACTCTTCTTGGGGCGCCTGGGTGGCCGTTAAGCGACTGCCTTCGGCTAGGGTCATGATCCCAGGGTCCTGGGATCGAGCCCCGCATCGGGCTCCCTGCTCAGCGAGAAGCCTGCTTCTCCCTCTCCCACTCCCCCTGCTTGTGTTCCTGCTCTCACTATTTCTCTGTCAAATAAATAAAATCTTTAAAAAAAAAAAAAAAGACTCTTCCTTATCTGTAGACTGGGGAATGACACATGCTTCATTTTGGGACAAGGTCAGTTTTATTTAAATATAATTTACATACAATAAAAACTTAACAATTTTAAGTGTTCAATTTGATGAGTTTTGTTTCATTTGTATAATGGTGCAACCACCACCATAATAAAGATATTGAACATAATCACCTTAGAAAGTTTCCTCTGGAGGCACCTTGTTGGCTCATCAGAAGAGCATGGGTCATGAGTTTGAGCCCCACGTTGGGGGTAGAGGTTACTTTAAGAAATAATTAATTAATTAATTTTAAAAAGTTTCCTCATGCCTCTTAGCAGTCAATCCCCTCCTCCCACCCCAGCCCCTGGAAACTAGTGATCTGTTCTCTATTATCACGATTTTGCTGTTCCTAACATTTCTTACACATGGAACTATACAGTATTATAATCTTTATGTCTACTCTTTTTTCCCCCACTTTGCATAACTCTTTTGAAATTCATCCATGTTGTTGCTATTATCCAGGGTTCCTTCCTAGTTGGTCAGAGTACAGTGGTGTTTATAATTAATTGTCATGACCAGTTATAGGTTTCTTGGTTCCTTTTCCCCATCCCCCTGCACCACATGACTAGCCTAAAACAAAAATAAAGTAAAATAAAATAGTTCATTCCTTTTTATTGCTAAGTAGTTTTCTATTTTATGGATATTCTGCAACATATTTGTCTATTCACCAGTTGATGGACATGTAATTCCAGTTTTTGTCTATTATGAATAAAGCTATTATGAACATGTGTATGTAAGTCTTTGGGCAGACATATGTTTTCATTTCTCTTGGGTAAACACCTGGGAGTAAAAGTGCTGGGCATATGGCAGGTATAGGTTGAACTTCATAAAAAAGGGTCAATCTGTTTTCCAAAATGGTGATACCATTTTACATTCTCCCCAGAAATGTATGAGAGGGCTAATTGCTGCACATCTTCACCAACATTTGATATTATGTGTCTTTAAAATTTTTTAAATTGTGAATTTTAAAATTTTAAATTTGTGATTTGCAAATATTTTCTCCCGTTCTGTGGCTTGTCTTTTCATTTTTAAACAATGTGTTTTGAAGAACCAAAGTTGTTAATTTTGATCAAGTCCAGTTTATTAATGTTCTCTTCTGTAGTTCATGGTTCCTGTGTCCCAGGTAAGAAATCCTTCCCCAGCTCAAATCACTAAAATTTTTCCTGTGTTCTCTTCTAAAAGTTTTATAGTTTTTCTTACCCTTAGGTCTTATGATCCATTCAGGGTTAATTTTTATATATAATGTGTGATAAAGGTCAAGATTTTTTTTTTTTTTAACATTTGGATAACAAACGATTTCAGCCCTGTTTGTGGAAAAGATTATTCTTTCCCCATGGAAATGCCTTGGCTTCTTTGCCAAAAACAAAATGGCCATGTATGTGTAAGACTACTTCTGAATTCTCTAGTCTGTTCTAGGATCTATGTACCTATCTTCATCAATACCACTTTCTCTTCATAGCTGTAGATTTATAACACATCTTGAAATCAGGTAGTATAACTCAAATGTTCTTCTTTTTTAAAATTGCTTTGCCTATGCTAACTTCTTTGCATTTCCATGTATATTCTAGAAGCACCTTGTCAATTTCTATAAAATCCCTGCTAGGATTTTGATTGAAATTGTGTTGAACTTATATATCAATTTGAGGAGAATTGACATCTTAACAATATTGAATCTTCTGACCCATGAACATGATATATGTATTCTTTAATTTCTCTCAGTAAGGTTTCATGATTTTCAGTGTACATGACTTGTGCATGTTTTATGAAATTTACAACAAAGAATATAATATTTTAATGTTATTACATATGGCATTTTTGTAATTTCAGTTAATGATTGTATTTAGGAATACAAATAATTTTTCCATATTGTTGCATTATGCTGTGATCTTGCTAAATTCACTTTTTTTTTCCTAAATTCACTTTTTAACTAGTAATTTTTTTCTAGATTCCTTAGGATTTTCTGCATCAAAAATTATGTCTTCTGTGAATAAGACAGTTTTACTTCATTTCCAATCCGTATGTCATTTCTTTGTCTTGCCTTATTGAACTGACTAGCACCACCAATACAAGGTTGAATAGCAGTGATGAAAAAACATCCTTGATTTGGTTCCAATCTTAGGCATACAATCTTTCACCATTAAGTATAATTTGCTGGGTTTTTTCATAGACACTTATTATCAGATTGAGGAAATTTTCTTCTATTTCTAGTTTTTTTTTAAGTTTTTTAAAATCATGAATTGGTGTTGAATTTTGCCAAATGATTTTAGCTCATCTATTGGTAGGATCCCATGGATTTGCATTTTTAGTCAGTTAATGTGGTGAATTGCATTGATTTTTTTATTGTTAAACTGAATTTTCCTTCTTGGAACAAACTCTACTTAGTTATGATGTATTCTCTTTCGTTTGTATATTGCTAGCTTTGATTTGTTAAGCATTTTTGCATCCATGTTCATGAGAGATTTGTCTATACCTTGTAATGTCTGTGGTTTGGTATCAGCTTTGTCTCCTCATTTATGGAATCCATTGGATTCACCTGGGATTCCCCCACAGTGGCCTGCAAACTCTCTCAAGGCATTACACTGGGGCAATTATAGGACTCATCTTATTCATTTCCAGTTTCACAGGGATCACTGTCCTTCATTTAGCATCATACTCTAGGTGGTCTTGGGTTCTCCAGAGCACTTTTTACCATCTAACTTGTCCCCATGTACTTTCTATGTTTGCCTCCATCAGCTCTCTCCTGCAGTAGAACGCAAGCTCTTCACCATTATTTGTCCAACACCCAGGATAGTTCATGGCACATAACAGACACATAACACAATATATTGTTTATGGAATGAGTAAATGAATATTTTGTTGTTGTACTCTGTTGTTTTATCATTTATTTTTTTCTCTTTTATGCTTTATCTCCCAAACTAGAGCCATAGTTTCCTGAAGACACCTCTCTGATCATCAATTCAGGATTATTATGAAGATTAAATTAAATTACACATGTAAGGGTCTAACCCAGAATATGGTTTATACAGATGCTCAAAAGATGTCAAGTGCTTGTTTACTAATTTATACTTTCTTCTATTCATTTAATAAAGGTTTACTTGCCGGCCACCATGAATAGATTTTGCAAGGCAAGGTCCTTAGCGAAGCAAGACATCTAAGACACTAACAGAGGTATATCATCAGTGTAGCTCATGAAATGGCCATATTTTAAACTCTACAGTTCTGCAGGAAAGTGGTGGTATTTTTGCCACAGCCCACATCAAAGTCCAGATGGAGTGAGGGAGGGATGGAAATGGAGCCCCATAACCCCCAGGAACTCTTAAGATTTCATCTCCTAAGTAGTATCGTCCATCTGTTTCTGTAACTTCCTTAGCAACTTAACAAGTAAATCCTTAAATAGTAACTGCCAGCAATATTTCAGGGTTTTTTGTATTTCTTATTAGGTATAAGAGCCATGAAGGTAGCCCCTTATAAACTGTTCTGCTATTAGAGATGTCCGTTGAGCTTCTCTGCTAGACCCATATGCCCTTTCAATCTGTCTCTAAGGGGAGGTTTCTACTTGGTTACAATGAGCCAGCACTCACAAATCCTGCATATGGACATCCATCGTTTCTGCCAATCCAGCATCCAACACCCCTGCTTGAGGCAGCAGCTCCCTGGTGTTCCCTGGGACCCTTCCCAGGCTCAGACTAATGATTAGGGTGAGGATAGTGCCCCTCGGATGATGACTTACTTAGCAAATCATTCTGAGAAGCGCATATCTTTTTTTTAATATATAAAAATAATGTTTGTTCTTGCAACTTTGGTCTCCTGGATGGTTCTTTCTTTGAAGAGTTTTCTTAAGTACAGAGAAAACATTTTGTTATATATTGTAGTCTGATTAGAAACGTGTTGGTCAGACCTGACGATATGATGAGTGTGTTCGTACATCAAATAGATTTCTTATCCTAGATCATGTTTTTCAAATCAGGTCTTTTTCATTTTCTTTTATTGTTATTTTAAATATGACTCAAATTTCAGTCACTACCAGAGTAGTCACTGCTGCTTGTTATTCAAACTCCCAGTAGCTGGACTCCAAACCTCAGAAAATGTGTCTTCTTACATTGTTGACCATGATGAAATGACATCAGCAGATTGGAATAGGAGTCTTCGTGTTCTTCATTTTGGTTCTTAGGCTCCATCAGCAGGTTCCCTGTACCTGCAAAGTCCAGATATGACAACCATAGATATTTTCAGATTTTTCAGTCCTGATTTCTAAAATGTCCCTTTGTGGGTCACCTGGGTGGCTCAGATGGTTGGGTGTCTGCCTTTGGCTCAGGTCATGGTCCCAGGGTCCTGGGATCAAGCCCCACATTGGGCTCCTGGCTCAGCGGGGAGCCTGCCTCTCCCTCTGCCTCTCCCCCTGCTTGTGCTCTCTCTCTCTGTATCTCTGTGTCTCAAATGAATAAATAAAATCTTTAAAAAATAAAATAAAATAAAATAACATGTCCCTTTGTCCGCAACCATATCTACTTGGCCAGCTGTCTTGACTTTTGGATTGTGATCCGAAATCACTGTAAGAATAGAGCCCTTGTTTTCATCACCCAAAGTCTCAGCTCCTTCACCCCACTTTCCCTACTCCTTGTCCCTCTTGTTCTTCCTGCTTCTGCAATGTGAGTCTTGGGCTTTCAGCCATTCCTTCAGCAAACTGATGACCTTTGCCCCAGATGACCATTGTCATAAACAATGTCGTGCTTCTTGATCCTCTTGGGTCCCCTAAAAAATATTATTTTGATGTGTTTAGCTGCACAAAGACACAGCACTGCAAGTGCTCAGGAGTTCCCATCTCCTTCTCCACCCTCTCAAGGCCCTTAGCCACTGACTGCCTGTGGAGGAGCATGAACACTCAGCTCAGGCTGGGCCAGCTCTGAGGCCTTCCCTACCCCCATGGTTCCCCTGAGGGGTGAGGCTGAAGCTGAGCTTCGCAGAGCCTTCTGACTGAGATCTCACCCTTGCTTGGCGTCACAGGTTGAATTTGCCTCACCCCTACCGCTCAACTCACATGTTGAAGTCCTGACCTCCAGTCCCCTAGAATGTGACCTTATTTGGAAATATGGTAGTTACAGATATAATTAATTAAGATGAGGTTACACTGGAGTAGGGTGGGCCCTCATCCAATATGGTTTGCATCCTTATATAAAGGGGAAATTTGGACACAAAGACATACACACGTGCAGAATACCATGTGAATGTGAAGGCAGAGATTGGGGCGAAGCATCTACAAGCCAAGAAAGACCAAAGATTTCCAGCAAACCACCAGAAGCTGGGAGAGAGGCATGGATTCTTCCTCATAGCCCCCAGAAGGAACCAACCCAGCTAAGACCTTGGACTTTTAGCCTCCAGATCTGTCAGAATACATCTCTGTTATACAAGCCACCCAGATTGCAGTACTTTGTAATGGCAGCCCTGGGAGACCAATACACTTGGCTTCGTACCTTTCCCGGTCCCACTTCCCACTCCCTTACTGGTCTTTTCTGGGAGAACTTCCATGATCTAACTACTTGCACATGAATTCTCATCTCCAGGCCTGCTTCCTGGGAACCTTGGACAGATATCAGACCCCAGATGTCTCTCGCCAGCCTGGATCTCTCCCAAGCTAGACAGCGGAGCCAACTGCCCACTAGACACCTGCACCTGGACATCCCTCAGATATTTTAAACTGAATGTGACGAAATCAGACTCGCCACTTCTGATATCTCTGTGCAACCCAACCCTGCTCCTCTAAAGCGTAATGGCGCCGCCAAGCTTCAAATGGCTTGTGTCAAAAATTTGAAAACTACCTTTGCCCACTTTTCCTCTCCCGCTCCCTTAGAGCTCATCATTGTCCAAAGCCTGTCAGATTCCCCCTCAGCTCCCAGGTATCTCCTCCTGACTCCATTCTTCCCTGCTACTGCCCTGGCTTGTCCTTCATTTATCTCTCTTGGACACTAGTCTTGTCCCCAGTCTTTCCTCTTCTATCCCCCATAGGACTGCCAGAATATTTCCATGACAGAAACCAATGATGTTACTCTTTCTCTTAAAACTTGTCTGTTTCTATCACCCACAGATGAGACGCAAACTCCTTGGCAAGGTGAGCCTAGCTCCTGCCCCACATGGCATCTTCCTTATGGGCCTCACCAAACCAGCAGGAGTTCCTCAGGTGTGTTTGCCATGTGCTCTCCTGCCTCCTGCTCTACCCCTGTTTTAAGTCTAGAACCATCTCTCCCCCGCCCCCTCACTTCATCCTGTGTCTGGCTAATTCCAGCTCTGTGGAGCCTCCTAGCCACTCCACCCATCACCTCTGCTATGCCCTGGATGTCTGGGCCACAAGGATGTTGCCCATAACTCTGGACTGTAATTGTTCACTCTTCTCACTAGACTGTGAGCTCTGTGAGGAGCAAAGGAGAGAACAAAGCCAGAGCCCAAGCAAGGGATCTGGGCAGAGTCTAGAGGAAGCTTTTCCAAACCCTGCTTTATTATTCTACCAGCAGTGTTTTCTTTGATAGCATGTTCCTGAACACTCTAAGTCCAAAATTAACCTCATCTCCATCCCCCCTCTCCGTTCCTCGATTGGTGCTACCCTTTCCCTGGACAGGAAGACAATCATGTCTGTTACTCCGGTAGCAAAGGAAAGACAAGCTTCCTTCTAAGGCTTTAGGGGTTTATGGTCATCTTCTTGAGTAAATGAGGAGGGTGAAATCAGAACTCAGGAAGGTGAGATTAAGCTCATCTTTGGGCCTATTAGTCTTTTTGTTTTCCACCTCTTGTCTCTTGCTTTAATGGAAAGATTTCCATCCTTGAAGAAATGAGAAGTCATTTGGACTTTGAGATTAGAATGCAGGTAATGAGTATCCTCAATGCACTCCTTGTATAAAACACATTTTATTTTATCCTTTCTGAGTTTGCCCTGGAAAGTTTGTGCTCTGTGACTCATTTCATTTGGTAAGCATTTACTGAGCACCTACTACGTGCCAGGCACTGGGCTAGATTCTGGGGATGCAGAATTGACTAAGAAATGGTATGTCTTCACCAGCAGACACCAGCACTCTAAAGAGAACATGGTGTGGCTGGCAGATGGCTAGTTGTTCCCCAATCTTTCCTCTTTCCCTCTTCACAGTAACAGAGTTTTCTTAGCCCTGTTGAGCACCTGGGGCAGATAGTGAGAGGGGGCTGGGACTCTGAGAGGCGAGAAGAAAAGAGTGACAGTGGTAGTGGGTGGGGTGGGGCTGGGGGTGGTTCTGAAGAGCAGAGAGGAAGGAAACTTTGCAGCCATAACATGTGACCCAGACTTCAGAAATGAATATTGGATTTTTGTTAAATGATTTTTTGGGGGTCTATTGAGTTGATTCTATGGCTTTTCTTTATTAAGTTCTTAATAAAGTGAATTACATTAATTGATGTTTGAATATTAAACCCATCTTGCATATATGGGATAAACCCCATTTGGTCATGATTTATGTATTGTTGGATTTGAACTGATAAAATTTTATTTAGAATTGTTACAGCTATATTTATGATAGATTTTGGTCTGTAGGGGCACCTGGGTGGCTCAGTCAGTTAAGCGTCTGCCTTGGACTCCCATCATGATCCCAGGGTCCTGGGATTGAGTCCTACGTCTGGTTCCCTGCTCCATGGGGAGCCTGCTTCTCCCTCTGCCTGCCATTCCCCCTCTTTGTGCTCTCTCTCTCTGTCAAATAAATAAACAAAACCTTAAATAAAAAAAAGATTTTGGTCTGTAGTTTTCTTATAAAGTCTTTGTCTGAGTTTGGAGTCAGGGTGATACTGACTTCGTAAAATGAGTTGGGAAGTCTTGGATTTCCTGGAAGATTTGGTGTTGATTTGGTATTATTTCTTCCTTACGTGTTTGATAAAATTCACTGATGAAGCATGTGGGGCAGGAAGTTTCTTTGTGGGAAGGTTTTTAACTACAAATTTAATTTCTTTAGGGCTATAGAGGTTCTCTATGTCTTCCTGAGTGAGCCCTGTTAGTTTGTATTTTTCAGGGAATTTGTCCATTTCATGTAAATTGTCAAGTTTATTGACATAAAGTTGTTCATATTATCCCATTATTATTTTGTAAATAGCTGCAGGGTCTGTAGCAATGTTGCCTCTCTCATTCCTGATATAGGTAATTTGTGTTTTTTTCTCTTTTCTTTCTGATCAGTTTGGCTAGAGATTTATCAATTTTATTGATCTCAAAATTTTTGACTTCATCAGTTTTTCTCTATTATTTTTCTGGGTTTTTTTTTTTCCTTTCATTGATTTTTATTCTCATCTTTATTATTATTTCCCCTTTCTCCTTCTTTCGATTTCACCTACTTTTCTTTTTCTGGCTTCTTTTTTTTTTTTTTTTAAGATTTTTTATTTATTTGAGAGAGAGAGAGCGAGAGAGAGCACGAGAGGGGGGAGGGTCTGAGGGAGAAGCAGACTCCCTGCTGAGCAGGGAGCCTGATGCAGGACTCGATCCTGGGACTCCAGGATCATGACCTGAGCCGAAGGCAGTCACTTAACCAACTGAGCCACCCAGGTGCCCCTCTTTTTCTGGCTTCTTAAAATGAAAGCTGAAGTCCTTTCTTCGAGACCTCTCTTCTTTCCTAATAAAAGTATTTGGTGCTATGAGATTCCTTTTAAGTATTTCTTTAGCAGAATCCCACAAGTTTTGTGTTTTCATTTTCATTAAGTTCTATTTTGCCTTTTGATTTCTTCCTTGACTCATGAGTTAGTCAAAGTGTATTATTTCATTTCCACATCCCTGGGATTTCAGAGATCTTTTTATTACTGACTTCTAATTTAATTTCATCATTGTCAGAAAACATAATTTGTATAACTTGAATCCCTTTAATATTTATTGAGTCTTATTTTGTTGCCCAGAATATGGTCTAGCCTTGTAAGTGTTCTATATGCACTTGAAAAGAATGTGTGTCCTACTGTTCTTGGGGGTTCTCTGTCTGGGCAAATATGTTGCCAGTATTGTTCAAACTTTCTATATCATCACTGGTTTGCTGACTACTTGTCCTATCAGTTATTGGGGGGGGGTATTGACCATAATTGTGGATTTATTACTCCTGGAAGTTCAATCAGGTTTTGCTTTGTGTATTTTGAATCTCTGTTATTAGATGCATAAATATTAGAGTTATTATGTCCTCTTGATGAGGTGAACCCTTTGTCATTAAGAAATTGCCTTTTAAAATTCCTGGTAATATTCTTTGCTCTGAAACATACTCTGTCTAATATTAATATAGCTACTCCAACTTTCTTTTGATTAGGGTTAGCATTGTCTAGCTTTCCCCATCCTTTTACTTTTAACCCATTTGTGTCTTTATATTTCAAGAATATTTATGAAAAACACTATATAGTCAGGTCTTCCCTTCTAATGCAATCTGACAGTCTCTGCACGTATTTAGACAACTTACATGTAACACGATTATTGATATCGTTTGTTTAAATCTACCATGTTACTATTTGTTGTCTAGTTTTACCATTCTTCTCTTTTTTCTCTCTTACTGCCTTCTTTTGGATTACTTAAATATTTTTAATGATTCCCTATGTCCTTTTTTGGCTTATTAACCATAATTCCTTGTTTTCTTTTATTAGTGGTTGTGTTAGGAGTTAGAGTATATATTTTAGTTTATCAGTCTACCTTCCAGTGATAATATACCAATTCATATATAATACTTAGACCTTCAGTAGTGTATTTTCATTTCTCTCCTCCAGACCTTTGTGCATCTAGCACAAGCCTGAGAAGTGATTCTTTATTTCAATTTATTGCTTATTATAATATTAATATTAATATTAATATGACAACAGCTAACATATTGAGCACTTTGTATAGGCTAGGCACTAGGGTAAATGCTTTACATGTATTAGCTCATTCTCATTTGGGAACTTATTTCATCCAAGTAATCTCAGAGTGGCATCTCCCTGTTACAAAATATATAAACAACATTTCTAACTCACTCTGTGCCCGCCACTGTTCCAGCTGCATGCAATTGCATGCACTGATTCATTCAACCTTAATAATAACCTTACAAGGCAGGTAGAGGGAATTCAAGTAACTTGCTCAAGACTGGAAGTTGAGTCTATCAGTCTGACTCCAGAATCTACCTTCTTAACTGGTACACTATTAATAGGGACTATATTGATCTATTAAGTTAAAATAAATAATTGTAGGAGATGGGTGGGGGGAAGTGGTAACTGGGTGATGGGCATTAGGGAGGGCACTTGATGTAATGAGCACTGGGGTGTCATATGCAACTGACAAATCACTAAATTCTACCCCTGAAATTAATAATACAGTGTATGTTAACTACATTGAATTTAAATAAAGAATTTTTTTAAATAAAAATAAATTAATTAAATAAAATAAATAATTGCAATACTTTTAGGATGAGGTACTTCAGGTCAGAATAACAGATATAGATAACTAGGAAGTTATTTCTGCTCTCTGAATGGAACATTTTTCTTTTGAAGACCCACATACTAGTCCCTGCTTTGAGGCTTGCTTGCTTTTACAGCTCATGGAGATCATGCACTCAGACCTGTTTAGCTCTCTGCTTCCCCAGATCAAAGTCATGGGGTCACTTTAGAAATAAAATGTATGTTTTTAAGAGCACAACCTTACCTCACTAAATTTCTTTCTTTTTTTTTTTTTTGGTAAGTTATTCATAAAAATCATGGTCCAAGAACATGAAATTTTAAAAAAAGGACCAAAAATCTATTCTACTATCTGAGTTCTCCTTTTACTTTTAGAGTGTCGTATGGGATTTATGCTTTAAAATCATATTTCTCTTCCCGATGACCCAGCAATTGCTCTACTAGGTATTTATACAAAGGATACAAACAGAGTGATCCGAAGGGATACATGCACCCCAATGTTTATAGCAGCAATGTCCACAATAGCCAAACTATGGAAAGAGCCCAGATGTCCATCCATAGATGAATGGATAAAGAAGATGTGGTGTATACACACACACACGCACACACACACACACACTGGAATACTACTCAGCCATCAAAAAGTATGAAATCTTGCCATTTGCAATGACATGGATGAAACTAGAGGGGATCATGCTGAGTGAAATAAGTCCATCAGAGAAAGACAAGTGTCATATGATCTCACTGATATGAGGAATTTAAGAAACAAAACAGATGAACATAGGGGAAGAGAATGAAAAATAAAATAAGATAAAAACAGAGAAGGAGGCAAACCATAAGAGCCTCTTAACGATGGGGAACAAACAGGGTTGCTGGAGGGGAGGTGGGTGGGGGATGGGGTAACTGGGGAATAGGCATTAAGGAGGGCAGGTGATGTAATGAGCAACTGGGTGTTATATGTAACTGATGAATCTCTAAATTCTACTTCTGAAACTAGTAATACACTATATGTTAATTAAATTGAATGTAAGTAAAAAATTTTTAAAAAATCATATTGCTCTTAAGATAGTGCTAGAGGAAATATGGTGGATAGGTGCAGAGTTAACAGAATACTTGTTTCTTGAATAAAAGAAGGTTAAGTCAACATGTACCAAAGTACTGGCGCCATGACCCATGTTATGCAGGGTTTGTCCTTCAGAACTGTACACTGTGGTAGGTATTCTCAGTTCCATTTTACAGATGAAGAAACTGAGGCTCAGGTTTACACAGCTCATACATGGGCGAGGGGAACTGTGAGACCAGGTCTCTCTTCAGCACAGCCCGTACTTCCTCTAGTTCCCTTTACCACCAGATATAGAATCCATTATTATTTTCTTCCTACCGTTCTTATTTATTAACTGTAAAGGCTAAAGTAAATTTAAAAATAAATAACTTGAACTTGCGGTTTCTGATTTTCAAAGGAAGCATATTTCTGAAGAAGTCAAGAAAGGAAAAGTGATCTGAAGTCGATGCTTGCCGGGGTGGAGATGCGAAATGCCCTCGTGATTTGGGCCTGGGACGCAGATCGCAGATCGCTGTAATCCGGATTCGCAGGAAAGGTGGTAGCTGAGACACATTCTGCACCGACTCTTTATATGCACGATTGCACTGTTTCGCTTTGGTCAGCAGGTGGCAATATTGTGTCGCAAGGAACATTTAATGTTACTGGAGGAGGTAAACAGTGACTTTGTTTTCATGTCAAGAACTGTATTTTGCAATAAAATAGTGGGTTCTGATTTGATCTCTTGCATCCTATTTCTTCACGTGAAGAAGGCAGCACAAATATTTCAGGCAGCTTCTTTGCAGCGGTGCGTGGACCGCGGTTGCTCGTCCTCAGACCTCAGTGAGGAATGGGACCGGCATTCTGAAAACTCTCCCCGCGGAGCCACTGGTGACCTCTTGACTCCTGAAAGCGGGTGCCAGTCACAGGGCTCAGAGTCACCTAATGGAAAGGTAGGTTCTTCGAGCGACGGTGGAGATTATAGTAACATCTCATTGCTTTAGAGATCCCCCCAATTCAAAAATTTCAGTTGCTAACTTCCCATTCTAAAAGTGAAGCAAGGTGGGGCGGGGGATGGGGGGGAGCATTTACACCAAGAAAATGGTTGCGGAATGGGTGCACAGAGACAAATTCATGTAATTTATGCCTGAGAGAGACACTGAGCTCCTTACTAGGAGCTGTTTACTCTTAGTTTCGACATAATTCTAATCAAGCTATTTCCTTTTCTGGTAGGTGGCAGAATTGGAAGAGGGAACAATTTGGGGGGGGCCGGTGCAAAGACAGACTCACGTTCAGAAATCAGGGTAGTAGGCCTGGCAACAGAAAGACGTAAAGAACAAAAATGAGACTAAAGGCCTGGGACTGCAGGGCTGGGACAGACAACCCCCAGGGATGTCACTGTCACAGGGCTCAGCCTGTGTACAAAGGCCCCAAGCCACCCATCTGAGCCAGAGTTCTCTCTGCAATGCTCCATTTCATAAGGCAAGCAGTGTGTAATGAGATGGAGAGGAAGAGCTTTCTATCCAACTGGGGAAAGAGAAAAAATAGTTTGCTGCGAAGAGTAGTTTCAGCAGCTGGGCAAATGAACTCCTCACCCAGCGAGAGGCAATGTGAGCCCTAGAGCTCGGGAGGCAGACCGACCTGGGCACAGGTCCGAGCTGAGATGTGTTAAAGGAGCACCAGCAGGCTGCTCAAGCTTCTTAAGCCTTGGTTTCCTCATCTGTAAAATGGGGATTAGAGGGTTTTGGTGAACATGGAAAGTGCTTAGCCCAGGGTGGGCATACATCAACCCCAGCTATCATTTTTTTTATTCCAGGTAAGCCAAAGTGTAATGTGCGGTCCTGACCTCTACCACTGTTGGGATCCCCAGGACCACAGCCACACCGTGGGTTGCCCCATTCCTGGACAGGTGTCGGGCTGGGTCCCACAGCTGGGCCCAGGGGTTCTGGACACTGTTCTCTGTGCTTGCTGCAAAGCGTGGCCAGGGGTCCCACCCCACATCTGTAGTTTGGGACCCCTAGCCACATGGCTACGCTGCCCCCTGCATCCTTGGCCGGTCTCAGTGTTGCTTCCGTCTTCTGCCTGGACACTGCCATCCCATCCCCTGAGCAGGGGTGCCACTGAGGCCCAATAGTATCATGACCCTCTCTTTCAGCTTCGAGCAGAGCCTCAGCAAAGCCAGTGTTGCAAGAACTGAGCCCGGCCTCATGGACAGCACTGACCTCAGGATGAGTCCTCCCAACCCAGGTCGTCCCTGACAGGCTAGACCCTGTCCCCTTCTTTGTGTGAAATTCTCATCCCCCATACCAGCCCTTCTTGTTTCCCCCAGGAAAGTATTTTAACTCTGGGTGGCTTTGATGAGAGCTCAGGGTTCCCACACTGGATTACAGCATAGACCCCCGGGTGTCCCTGGTTCTCCGACATACTCCATATTTGTTTCGGTGGCTGTGGTTACCAAGTGCCATATACTGGGTGGCTTAGGTCAACAGAAATTTATTCCCTCACAGTTTTGGAGGTCAGAAGTCTGAAATCAAGGTGTCAGCAGGGCCGTGCTCCCTCGAAGTTTCTAGAGGGGCATCTTCCCTGGCCTACTCCAGCTTCTGGGGGCTCCAGACATTCCTTAGCTTGTGGCTGCATCGTTCCAACTTCTGCCTTTCTGTGTCTTCTCTTCTTCTGTCTCTTATAAGGACATACGTCATTGGATACAGGCCCCATCAGGGTAATCCAGGATGATTTCATCTCCAGATCCTTAACTTAATGACATCTGCAAAACCCTTTTTCCAAACAAGGTCACATTTGCAGGTTCCCTATCTTCTGGGGGCTACCCATTCAACCCAGTCCACACTCCATGCCTTGATGACTACTGAAGGTGGAGGGAGAGCAGTGGAAGAAGGCTTTGGAGTCTCTAGTTTGGGTTTGCCTGGGCTCTTATACTAATCCATTTGAGGGACCTACTCATCTTGCCCCTCCCCACCTTTCTTTCTTCTTAGTCCCAAGGCCCTCCACCCTTCCAGGCCATGGTCATGCATGCTAACAACTGATTGGAAAGATCTTCAGCATCTCAAGATGTGTCCATAGGAGACACTGTGGTCCCCACCCTCATGCCACACAGTTTCCCCAAAGCAGGCCCCTGTGAGGTCCACTAGGAGAGTCCCAGCACCCCTCAATGCTCTTATCTTCAACCTAGGAACCCAGCTCTACCCCTGGTGTTCTTCCTTGAATGCTGACATCACACTCCGAGCATCCAGCTGCAGCCTCCCCAGGCTCTGTGTATTAAACTGCCTCCACCTACTGAAAGTCCATCACACACACACACACACACACACACACACACACACACACACATCAATGCTTCAAGGTAAAGACTAGCACCGTTAATCCCCACAGTATTCTGAAAAGGTTATATCCAAATTGGACATTTGGACATTGGCATCTATTTTCCTATGGATTTTCAATATTTTAGCAATGATCTACATTTCCTTTCTCATCACTTGTCTCATAATTTAAATATTTCTGTGCCACTCCAAGTTGTGATTTATAAATGCTAAAGCGAACATTCAAAAGTCATGCGGGAGGTGGGACGACTTTCCTCTGACAGGACTGTCCCTAACATTGTAGGACATTGTAGGACGTCTCTCAGCCCTGCCCCCTTCAAGGCCGGCAGTGCCTCCTCACCAGTGACAACCAAGAGCATCTCCAAAGAGCAGAATGGGCCAGGGCAGTGGGCCTGGCAACCAGAGCCCCTTTGCTCAGAGGGGAGCAGGGCAAGCCTTCCCAGCGGAAGGCTTGTCTAGGTTTCTCTGAGCTTTCTTCTCATTTCCATTTCTAGGAGTATTCCCTACCTTAAAATAACTGCAGATCTTGGTTCTCTGATACACATCTTGAAGCCTATTCATTGATTTCACTGATGGGTGCTGAACAGACTCCAGGTTTCAATCTTATTTGAAGACCTGCTGATCTTTACCTCTAGATGTGGAAATTTACCTAGATGCAAATGGCCACATCTGCTGAGCCTAACCAAATGCAAAGCAACCCTTCGGCTCTTTCTAACTCCACCAAACCAAGGTCTCCAGTGGGGACTTCTACCCAGGTCCCTAGTTTTGCTGATGGGGCTTTCCCCTGGGCAGCTAACTTCACATCTGCATTGTTAGTTTCCCGTGTTCCCAGGGGGCCTGTATCCCCTGGGGTTCGGAAGAGACTTTAGAATTCCTACTTTTCCGAGCAAGATTATCAGGCCCCCGGCAGCCAGGTGCTCCTACACCGTCCACTTGGAGTCTGCTTTCACCTGGCCTTGCTCCGCCAGCAGGTAACTCCCGGAAGTTGTAGCCAGAGGAGGGGGAGATGGAGCTCTTTCCTGATGGGTAAATATTGACTTGTGGTTTGTATCATGGCAATCAAAGCCTTTCTTGCCCTGGCCCTCCCACACTCTGGACTCCTACTCCCTTCCATACACTGCCCCCCACCATTCAACTGCACAAATGATTAGATTTCCCATAACCCAAAAAATAAGCATTATAAAGGCTCCATATGGTCCTTATCTTGGATTGTCTTTCCTCTGCTTCTCTGTCTAGTAGAAGCTCCCTCCTACTTCCAGGCCTCAGTGAAACCTTGCTGGCTCAGCCCAACTAACACTCTCTCCCCCACAGCAGCGCTTCGTGCCCAGCCTACGTGGGACCAGGTGTCCCGCCAGCTTTGGGCCGCCTGCCTTTGGGAGTCTCGGTTAGCTGCTCCTCACATGTGCTCTTAGCATCTGGGCAAACGTTTCACGGAAGCCCTGTCTCTGTATCCTCACGGCCCCTTGCTATTGGCCAGGCAGTGAGCTTCTGGAGGGCCGGGCCATGTTTCTGTTTGGTGGCTTGTTTTTGTGGCCCCGATTCTGAGCACAGTAAGCAGCACAGACAAAACATGTTCAGTTAAAACTGATCGAATTGATTAGAATTTCAAAGCTGAAGAAAAGATCGTTTACTTCAGGTCATCTACTTCAGAGATGATCCCACGTCCAGAGAGGCAAAGCGGTTTGGCTATGTTCCCTAGCGAGTTACGATGGAGAGACTAAGCCAAATGTCGTGAATAAGTGGTTCCAGAACACTTGCCTTTTATTTAGCACTCTGCACAGCATCATGGGGTCAAAAGAGAAACAGGAACCTTTATTTCTTCCAGAAGAAACTTACAGGGCAACCCACTAACAGTTACATTGTATTGTAGCCAACCCTCAGCCAAGGCTTCCTGAATGAATTAATAAAGAGATCAATGAGTGGGTGAGCGACCTATGTTTTTATTATTTAAACTCTCTAATGTAAAGTGCACACCTATACGGGAAAATGCACACATTTTAAGTATACGACACAAAATTCTCACAAAGTGAGTGCTCTTTAACCACCACTCCAGTGAAGAAATGAAACTAAGTCCTCTTTATGCTTTCTCCCAGCTCCCGCCTATGCTCTCCTCTCCAAAAGTAACCCCTTTCCCCATTTAACCATAGATTTGTTTTGCCTGGTTTTGATCTTTATGTAAATGGATAACGCAGCCATGGTGTCCTTGGGTCTGGCTTCTTTTGCTGAATGTCATGTTTGGAAGACAAGTCTGTTATGGTATATTAGTTGTGGTTTGTTCAATTTCATTGTTGTGTAGAATTTCATTGTACGATCACACCATCCTCACCACCACTAACTAGTCTGAACCCTGACGTGCCTGGTTTTAAACACTATCTCCACCACGTGGTACCTGTGTGATTTGGTGTAAACTGAGAAATTTCTGGTGCCTCTGTTTCTTCATCTGTAAAATGGGGATAATAGTAGTTTATAATATAAAAAGGATTACATGAGGCACATGGGTCTACACCTCAGTTTTTAAACCTGAAATTTTATTTGGGTTATTCTTACTATATTTACACAAATCTTGCATGGACCTGTATCATTTTTTAAAAATGGCTGCACAGTATCTCATCATATAAATGCATCATAATTTATGTAGGAAGTCTCCTGTCGAGAGATATCTTAAGTTGTTGACAGATTTTGCTATTGTAAACAATGCAAGGATTACTAAGAATATACTTTGCCGAACTTTTGCAAATATATTTTGGGTTAAGTTTCTTGGCAATCGTATTGCCAGATCAAAAGACACATGCTTTTGAAATTTTGATGAAACTTTTCTCTGAAGAGGTAGTGCCTTTTTATGCCTTCAACAACCCCATGTTGGACAACCTGATTCTCATCAACAATCAACATTGCCAAATGTGTTGATTTTTGCAAATTGGATGGGTATAACATTTTCATCTTGTTTGGTTTTACATTTGAAAAAATTAGAAGAGACATTTGCATCTACCTGCTCTTATTTTTAGTTTATTTTTCTACTAGATTATTTTGGGTTTTGTAAGAAAATTTTAAAACTCTTTGTAAATTAAAGAAGCTTATACATTCAAGAAATATAGGGCATATAGTGTCCTCCCCACTTGTCATTTGTCATTTGATTATGTTTAATGTACATAGTTTAACTATTTTGTTGTATAATTTATCGATACTTGCCTTATGGCCCTAGGTCTTGTGTTTTGCTACACCATTCTGAGATTATATATATGGACATTTGGACATTGGCATCTATTTTATATATATATATATATATTTTACTTTTATGGTTTTTTTTTAATGTTGAAATCTCTGCTCTATTTGGGATTTATTTTGGTAAGTGAGTAAGGCAGGGATTGAGCTTTATATTCTTTTTTTTTTTTAAGATTTTATTTATTTATTTGAGAGAGAATGAAAAAGAGAACACAGAGGGAGAGGGAGAAGCAGACCCCCCCAACTGAGCAGGGAGCCCGATGCGGGACTCGATCCCGGGACTCCAGGATCATGACCTGAGCCGAAGGCAGTTGCTTAACCAACTGAGCCACCCAGGCGCCCCCTTTTTTTTTTTAAGATTTTATTTATTTATTTGAGAGAGAGAGAGAATGAGAGACAGAGAGCATGAGAGGGAGGAGGGTCAGAGGGAGAAGCAGACTCCCCGCCAAGCAGGGAGCCCGATGTGGGACTGGATCCTGGGACTCCAGGATCATGACCTGAGCTGAAGGCAGTTGCTTAACCAACTGAGCCACCCAGGCGCCCTTGAGCTTTATATTCTTTTCAAACAGTCAGTTTTCTCATATTTTATTGAATAATCTAACTTGTCCAACTGGTTTGGAATGCTACCTTCAAAAGATACTAAGTATATGTGTTTGACTTTCTTTGTGAATTCTCTTCCATTCCATTGAATCACTTGTCCATTTCCTCTCCAGAAGAAAATGGGACTTTATTGACTCTATAGACTTTAATATCTGCTAGGGCCACTTATTCTCTCCACCTCCACCCCCCAAAATTTTGTTTGTATTCATTTCTTTGAATTCCAGTATCATTTTATAATATTCCTTCTCTTCCAAGATACTATTTTATTGAAATGACACCATTTATGGACTAATTTAGAGAGATTTGATTTTATATTGTTGTTTTCTGTCCTAAGAATAAGAAATCTTCTCTTATAGCTCAGTTATTTAAAATTTTTCTGTGTATACGTTTTCCGCATTTCTTCTACAATTTATTTCTTAATATTTTATTTTTTTACTTGCTATGGTAAAGCAAGATATTCTTTCTATCATATTTCCCAGCTGGTTATTGTTTATTCATAGTCAAACTATTCATTTGTGTACTTTAATGAAATAACTACCTTTTGATACTCTCTTTAGTTCCCAAATTTTGGAGTGAGCATCTTGGCCCCTCTAAAAATATAACCCCGTCATCAGTAAATCGTGGTCACGTTACTTTCCAGTATTTGTATGTCGTGTTTCTTTTTCTAACTACATTGGAGTGTGCTTCTAGAACTCTGTTAAGCAACAATGGGAGAGTGAGCACGCCATTTTGTTCCTGATTTTCATGTTGTGCTTCCCTTTGGTCTGTGGGAAGACCTGTGGTTGAGTCAAGATCAGACCCTCTTTTCTTTATTCTAGGCTGCACCGAGAAACCAAACTGGGAAGGAATTCTCTACGAACCCAGTCACTTCACAGGAGCAAAGTGCTGGAGCTTGAGGTCACAGACTCCACTCAGTAGTAAAGTATATGTTGTCTTGCTTCGTTTACCGAGTGTGTCTCTGTCAGTCTCTGTAGAGGTTGATATGTGAAAGGGTAGTGCCTGAGACCACATTCAGCTTCCTGGTCTCCTCGCCAAGCAATTTCCCACCCCATTATGTCATTTCCAATAATACATTTTTCACTTATTAACTATAACTCACTTACCATTTGACATTTGTACCTTATGTGTGTTTATTTAAATAGTCTGTTTTTCCAACCCTATTTTATGTTTTTAAAGTTCTGGAACCAAGTTGCATTTCCCCATATATACTCAGTCCCCAGCATGAAGTCCCACATGCAGTAAACCCCAGATAAATAATTAACTGAAGTGAATTATGTGAGGGCACTTTGAAATTAGGAAAGTACACTTTGTATAAAACATGAAGATCTTAATAACCATGAGAATGGTTCCTTTAGTCACCTCTCAGTGTTGTTTCCAGGATCAAATGAGATCAATAGGAAGGAGAATATCTTGAATACTTGTAACATTGTGAAGGCTGATTTTCCACTGCACCTACCGTGTTGTAATGAAATGATGGGCTTTGTTTGTTTTCTTGGCTAGACCATGAAAACAGGACCAAGTCTTATTCATCCTTGGTACCCACCCCAGCTCTTGGCATAGAGTAAGTACTTAACATTTGTGGAGCTGAATAGAGCAGCAAAAGGTCTTATTCTGATATGGGGCCAGTGGTGCTCTTGGTCTGAGGGTCACATGAGACATGGCTCTAATTCGAAATGGCCACAATAGACCAACCACCAAAAATGGGACCCAGCTCTGGAGACTGTTAGTGCCTTGGAGTTCCCCACTTTTGGTTTCTGATGGCTTATCCGGTAATTAATCACATGGGGCTTGGAGCTATTTCTTCCGCTGTTAAATGCTATTAAATTATTTTATAATTTGGGGTTTTTTCCTCATATTTTTAGGTCGTTTCCTAATCAGATGACATGCAACTTGGGGAATGGTATATTAATATATCTGTTAAAGATTCCTGCACTCCTGGTGTTGTCCCTGGCCCTGACCCAAGCTCATCAAAAAGTCTTTTTTTTCCTCTCTTCTATTTCTGGACTGATCTTTTGACTTCCTCATCTAGATTCTTTTTATATTTTTAAAATCCAAATCTTTTTTTGCTACCCTTTGGATTCCTGGATCACTCCGTGAGAACAATAATTGCTATTTATGGAGGGCTTACCATATGCCAAGCATTGTACGGGGCACTTGACATAGAGAAGTTTTCACGACACACGCTTTGCTGATGAGGATCTACTTGGAAGTTGCTTTTCTCTATTCTGCTCGAGCAGGGCAAGACAGTCTGGCTGCCTGTATTTCAGGATGCACGCAGGGTCCCCATAGAGAGCGCTAAGGAGGGGTTGCACTTGGCAAGGTGAAGAATCACGTGACAATTTTAAATGATTGTTAAATTGCTCAGGTGACTTAGAAGCAACTTGAAAATTGGATGTCATAAGTGCCAAGGCATGCAGGTTTCCACGGCGCAAACTGAGGTTTGGGAGTTTTGAAAGAGCATTTACTACTTTTGCTCTGCCTTTGTGAATACCTTATTTGTTTGTTTGTTTGTTTGTTTATTTATTTATTTATTTATTTATTTATTTATTTATTTATTATATTCCTCCAAATGGGGCAACTCCATGAGCTGGGGATTACCAGGATATTAGTGTTCCCCTCCTGAAAAAGAAGGCTTGCTCTTTGTACTCCAGATGCAATTTTTTGTCTTGGCTTTTCCCATATGTTCCTAGCACCCTGGACCCAGGTTATAATTATCAGGGATTAAGCTGACTTTCCGTACCTGTTCAATCATAAATGTTGAGGCAGTTTTTCTTCCTTGTTTGCAATGGCTTATTAAATTGCACATCGATTTATTAAGCACTACAAGGCTAACAGTTCAAGGGGCAGATTTAAAAGAATCATTTATCCAAGGAAAATCTCAGCAACAGGATTAACGAGGACCTAGCCTGCTCGTGAGGGAAACCTGCAAAGTGGCCCCCCAAACATCTTCGTATGGTGTTTCTCCCATTTCTTAATACATTTCTTCTTATTGCTTTTGGGGCACTGTTTCCAAGAAATCACACCTAGTTATTTCCCATTGGCCTCCTGAGAGTAAGTGTCAGGTAAGACCAAGGTGTCTCTGAAGACAGAAAAGAATATGGGGTTAAGTTCTGGTGGGGCTTGCATGGTTCCAATGCCATTTCAGTCCAACAAAACCGAACTGGAGCCCTATGAGAGAAATAAATAGTTTTGTTTGTCTGACACTCATGTTAGCTTCTGGTAAATTCATATTTCTCTCCTCACCTCTTTTGGGGAAATTGATCCTCCTCCCCTACTTCACCTGTGCAGTTCTATCCATGGCTGCCAATCATAATGTCCCACTCTACTCACGTTAGGACTAGGGATGGGACCCAGGCTATGCTAAGGAGACACCTTCACTATGCCAAGGAGACTTTTTAGGGTTCAACGTCTTTGGTGGTGGTGATGGTAGGGGCTCTGCTATCTCCGTTGACAGGTTGGGAAGATATGAGAGAGCGCATACAGCAGCCATGGCTCCTCTGTGTGGAATGAGTCCCTCTGCCTTTAGAGGAAGAAGAGACGAGCTTATAAGTACAGAGAAGCAAAAATGAGAGTGGAAAGACAATCTATTTAGCTATAGCTTTCCTTGTTACATAAACTCTAAATTACCCCTTTTGCTTAAACGAGCTTACACTGAGTTTCTGTCACTTACAATCAAAACTGCCCTGATTAGAACAGCTCTCCCTTAATGGGTGCCTGGTCCCATTCCCAGTGTTCAGGAGACAAGGAGGAATATGATTCTGTATCTGTTTTCAAGGAACCCAGATCTATCGGGAGAGGAAGTTACCTCAACAAACTGCAAAGCAACGTGATGGCCGCCATAATAGAAGGAGTGAACACAGCCATAGGGTTAGGGGAAAGAATTCAGGAAATGCTAAAACTAAAGATGGAAGTTTAAACCAAGCCTTCAAGTCTCTGGAGTCAAGGCTGATAAAAACCCAGTACGATGGGCATTTGTATCCAGCCCCTTTCCCTTACTAACTGGGCGATTTGTTTACCTTCTCAGTGCCTCAGTTCCTTCTATAAAATGGAGACTAACATCATATCTATCTCATGGGTTTTGGCAAATATTAAATGCTATAATGCTTGTAAAATGCCTGGCACAGTAAAAGTTTGGTAAATGTCAATGATTACCCTCCTCGCAAGGGCAAAGTCCACACCCATATATTTTTAGGGTTGTACCTTCTAAATGGAGCCATTCAGGACAACACAGCTAGGGAGAGCACATCTTATACTGCTTTGTGGAGAGGGATATTTATATCACCTCTTGTGTACACTTGGTCATAGTCTATGCATGGTGTCTAGATCCTTGCCTCTTTGGAGAGAAGAACCTCAGAAGGAGAGAGAGACCTCTGCTTGGACCTTAATGAGCTCAAGGTAACATCTTACAGACTCTGAAGGGGAGACAGAAAGCCCATTAATTCACAACCTTTTATGTAGGGTTTCAATAATCTCTGGCTTATTATTCTTCACAAAATCCATGGTACTGGCTTGGATTGTTCACCTTTGTGAATTAATAAACAATGAATGAAAAAGCACAGAGAGGCGTGCAGTTCCAAAATTTGACTCTTTAATGGCCATTCTCCAAATTCTAAAAAACCCCAGGGAATCTAGTCCTGATTTTGTTTGTTGGAACAAGCTGGAAGTCTGGCTCTGACAATATAATGGATTGAACTAATATGCATGTCCCACCTACTATAAACACATAGAAATGCTAGATAAAATAAAACCACCAGCTCCTCTACTTTAAATACATAGCTGAATGAATAGAGAGAGACTACTTGGTTTAATGCTCTGCTGTGGTGGTTTGAAACTCTTTTTTTTTTTTTAAGATTTTATTTATTTATTCATGAGAGAGAGAGAGGCAGAGCGAGAAGCAGGCTCCCAAGGAGCAGGGAGCCCGATGCGGGACTCGATCCCAGGACCCTGAGATCATGACCTGAGCCGAAGGCAGACGCTTAACCATCTGAGCCACCCAGGCGCCCGGTGGTTTGAAACTCCTGGTGCTGTTATCTCTGAATGTGTGTTTTATAAGTGAAGTCTGATGGGATAATGGAGTGTACACATGAGCAGAGGAGAAATATGGACGAAAGAAAAAGCTTTATATTTTAGTATATTTAATACACTTTATTCCTGCTTCTTTTTTTAAGATTTTATTTACTTATTTGACAAAGAGGGTGAGAGAGCACAAGCTGGGGAAGCAGCAGAGGGAGAGGGAGAAGCAGACTCCCCACTGAGCAGGGAGCCCGATGAGGGGCTCGATCCCAGGAGCCCAGGATCATGACCTGAGCTGAAGGCAGATGCTTAACTGACTGAGCCACCCAGGCGCCTCTATTCCTACTTCTTGAGTAAGAGGCCCCTCAGTTTCATTTTGCACTGGGCCCCATAATCATGTAAGCAATCCTGGGTAAGTTTCTGTTTATTAATTTAGATGGTAAGTATATAGATGTTTGCTTTATTATTATTCCTTAAATAGTTCATGTTTGCTTTATAGTCACCTGAATACGTGGTACTTTTTACAAGAAAAAGAGAAGAAGAGAAAGGGAAGAAAAGGTAAAAATACTTCCAGATCCTGAGACTCTTTTCTATAACTTCAGTGAGGCTGGTCTTTTCTTTCTTTCTTCCTTTCTTTTCTTCCTTCCTTCCTTCCTTCCTTCCTTCCTTCCTTCCTTCCTTCCTTCCAATCTTTCTTTCTTCCTTTCTTTCTTTCTTTCTTTCTTTCTTTCTTTCTTTCTTTCTTTCTT
>NW_023270415.1:47317809-47335711 GCF_011800145.1 Mirounga leonina
CTTTCTTTCTTTCTTTCTTTCTTTCTTTCTTTCTTTCTTTCTTTCTTTCTTTCTTTCTTTCTTTCCTTCCTTCCTTCTTTCGAGAGCGAGCGCACACACACGCATGTGCACGCAGCGGGGGTGGGGGGCAGAAGAGCAGAGGGAGAAGGAGAGAGAGAATCTTAAGCAGTCTCCATGCCCACAGAGCCTGATATGGGGCTCAGTCTCACGACCTTGGGATCATGACTCAAGCCAAAATCAAGAGTCGGACACTTAACCGCCTGAGCCACCCAGTCGTCCCAAGTGAGGCTGGTCTTTCTTATGGAAAATGGATTTTATTTTTGGAAGCAGCCAAAAATAATTTGGCCATGAGTCTGGTTAATGACTGCTGGATAATGCCACTTTGATTCACACGTAAAATCATTACTATGACTGATTTTGTCATTTGGCTCACAAACTAGTTCTAAGGAAACTCTTAAAAAACTGTTTTAAACATACTTTTTAATACGTAAACATCCTTAGATTGTTTAGATGCTTCCAAGTTGACTCTTCTGATTGGATCAGTGATCAAGACAGTTTAGAAATTAGGCAAACTAAAGTAATTTCTTCACCCAATCCTTGACCTCTGTGAAAGCACAAGGATATATTTCACAATTTGCTCTCTTCTAAAACATTTAGAGGAAATTCACCAGGCAAGGCAACATAAATGCCTCTTTTACTGGCGAAAATCAGTCTATTTATCATTTGGCTAAACTTTGTGTGGGAAAAATGAATGTGTGATGTCCAGGGTGTCCTAAATCTGGATCACACTCCACCTGCAGATTTAAGATAAAGTTCGAAGATAAAGTTCTTCACTTCTAAACAATCAACATCTCTCCCCTGCTTTGTTTGGCATTTGATAGAACTCTGTCTCTTTTTTTTCTTTTCTGTGACAATTTAATCTTTCTTGCCTATTAATTTAGATCGAAATGGACAAGCAAGGTGCCATCATGTCTGAATTCGAATGTGACTTCTACCACATTTAACTTGCAAACCTGCTCTGGGCAATGACTTCCAGCAGTGGTAACACAGTGGACGTGACTACAGGCTAATGGCATTCGTGGGCTGCTTTTTCCACGATGCTGGTTGCTTACTTTTTCTGGGGAAGGAGTAGAACAGAAGAGTCAATAAGGTTGTTACACAAGGCCCCCCCAGCCCACATGAGCTGCCATCTTCTCTGGAGGACTTTCCTGCTTGGCCAGGTCAGCAGTGGGCCTGGCCCCTCCCCTCCCTGCTCACCAGGAAAGGAAGGTGTGAAACTCTGGAACAGTCATCAGGGAGCCGGTCTCCAGGGCTCAAGGCAGAGGCGTGCTAGAGCCAGCTCATTCCAGCTTGCTAGGACCAATTATGCACATCTCTCCCTAATTCGGTGTTCAGTGACTTCACTGTTGGTAAGCTTGAAATCAGCCATGGTAGGTTTGTTTACACCAATAGAATTAGCAAATACAGGGGATGCCTGGGTGGCTCAGTCACTTAGGCATCTGCCTTCAGCTCGGGTCATGATCCCAGGGTCCTGGGATCGAGCCCCACATCGGGCTCCCTGCTCAGCGGGGAGCCTAGTTCTCCCTCTGCCTGCTGCCCTCTCCACCCCCCCGCTTGTGCTCTCTCTCTCTCTCTCTCTCTGGCAAATAAATAAAATAAAATCTTAAAAAAAAAATTAGCAAATAGAAAGCTTTTCTGGTTAGAGAGCTTGTTGTGAAAATGTTTATCAGCACACGACTGGCTGAAGTCCTGAGAGCTAAGACCAGGGCCTGTCAGGAGATGAGAGGTGACAGGCCTTCAGTCATGAGTTAGTTGGTCACATTGCAGGAAAAAATCCAACACAAGGACCAATCTGGCAGGACTGTTCTGAAGAGCACAAACCAGCAGCTTGGCTGACCTGATAGGCTCAGGGTGAATGAGGTGTGTTAAATAGCTTTTCATTTTCCACCCAGCTGTTTGGGCGAAGGAAAACACTTGTTCTTCTAGATGCAGGTCTGGCCTGTGTTGAGAACCAAAAAGATGTCAGCAGGTGTCCCAGAGTAGAAATAGCCCCCCACCCCACCCCTCACTTTTTAAAATGAAAACCGTGTGATCCCTTTTGATATTAATGACTAGTTTTGAATGAAAAAAAAATAGGAAATTAGACAAAGAACTATATTTTACTTGAAAAAGAAAACCCTAATCTGAAGTGATCTAGGAAAAAAAGACTTGCATAGCATTTTTTTTATATGTCCTTTTTTTTATATGTCCTATATCCTTTTTTATGTGTCCTTAATTTCCCACCGGACTTTGCGCGTGTTTATATATCCTAGCAGAATGTACAAATGGAAACCTATCATGAATGAGAAAGCGCTGTCACCCTTGGTGACTTTGGATGGATGGAATATCTGCTATTTAAAGGTAAATGTTGAGAAGTCCAGGGCCGAATGTGTTGGCTGGTCTGTCCAGTACACACTCGTTCTAACCCGCTGATTTGAAGTCTCATTGTGCTGCTTCCTTTCCAGCTGATCGTATCTGAACCAAAGAGAGAGGATGATGGATTGAATCCACTTAACAAAATGACACAGACAAAGTAATACCCACAAGTGTATTTTTGTCTCTGCAAAAATGAAATAATTTCTTTTTCTTCTTTCAAGACGAATACCCAGTTTCTAGACTCATTAAACTGTCATTTTTTTTTTTTAAATCCCAAACTGACATTTCTGGTCACATCAATTTTATTCACATTGAAAATGGTGAATACTTAAAAAAAAAAGTTACATAAAATTTCCCACTTCAGAAATGTCTGGAGATTCTTTTTTATTTCTGTGTGAATACGTATGAAGAAGAGTCTGGGCTAACAGCTGTAGGAAGTGTGAGAAATAGGTAGTACTTAATTAAATGTGTTCTGGATATTTGGGGAAAACATTCTAGGTTTATTGAATATTTAGGCAACTGCCATCTTTGTGGACTACAGCTAATATTGCTCTCTGGAGAAGAAAGCTGCTAATCCCAGAACTTATTAAATGCTAAATACCTAGTTGAGGGAAAGCTTGAGGCTAAAAATGTCAACTCTAGGGGTGCCTGGGTGGCTCAGATGGTTAAGCGTCTGCTTTCGGCTCAGGTCACGATCCCAGGGTCCTGGGATTGAACCCCGCATCCGGCTCCCTGCTCCGCGGGAAGCCTGCTTCTCCCTCTCCCACTCCCCCTGCTTGTGTTCCCTCTCTCACTGTGTCTCTCTCTGTCAAATAAATAAATAAAATTTTAAAAATAAAAAATAAAAATGTCAACTCTAAAATGTCAGAAAATTCTGAAGTTCTCATTTGCTCTTCTCATAAGGCATTTTGATGTTAGTAAAACTCTTGTTAACAGACCAGGAAAAGGCAGCCCCTTCTGAATTCTGTTGAGTTAGCTCATCTTAATTAACTTAGAATATTCTTCCATTTCCTGGCTGGAGCCAGAAAAGACTATCTTGGTGCTGTAGAACAAGAAATAGAAATGGGTAGACTGTATAGCTGGGAAGCATCAAAAGGAGAGAAATGTTCTTGGAAAGGCTCTGAGTTCAAAAGGAACATGGCCAAGCACACACTATTCTATCATGAAGCAAGTTCATGGCAATTGAATGTTATGGCAACCCCATCCACTGGGAAGAAGGTGGCCTTGGGACTCTGGAGGGCTTGGAATCCAGAGAGAGTCACACAATGATGGGGCTTTGGATCCCAAGGCCCACCACAGTCTGCTTGAGTGGGCTAAATCACAAAGCTTTGGCTAAAGTGCCCTTAATCCCTGAATGGTTCCTGAAGCTACAGCCAATGTCATTGTTTTCAGATCTATTCTTCTGTCCTGCTTCCAGTAGATCATTAACATAGAACTGTTGAAAATGGCACTCCAATCAATGAAAAAAATCTAAAATAAATCTTGGAGCTCCCTTGAGGCAAGTATGTCAAAATTGACCCTGGGCAGGGTGAGTGCCCAAGGCACCAGGATTGAGACTGTGTTAGTTCTCAGGCCCTTGCTGGCCAACGGTGTGATCCTGGACACATCATTTAAATCTCTGACTTGGGCCTCATGTAAAATAGAGCCATATATATTCCATATTTTGTGTGTGTGTGTGTGTGTGTCAAATTCAATGAAATAGTAAATTATAAATACTTCATCAGGTACCTGGCCTAAGAGATTATGATTTATTTACTTAGATTCCCTCCTTCTCTCACTCCATGTCCCCTTCTCCTTGGCTAAATAGACATGGTGCTCTAAAAAGGATTTAAAAGGGGATGCTTTCTACATACTATTTACTTCATTCTCTTCCTAACCAAATTGTTTGGTGATCTACGTACCTGGGGTTTCTCGTTTGGCGAGAACGAGCAATGTTGTTGAAGGGATACGCACTTGGCTAACGTCCCTTGCACTAAAGATACCCCAACTGCTGCATCGATATCTGTTGCTTCTGTGAAGAACTTTGATTGGGATCAAGTCCAAGCAACTCTCAGTGGTGGCTCAAGGTATATTCCTTGGAGAACAAATCTGAAGCACTCCATAAACCGAGGCAATGATTCTCCACTGTGGCTGCACATCTTGATTCCCTGGAAACCTCTGAAAATACCGATGCCCATAAGAATCAAGGGCCTTTAGGGGCACCTGGGTGGCTCAGTCATTGAACGTCTGCTTTCGGCTCAGGTCATGATCCCAGGGTCCTGGGATCGAGCCCCGCATCAGGCTCCCTGCTCCGCGGGAAGCCTGCTTCTCCCTCTCCCACTCCCCCTGCTTGTGTTCCCTCTCTCGCTATATCTCACTGTCAAATAAATAAAATCTTTAAAAAAAAAAAAAAGAATCAAGGGCCTTTAAAAATTTCATACCATTGAACTTGGAAATTCCACCTCTAGAAATCAATCTACTCTTAGAGAGATGTGAACAAAGACATATGCTCAAAGCATCTCATGCATTTTTTCTAAGGCATCTTCCAGGTGTAGTTAAATGAATGGAGAATGGTTAGATAAAATATGATGTATCTGTAAGCAATTGCAGATCTGTTAAATGACACTTATGCTGTAGTATTAGAAGTCAGGATATCATTATCCTTGAGGTAGTGATAGTGACTGGGAGGGGGTATGGAGGAGGTATAAAGGGGACTTATAGGGTGCTGGTAATACTGAATTTCTTCACCTGGGTGCTGGTTATATAGGTGGAATTGCTGGAGAGAAATGCACTTTCTATATGTATGTTATACTTCAATAAAAATTGAACTTAAAAAAATAGTAATACCCGGGTTTTACCTCTAGGGGGTTTTATTCAGTGCCCCCGGGGTCAGCCTGAGCATCAGAATTTGTTATGCCTCCTCGGTGGGTTTTAACACGCAGCCACGGTTGAGGGCCTCTGACCTACGAGGTTCATTGAGAGCTCATTTGCACACAGCTTGCAGAGATCTCTGTAGAGCGGGCGCCAGAGACTGGCACATTCATTCTTCACGCAACCTATGCCTTCCCTTCAATGTTTTAACTTAGAGTCATTCCCATCACGTGGTCACCTGGACCAGGATGGTATGTCAGTCCATGCTTTGTGTCTCCCATCGGTTGCAGGTAAGGGAGATGGCGCACCTGGGTCTTCGCGTCAGCCCTTGCCAGAAGGAGTGCATGGCGTGGTCTTTCTGCCCATGGAACAGGGGGGTGGGTGCCTCCATGACGAGGCCACAGGCACGGGCGGCCTCCCCAACACGCACATACAAACTGTTTCTCCCCGTAGCTTCCCAAAAGTCTTCACTTCCTTTTTTGGTAGGCTTTTCAATTCCTGCCAACCAGTGAGAACCTCTTTTAAATACCAGTTGACCCTGGCAGATTATATGTAGACTATTGGCCGTGTAAACCAGATGGTGAATTAGTACAAATAGACGCTTTTCGATAATAAAATTGTTATTTTCAAAAATAACAGGACATAGAAGCAGGGGTTTTTTTCAGCCTCAGGACTAATGACATTTGGGCTGAATGCTCCTCTGACGGGGGGAAGCACTCCTGTGCCTGGTAGGATGTCGAGCCACATCTCCAGCCTCTCGCCACAGGAGAAGTCCACAGCATTACACCCCTCGGATGGAAGCACTGAAACTAGCTCCAGACATTGACGGAAGTCTCTTTGGGGGCAAAATCCCCTCCAGTTGAGAACCACTATACAGAAGGGGTGAGCACTGTGATGGAAGAAGAGAGGAAGAAGAAATTTTGCAACATAGGGAGTTAGAGGAGGCCAGGCCTGGACTAGGTTGGATAGAGGGGTGTCAATACCCTTTTACTTCTCATGATCCACTCGTGTCTCAGCCCCAGAAAACCCTCCTCCGTGTTCTGAGGTGAGAGACAGGTGCGTCACGGGAAACAGCAGGGCTCTAAAGACAAGACCCATCCGTAGGAAATAGTGCCTTGCACCAAGCGCTGTTGTCCTCTGGAACCCGACTGCTCTCCACTCCTTCACTGCCTCCAAACTGTGAGATGTTGTGAAGTTAGGGCTTACTGTGGGGACCGTCCCGCCCCACCCTCTCCCCTCCAGAAATACTTCCAGTTTTTCATGGTGACAAAGCTACCTCTTGTGAATGGCATAACTGTGGGTGTTCATTGACACAACATCATCTCATTTATCACCTGTGAGACCATAACACATGTTCCCAAAGTTTTTTAATTCTAATCTGCGTGACTCTAAAGGACTCCGTGTTTGCTAAAGTGGAGGCATTTTTAAGTACCTAGATGGAAGGCAGATGAGGAGCAGGCTGGCGGGGGGACTGCTCTCCAGGGTGACCCGGAACCACTGCAACCCTCCCCCTATCCCCCCTCAGGTCCTTTTCCCACCGTGGAGCAAGAAACTTAAAAGCTGTTTTCCAAACCTGTCTGTAACTGACAGAGTGTGTTTCATGCCTCTTTCCTTCCATGTCATTCTCTTCACCTGAGGGTCTGCTTTATTCAGGTGATGGGACCCTAAGCCCCTCTCTGAGAGGAATAAGCAGCCAACACTGTCCCCCACAGGCAAGGGAGAGGCACGCCTATGGATGCGGACACCATTGCCTGGCCCATCGTCTCCGTCCCCTGCTCCGGCCGCTCAGCTTCTGACCCTAATGGGGCTGCCGTGTGGTCGTGAAAGACGCTGAGTCAACAAAGCCCTGGCTGGGGAAATTGGCTCAGATTTAAGAGAGGATGTGTGCAGGCTTTCAGTGCTCCTCGGCCCACAAGCTTTAACCACTGTACAAACTGATTTAGAACACTAAAGCCCGACTGTTTGTTTAGGGCCTTTATTGACTCAATTCCCGCCTCTAAGGCAGGTGGCCTCAGCCAGCCACTCAGCCATTGTTCTGATCTGTTCTCCTCCGTGACACGGTGGCCTCCCTGTTGAGAGTTCTTTTCTTTACTTCATTTTCTGGTCCTTGAAAAGTCGGGCAATCAGCTCACACTTACAGGTGTAGTGTTTCATTTTTAAAGAGGCATCATTCACTCTAAGTATGAATTTGCAGCTGTCGAATTGGGGTTGTTGCAAAATAGGGGCTTTTCTACTTTCCTCTTGGAAAGCAAAGGTCCGAAAGGCCAATTGCCCCCCCCCACCACCACCCCGACTGTGAGAAGCGTTGCCCCTGTTCTGGTATATTAACTCTTTCCGACCTTCGCTTGTAAATGGCTTCCAAAGTGCCCTAATGTATAGTTAAGATGGGCCAAAAAGCCTCTGCCAACTTCCCATAGTGCCTGGCTCCCCTGGGAGAGTTCATGATTTGGCTGAAAGTGGCAACTTGGAAGAAAGAAACAGGATTGCTTTTCTCGTTGTCTGTTGGAACAATAATTTCACTTATTTAATTTTTTAAATTTAAATTCAGTTAATTAACATATAATGTATTATTTGTTTCAGGGGTACAGGCCTGTGATTCATCAGTCTTATGTAATACCCAGCGCTCATTACAACACACACCCTCCCCAATGTCCATCCAATATCATGTATTAAGCATGTGTTTTGCGCAAAGTGTTATGCCTCATTTTGTTGTTTTTAGATGCCTTGGTTCCCTTGATCCTCACCGTAAACTTTGTGCTGGATATTATTGCTCTCTTGTACCAGATGGTGAAGCTAAGGACAGAATGGTGAAGTCACTTGTCCGCAGTCGCTCAGGGGCCAGAGGCACAGTGGGAATTTGATCCCAGGTCTGTTGGACTCCAAAGCGTCTGCTACTCCCTCGCGAGCCCCTGACTACTCATCTAGGAGAAAAGAAAAGCCCGCAAGACCCCAGCTCGCGGACAGCACGCGCACGGAGTGGTCCCGGGAACGAGGCCAGCAGTGGCCCCAGTGGGTCTGCTGTGGTCCGGCCTGTCAGAGTCCACTTGGCAGCTTCTCCTCCAGTGGCACAGAGCTGACATCCTCTCTCTTCTGTGGCCACGGCTGTCCTTGGACAACTTCCTCAGGCTTTCTTGTCAGAGACCAGAGCTCACGTGTCACTTGATCTTGCCCCCAGTGAAGGAAACTGGGAGAAACACACATACTCACACACTCACACACACAAGGACACATGCACATGTATTCATTCAAACACACACACACGCACACACTTGGACATTTGCACACATTTGCATGAACACACATGCACATAGGCACGTGCACACACATCCCCACACACATGTACAAATTCACCCAGACACATTTCCACCCATCCACACACATCCACCCTCAATCATTCCCTTGCACACTCATTCACACTTCCACCTGCACACACTCACACGTACGCACACATCACACACACACTCACAAATGCACTCCTGCAGTCAAAGTAAAGTCATACCTGCCCACTCACAGACATCCACTCACATGCACATTATTCGCACACACATTCACACACACAGGTTCATACACACTCACACACCCACTTACACGCGTATACCTCTTACTTCCTGCATGGAAGCTGGGTACACGCTGTGGTGCAAGTCAGGAGGCCAACACCCAGTATAATGAACTGGAAGAGGGTGGTGCACTGTGGGATTTTGTGACTCCAAAGCCACTTGAAATCATCGGAGAGTTTATAGCAAGGGCACTGGCTTGGTTTTTTTTTTTTTTTTTTTTAAGATTTTATTTATTTATTTGAGACAGAGAGAATGAGAGACAGAGAGCATGAGAGGGAGGAGGGTCAGAGGGAGAAGCAGACTCCCCGCCGAGCAGGGAGCCCAATGCGGGACTCGATCCCGGGACTCCAGGATCATGACCTGAGCTGAAGGCAGTTGCTTAACCGACTGAGCCACCCAGGCGCCCCCCCCCTTTTTTTTTAAGATTTTATTTATTTATTTGAGAGAGAGAGAGAATGAGAGACAGAGAGCCTGAGAGGGAGGAGGGTCAGAGGGAGAAGCAGACTCCCTGGCGAGCAGGGAGCCCGATGCGGGACTTGATCCCGGGACTCCAGGATCATGACCTGAGCCGAAGGCAGTCGCTCAACCAACTGAGCCACCCAGGCGCCCCACCGGCTTGGTTTTAAGAAAATGTGTTCTCTATCCTGCCTCTAGTTTTCATGAGTCAGGTTATTGGCACCAGGCCCTTTGCTCAGAGTACCCACTTTGGAATCTTACACACTAGCTCTGCCACCTTGGGTGAGTAGCTTCACTTCTCTTTGCCTCCATTTTGTCATCTGTAAAATGGGGATAATAATGATGCTTACTTTATAGAGTTAAGAGCACTAAATAGGCTGATGCATGCGAAGTTCAAGGGCCAGAAAAGGGCACATATGGTTCAATAACGGGGGGCTATGAGTGGCCTGGGTTTACTCAATTTCATTAACCAGGGAGGATGGGTATCAAAGGCAGATTTCAATTGAGATTGTGATATGGAAGCGAGGTCCAAGGAGAGATTTGCCAAGTTTTAAGGGCTTTCTGCCCTGGTGGCTGTAATCTATAAGCTCTTACACTTGAGAAAACTTCAGAGCAGGGGAGAGCTATCTTTTCTCCTTCTTCTTCTGAGTGTCCTTGAGTCCCTTAGACTAGTGAGTGATAACTCAGTCACGCGGGTCAGAAGGACAGGATCTCAGACCGCTGAAAAGGCCAGCTTTGCCCCTTCCTGTCCACCTCGCCCCCCCCCCCAGTTAAATTAATCCCCCTGTCTTGTGAAAATTTTGTTAAACCCTCAGAGAAGGAGCCATGCAACAAAGAGGAATTTTATTTTTGTGCTCAGCTCACTTGCAAGCAGCTAGAGTTTAAGAATTAGCACATTTAATCAGCAATTCCAAGACATCTCCTCTTAAAAGTTACAGAAGAAAGTAGAATTATTTTCATTAAGAGTAGTTAGACCAGTGACACACTGTTTTGTTCTATGTCTTTCCTTTGGTCAGATTCAGGATCACTTTTCAAAACTTCCAAGTCTTCGTTATCCCAGTCACCTTACTCTTCCTGTTTGTTCATTTCCGCAGGGCCCGCCCCCGTGCCCCCACCTGCCCACAGTTTACTGCTTTGGCAGCAGCTCTGGATCATGCCTTCTCTTTCCTTCTTTGCCCTGTGACGGGCCACATCCTGGTTCTGTCTGTCCTTCAGAACATCCCCACAGGGCGCAGGAGGCTGTTCTTCTCCTTCCATCTTGCCTCCCGCCTGAGGAGGCCAATGCTTCATCAGAAAGGCACGATTTGCCTTAGAATTCCAGCTATTTTGTTATCAGAGCACTCATCTCAGCAAAGGAGTGACCAGAAAAAGGCTATTTTGCAGTGTCCAAAAGCACAAGTTCCTCTCTCCTTTGCCACAGAGATAAATGGAGATTTCCCAAGCAGTTTTCCTTTGTAATTTGTTTTTTAAGTTCGCACCGACGTTTACCAAATAATTTCTATCTATGCCTAAAGACTAATTGGAATGATATTCACTTAATGCTAATAATAGTTACTTGGGGAGGTGGCATGGGGTGATTTTTGTTTAATATGTTGATTTCCACTTTGTACTGTTCCATATCAATTGACTTAAAATGGAGAATAATTTTAAAAACATGTTCATGGCAATACAGTGATAAGTATTTCAAATTCTTTAAAATGCACCATTTTTTTTCTGCAGTAGTTTCTGAATACCCCACTCAGCCGGCCAGTTAAGCAGCACTTTTTTCTGAGCTCTGTTCAAGATAGGTTATGTGGTAAAAAGAAAGTTACTCTGGATATGGAGCCAACATTTTCCTTCATTTTGGAAGGCACGGTTGAATTATCAACTCAGAAAGCTCTTATAAAATACACCCATGGGGCACCTGGCTGGCTCAGTTGGTGGAGCATGTGACTCTTGATCTCAGGGTTGTAAGTTCAAGCCCCATGTTGGGTGTAGAGATTACTTCAAAATAAAAATCTTAAAAAAATTTAAAATAAAATAAATAAAATACACTTTATGGACCTTTTTTCAGGTATTGTTTTGTCAGATTTCCCTAAAGACAAACAACATGGTCAGTTGGGAAGAGTGTTCAGGGGGTTACAGTGTGTGGGCTTTTCCTGGCATCTTTTTTTTTTTTTTAAGATTTTATTTATTTATTTGACAGAGAGATAGAGAGCACAAGTAGGCAGAACGGCAGGCAGAGGAAGAGGAAGAAGCAGACTCCCAGCTGAGCAGAGAGCCCGACATGGGGCTTGATCCCAGGACCCTGAGATCATGACCTGAGCCGAAGGCAGCTGCTTAACCGACTGAGCCACCCAGGTGCCCCTCTTTCTGGCATCTTTAAAAAGAAAGGGGGTCCTTCTATAAATGAATGGTAGTTTTCCCTTGGTGAGCATCATCAGCTACACTTTGGATATACATTCTTGGGGTAAATTCCATCTTCCAATTGAAGTCTAGCTTCTTTCATTCAAACTCATGTGTACAAAATTCATCTAACTTTGTATACGATTGCAAGTAATTCATTTTCATTGTTGTGTGAACATATTAACGATTTATTGATCCATTCTACTAGATGTAGTCATTTGGGTAGTTCACAGTTTTGCACTATTATGACCCGTGAGACTATAAATATTCTAGTACATGTCTTTTGGTAAACATATGTTTGTATTTCTGTTGAGTATGTAAGAGTGATAGAATATGCAAATGTTCAGCTTTACTGAACACTACTAAACAGTTTTTCAAAGTGGTTGCACCAATTTACATTTCTACCCGACGAGTATGATAATTTCAACAGACTGTCTTTTTCCCAAGATTTATGATGGATGGTAACCCTGGGGAAAAATACTCGCCTGAACCAGCAGATGATAATGCACATGAGTCCTTCCAAGAAGTCCAAACACCGTTCATTTCCACATTAATTTTCAGATTCAAACCTCCCTCTGAGAGAAGGAGGTATGTCATATGCCACTTCCTCTTGAAGCTGGAGGAAATTCTATGGAAGCAACTGAAATGCTTTTTCTAAGCTCCATATTATCCACTTTACCCCAGAGCTTTGAGTTGAGGTCCAAATGCCTGTGAATTTGTTACAGGAATGTCCTGCTCATGCTAGCATTTCTACTCTAATGTTACTAGTTGCAAATAACAAAGTCTAATGCCATGATCCCTCAGCATTTTCCAGACAATCCACCAGTAAAATGGGGCATATTCATAAACTCTCAGGCCTGACCTTGAAGGTCTTCCGACAGTTTTAAATGGAAAAAGAAGCCTGTCTAGGTTTCCTGGCCTGGCTGCTCATCAGACTCACTGGACAGCTTTTTAAAATACAGAGGCCCCATCCCCACTCTACAATAACTGAATGGAATCCCTTGCGGTTGGGACTTGGGAATCTGTATTTTGTAAAGTTTTCAAGTGATTCTGATTTGACTGGAGACCACTAGTCAAACTTTGGAATCACTTTTGCCCCCAGATAGTTTAAAAACAAAAAAAAAAGATAGTCATCCAATAAAAATGCAATAGCAAAATCCCAAAACTAAGAAGGAAAAATGAGTGAAAGATCAGAATTTTACCCCTTCTTTAAAATATTCTGTTGAAGTTGGCTCTGGCTCCAGGGTAATAATAATTATAAGCAACAATTCCATGGCACTCAATAGTTTGCTGAATGGTTTCATATATATTATTTCACTTAATCACTCAAGTCTTCCTTAAGGCAGAAATAATAATCCCCAATTTATAGAAGCGGATACCGAGGCTTGGAGGTTAAGTTATTCCTCTAACGGGAGAGCCAGAACACAAACCCAAATCTCCGATTCCTGATTCCCAATTTTATGTATTTTTCACTACCCCCTCCCCCAGTACTCAAAAGCATCAGAAAGCTACGTGGAGGCCAGAAAGACCTAAGTGTTCCAACAAGTCTGAATGGTGCCCATGAGTCTCACTGGATCCCCTTCCATTCTCCTCCCCCCATCCCTTTCCTGGGATATGCTTCTAATGTCTCTCATGCACCAGGTATCCTGCAACATGCTAGGGAATCAAAGATTTTTAAAAGTTCACCTTCCAGTGGGGAGAGAGACAGATCCTTGTGCAGCGATGCACCGAATGTCACAGTCATATCTAGAGAAACGACAGGCCACCACAGTTAGGCCAAAATGGGAAGGGGAGATTATGCCCTGATCGCTCATTCAACTGGGCATGTGGGTTCATACTCTCTACTCAGGCAAAAGGTCCTAATGATTAAAGGTGAGAAGAACATGCTTTGATGTAATCTCGCTTCAAAGGGGAACTGTTGTATTTGGACTGGTAGTATACCCTTCAAAATGTGCCATTCGATTTCTCATCTGTATTTTATAACATGTGTGTACCCTCTCCTGACTAAATTTAGAAGCATGCTGTCTTATCAGTGGTTCATTTACATACTCTTTAAGCAATTATCGATGTTCAAAAGAGGTATAGAGGCCTTAAATAAGTGTCAGGAGAAGCTCAGGGATTCCCTCCCAGGTCTGGTGCATAAGACAAACAGCTTGCCATATACCATGGGGTAGATTTGTTTATGCTCAGGAACTGGGCTCGCCAGACAGAGGAGGGGCAGGTACCTGTGTGTGTTCATGCGTGTGTAGCACAGCTTGGTGGCCCACAGATTTCTCCAACATCCTGTTTCAACAGTGACAATAAACTACCCACTTTATTGTCAAACACCTAAGAATTACTCAACAATAATCAATAGTTGTCAGAGGCCCAGTGGGCACCAACAGCTTCTTCAGCACAGAGTCCACAGTGGTGAAGGCGACAGATACGTTCCTGCCCACACTCCCCACTTTCCAAGTCGACTACTGAGGGCCAGTTAAACATTTCTGGAAGAGTGAAGGGGAGCAGTGTTCTTAAATCTGACACCACCTCCTTGCTTCACCTGCTTGACATCTCTGAAGCATTGCACATGGCTGAAGGCTCATTTCCTGTGCTCTTGTTCACACCCTTTGGTTTCTGTGTCTCTGTTCTTTCCAAGTCCTCATTTTTATGAGCGCTTGGTCTCCTCATCTTCATTGTGTCTCCTCTGGACAACCGTGACATCTTCTTGCCTGCTATCCCTGCTCCAAAGTCTCTAACTTCTGTCCCATCTTTCACTTTTTCATTGGAGTTATATTTTGTTTTTCCCCTTTCCAACTCAAAATAATCATAACTAACAACTGTGTGTGTTTTAAAAACATTTACAGAGAAAGCTCCATCCATTGTCTGAATCAACAAGCACTCCTTGAGAGCCTTCTGTGGACCAGAATGGCACCCAGTGGTCAGTACTGAGGCGGGTCCAAGATAACATAGTCTGGATGTGACAGGCTCAAGCACAGTCTTCTCATCCTTAATTCTGGTTCCTTCCATCCATTGCAAGGTGGTTCCTTGGGAAGAAGACCCTGAGATGATGATTAGTGTGCAGGAGGGTTGTAAGGAATACTCTTGGGACCAGAGTCTGTAGAAGGGAAGGGGAAGTCGGATTGGGCAGAGGGAGAAGTTGGGTGACAATGCGGTCTCAGAGAAGTCTCAGAGTTCTGAACATGGGGTGGCTTCCCAGAATGGTCTGCTTTGAAGTAAGACTCACCGCAGGAGAGGGACTGAGTTCTTCAGTCTTGAGGGGGATCTGGGTGGTGCATCTCAGCATCCACCACACCTCCCACATTGCTAAGATTCAATGCAGGTGATTGATTTGACTTGTTGCCTTGAGCTTTAGATAAAGGGCAGGGGGCTCATGGAGAAAGAGAGCTGAGTTCCTGTGGCCAGGACCGTTGCCTTAGGTGATAGTAGAGCAGGAAGAGGCTGGAAGGGGTCTGATCAAGTCCAACCAGATTAATGAGCAAAGGCCAAGGTCAGGCCAAGGTGGGCAATCCTATTTCCTGGCTCAGGTGTTCCTTTACAGATGCTGTCCCTTCTGCCTGGAATGTTCTTCTCTCAATCTTCAGGTCTCTGCTTACATGTGACATCCTCTGTGCTATCCCCCCAGGCCCAATCTAAATTAAAATCTTGGAGGCCCACTTGCTTAATATCGTAAAATCTGCTTTTGTCACACCTGTCACTCTATGGCCCGTTGGGGGACAATTTATTCAGTATTTACCCTGTATTTTGCCGAGAGTCTCATGAAGGCAGACATTTTTTACATGATATCTCCCATGACTAGTGGGTGCCTAGTACATAGTAGGTGCTCAATAAATATTTTTAAATGATTAAGATTGCAATAGGAGCTGCATCAGGGTTCTTTGTTTGCACCAAATGGAAACTGACACTGGCATGATTAAGCAAAAAAGAGGTAATAGAAGGGGTATGGGGAACCCCAAAGTCACAGAGAATAGGGTTGAAAACAGGCAATACCCAGCTGCTCTGCAGGGAGTCATGATGCAGGAGCTCCTGGACAAAGCAACCATTTTCAATCTCTGCCGTTCAGCACAACAGTCAGTTTCCACAGGGAAGAGGGAGTGTCTGACTGGTCTAGCCTGGGTCATATGCTCTCTCTGTGGCTGCAAGAGAAAAGAGAGATGAGAATGACCCCACCAGATTATATCCAAAAGGAAATTGGGGGAATTCGAAGGAGAAGAAATGGATTAATGGGAACCAACCAAACCAAACCAAACCTACTCCCATGGTAGGAGCCAGAGTGAGGAAGGAGTCTTGACGACCTGGGGGTGGTGGAGGGAAGAATCGATGGCAGCAGGTAATGTTATGGAACCTGGACGGGATCACCCAATGGAAGAACCAAGCAGCACCCAGAGATCTTGGAGGAGAGGGGGTTTATTTAAGGCCGGCAGGCTCAGAGGAGAGTGGTCTCCAAATGTCTGAGCCCCGAGTACAAACAAAGGGAGCAATTTATACACTTCTACTTCCGCATACTTGGCACTTTTGGCATGTGCACAAGGCGGGGCAGGGAGAAGGACCCGGATTGGTGGGCGTGGGAAGCAGAGCAGGGAGAAGAACCCAGAAGAGCCCTGGGGCAAGGACTGGGACTCTCTCGCTGGCTCGGTCAGCCATCTTAGGACGCAGATTTTCCTTATCATTCTCCCCCTTTGATGCCCCTTTAAACACCTAGTTTAGAGGGCATCATTTTCATCTTCTAAGGAGCGATAGTGAGTAAGGAGCAACTGGAGTCTGATTTTAGCAATCTGAGTAGTGATAAACCTAGTAAGGGCATTAAGAATACAAGGACCAAATGCTACTATGAGGAGAGGCAAGAGGAGGGGCCTGACGAGGGGGGCGAACCAAGGGAACCACTGTGAGAGGGAATCCCACCAAGTTGTCCACTGGAGTGTTTCCCACTGGTGATGTACTCCTTCCTGTAATTGGTCAGAGTTTCTTGGACCACCCCCGACTCATTAGCATAGAAACAACCTTCCTCCTGTAAGAAGAGGCAGAGCCCCCCTTGTGCGGCCGTGAGCAAGTCGAGCCCGTGCCTGTTTTGGAGGACCACTGAGGCCAGTGAATCGAGTTGGCACTGCAGGGCCAGGGCTGACTGAGTGAGGGCGGAAAAATCCACTGGGAGTTGTTGGGTTAGCCCCTGGTACTGAACCTGAGACATCCCGACGTCAGTGGCACCGAGGGCAACACCTGATGCAGCCAGCAGGCTCACGATAAGAGGGATGGCCACGGGGGAGCATTGAGGGCAGCTAGGAGATCTCCATATGAGTGGGGCATCACTCCCAGGGAGGACTGAAAGATCGGGTAAGAGACTGATAAGCGTGCATGATTGATACCAGGTAGCAGAAGACCAGGACTGACTGGCGCCAGGAAAACCGTGGTGAAATGCACTCAGCAGTAGACAGCAGAAGGCCAGTAAAAGTGGGATCTATGACCTTAGGTAGAGGGAGCCATCATGGCTAACCCGTCAGCAGATGAAACCCGTGGACAAATAAATGCAGTAATACAGCCTAGGGACACCCAATAAGCAATGACAATAGTAAGCCTCTGGGGGAAAGTCCAGTCAGGAGGGGCAACAGTGCAGCGTCCAACTCCCAAGATGAGGGAAATCATGCCAATGAGAGCCAGGGACCACGATGAGCAGGTGTCCATCAGTCTGTGGGGTCTCGTCGAAGGTGAAGCCAGAGTGGGTTCGTGAAGTCTGGCTGGATTCTCCACTGGCGTGGCTCCTCGTCCGAATGATGAGCTTTCTTCACTCTGGAGTGGTGAACCCACGGGGTGACACCTGAGACCTTGAGGGCAGTAGGGGTGGTTAGAACAACAGTGTGGGGCCCTGTCCACTGCAGTTTGAGGGGGTCTTTCTTCTAAACTTTGACCCAAACTGAGTCCCCTGTCTGGAAGGAGTATACCTGAGACCCTAAGGAAACTGGAGCCCTCTCAATGGTGTATTTTTGTAATTTATTTAGGGTGGCCCCCAGGGTCTGAAGTTGCTCCTTTATCCCTTTATCTCCAAGGGGTGCAGGTTTCCTGGAAGGCTTCCCAAGCATGGGGGAGACCGTCCATATATTAATTCGAATGGGGAGAACCCTGATGTCCCGGGTGTGCAGCGAGCACCCAGGAGAGCTCGGGGTAAGCAGATCTGTCCATAGGAGGTTAGTCTAGCGAGCACCCAGGAGAGCTCGGGGTAAGCAGATCTGTCCATAGGAGGTTAGTCT